>NC_090442.1:489403351-489706382 GCF_031143425.1 Pleurodeles waltl | reverse complement strand
TAGGGGAGGGCCCACAATAATGCCCGTTTTACCTAACAGCAGAAAAGGAGCGTCCTGCTCCTAACGCAGAGGCCAGGGGGAAGTGGGCACTCCTCGTGCCTTCCCCTGGTCCTGCCGTGAAGCCACAAGAAGATCAAACCCCTCCTGGGGCCCGAGCAGACACTCGCCTGCACCCGATGTGGTGCGCGAGTGTTCTTCCAGCTTCCCGGGCCGCTGCGGTGATCTTATTTAAAGGGGCACAATGCAGCAAGGAGCCTATGAGCTCCCAAGGCTCCATAAGCGTGCTGCAATCAGCGCTATGGCAGCCGCAACCACGGAGAAGCACCCCTCGTGAAGAAATGGATGCAGGGGTCAGGGGCCACAGCACCCTGCCCCTGGGGAGCAGAATCTTAAGACAGGGTCCTCAGGTGGAGGGCCCAGCTACAGGCCAGCACAAGGGAAAGGCAGCAAGTGGCAAGTCCTTCACAGTGACCAGGCAGGTCACAGGTCAGCACAGCAGCACCAGTCCATGGCGGTTCCTGGTGAGTCCTTTCAGCCTTTGGTGTCCAGTTCCAAGATGATTCCAAGAGTTTCCAAATTGTGGTGAAAATTCCCCTGTACTTATAGTCAGTTCTTACAGTGTTTTACAATGGTAGGGAGAGGAGGTTCCAGCCAGTTACAACTGGTTCTGGGAGTGCCCCCTCTCTCCTTTCAGCACAGGCTCCAAACAACAGTGGGGGGTTAACGACCCTATTGTGTGAGGCCAGGGCACAGTCTTTACAAATGCAGGTGTGCCCCACCTCTTCCTTCTCTCAGCCCAGGAAGACTGTCCAGTATGCAGATGCACCTCTGTGACACCTTCACCCTCCCTGTGTACAGGCTGTCTGAAAAGTATGCACAAAGCCCCAACTGTCACTCTGCCCAGACGTGGATTGGAGTCAAGCTGCAAACACCAGAGTCATAAGGACAGATAAATGCGCACTTTCTAGAAGTGGCATTTCTGTGATAGTAATAAAAAATACACCCACACCAGTAAGCAGCATTTATTATCACCATCACAACCATACCAAACACGCCTACGCTACCCCTCATAAATCAGACAATACCCCTTACACATAAGGCAGGGCATTTCTAATGCAATCCTATGAGAAAGCAGCACTCACAGCAGTGAGACACCAGTTAGGCTGTTTGTTAATACCAGGACAGGCCACGCAACTTGGCACATGTCCTGCCTTTCTACATACATGGCACCCTGCCCATAGGGCTAGCTAGGGCGTACCTTAGGGGTGACTTACATGTAGTAAAAGGGGAGTTCTGGGCCTGGCAAGTAAGTTTAGATGCCAGGTCCCTGTGGCAGAAAACTGCGCACACAGGCCCTGCGCTAGCAGGCCTGAGACAGGTTTGAAAGTCTACTTCAGTGGGTGGCGCAAGCAGCGCTGCAGGCCCACTAGTAGTATTTAATTTACAGGCCCTGGGTATAGAGATACCACTGTACAAGGGACTTATAGGTAAATTAAATATGCCAATTAGGTATAAGCCAATCATACCAACTTTAGATGGGAGAGCATCTGCACTTTAGCACTGGTCAGCAGTGATAAAGTGCTCAGAGTCCTAGAGCCAACAACGAGAGGTCAGAAAAACCAGGAGGAAGGAGGCAAAAAGACTGGGGATGACCCTGCGTAAGGCAAAAAGTCCAACACACTGCATAATATGTAAATCAGTAAAGCACACATACTTTTCAGTGGTCCTTACAAATACACAATGAATGAATACTCACTCCTATTAAAAGGCCTAAAGCATAGCACCACCAATCACTGGAGTATCTTTTCCAGATACCGCATATTACTTTGTGCTAGACGGTAGGCTAGCATGCTCACCCCCAAAAGTGTGAAAAAGTCTGTCTTCTTGTGTTCATGTGTAACCAACCCAGAGCCTCTTACCCTAGGTGTGCAGCAGCTGCACTTTCTTAAAAGACGGACGCTGACAAATAGCATCCCCAATCCCATTTCCTCAGAATATATCTTGAGTGAGACTCAGTGACACTCACATTAAAAGTTCAAAAACAGGCAGTCAAAAATCGAAACATCCAGCGTGATTAAATGTGTAGAGCCCATTTCCTACAATAAAGTTGATGAATATATTCAGATATAAAACAATTATTGAAATCACTGCAAATGTGGGAGCCTGTGTTTTTTTTCTTTGCGTCTTGTGTGTTCTATGGGTTCTGGGAAAGAATGCCTGGAATTACATAAGTCTGCTCATTATCAGGTGCCATTGTAAAGGAGGCGATGTCTCAAGGATGGGCCTGATTTTGAGGCTGCACATTTGGAGAGATCATCCATTTGGCACATTGTGCTTCAAGTGTTTGAAGTGATAACGCGTCCAGCCCTTATAAATTATCTGTACCTGGACACGTTGGAGGTCGGTGAATCTTTTAACCAAGTCGGGCTCTCCTCATCCTAGAATAGTCGGGTCACTCAGATCAATAATCGATAACTATTGCAATCGGTAATCAATACTCAATTAATAGATCAATATAGCACATCAGAAACCAATAACAGTTGGTATTTCGGCACACCATGACCTTTCAGTCATGAATAATCACACCAGTTTATTAAAAGTTCGTGAATTTATTTCTCTATATTAACAAAGCTAACACGATGTATATAAGTCTCAAAACCAAATGATATATGTAGATGAACATTGCTAGCTGTCCATAACGGCGGAAGAAACGCAATCTACGCAGAATCTGAATAATGATACACTCAGTTATGGCAATGCAAATCACTAATATGACTAACTGTATTTGACTAATTTCATACATTGGTCAGCATAACAAGATTTCAAATTAACATGGTGCATCGAATGAATACCTCAACTAGCCTCTAATTAGCATTGGCATGTGGGACTTCATGCAAAACGAATTTAGTCGACACAAATTTGGAAACTTCTAACTTGGGCCCTATCAAAATAGCAGTTGGTACCTAAAAGGAAAAACACAATGCATAATACATTTATCCTTTCATATTTACCAAATACAAACAGCATTCAAGAAAAGACTTCGTCCCTCAGGTACCGGTTCGATCAGCATGGGGCAGGTTTCAAAGGGGCAAAGTTAAGGGCAAGCTTCCTTGCAGCGGCAAGGAAAATGGGGCAAAGTTACTTCATGGGCAAGACGGGGCAAATCAAAGTTAAAGTCTCTAGGGTGAGAATTCTTAAAGTCTCTTTCTCTCAGATAGAGAAAAGGGCATCAGGGTGTCGTCCAAAATGGAGTCTGGCACCTGGCTTCAAATTGGCATCAAGGAAAATGGCTGACTTCTCTTTGTCCAGTGGGTTTAAGTAAGAAACATTCCAAATTCTGCAGGGTCTTCCATTGGAGGGTTCATAGGTTGGCTTCAAATTGTCCAATGAAAATTGTCTTTTACTAGCGCTCATTTATGCATACACTGTCCTTGGAGCCTTGGAACACAAGTTGTAACATGGTTTGCCAATTATTTTACTATCTGTACCTTCATTGTCCGCACCTGCAGACTGACCTTGTATCAAAGGGGAGGAAACCGGCCTGGTACGAAACCTTGGAGATAAGTCTATTAGTCATCTCTGCTGGAAAAAATACAACTTCAAGCAAGAATATATGTTTCATTAGTTCAAGGAAAAAGCCACGCAGTTAGAATTTGAGGCCAGGCAACTAGGCCAAAGCCTCTACTAAATTTAAGCTAAGCGAAACAGTTTCAACTAAGAAATCATGGCATACATTTGCAATTATGACGGATTACTACAATTTTCAATACTCCATGATTAATAAAGCTCGTTTACAATGATGGCGAACTACCCCAAGGGCACAATTTCCCTCGTACATTATTTTCTTTACTAAAATCACACTACATTATATGCTTTTGATTACATGATATGTATGAATATATGTTGGACCCTCTTTTTCTGCGTCATCAGAAGTTATCATTAACCTTTGTAAGACAGGTAGAACTTCTGCTGCATTCTCTACATCATACTGTACATTTTCTCTGTCACAACATCTCTGTGGATCCTGAAGTGTGGAAGTACACCAAAAGATTAATTTGCTTTTTATGAAGAGCACTATGACTGAACGAGTTTAAACATTCTTAAAAAATGTCTCACATGCTAACAATTTCATGCAATATTAAACCTTACTTCAGGGTGGTGAAACATCTATGAAATGTCCCCTGCATTAAGCTTGATGATATCCAGGCTTATATAATATAGCTTTGTTGGAAATTGGGTTACTGGGTTAGCAGGGTAAGATCTCTGTCATGGTGAAACACAAATAAAAAACACAGATTAACTGGTGGTTAACCTCTGCCACCTTAGCACAAAGCAGTCAGGTTTAACTTAGAGGCAATGGTTAAAGTATTTATGAAGCTTTTTAAACAGTAATGAAGTGAAAACACAACACAAGAAAAATCCTGCACCAATTAAGAACAATGTAATATAGAATTTGTCAGCAAAACTACAAAAATTCAATCAGTTGAAATTGAGATATACAGTTTTAAACATTTCAAGGTTGTAAAATGCCGAAACACACAAAGCACCATTCATGATTATCTGGTCATACGAGATGGGGTGAAAGTCACAAGTTCAGGATGACCGTGATGTAGCGTGGACTAGAGACAAGGACCAGCTTAGTCCTGTTGAAAAAGTTACCTTCAAAGTCCAGCATGAAGAAGTCTATTCGAATTGAAAGTGGCTATGGGGAGCAAGGAGAGCCTTCCAGATGGTCAACAATGTAGTGTGAAGAGCAGTCCAGTCATAGTGGATGTTTGTCGCTGTAGCCTGAAGATCCTATCTGGTGTCGCATGCAGTCATGCTGGAGCATCACACTGGTGGTCAACAGGAGCTGTCGATGCTGTAGCACAAAGAGCTGATCTTGCGCTGCTGGTGTTGTTGGTAGTTGCTGTGAATGAAGAATTGAGTTTGCTGGAACTTCACATTGGCAAGAAGTGGGCTGCAAGATCTTGGCATGAACAGGCCCATTCATGAAGAACCCAAAACTTTAAGAGAACTCAATTGAGTCCACATTCATCATCAAGAATCTTAGGGGTCAGACTTAGGAGTCAGAAACTCACTCCAGCAGAGGTCAGCAGGGCTCAGGCAAAACTAATTGCAGGATAAGTAGCAGGTCGAGGCAGCAGGTCAGCTGGGCAGTTGCAGGGAGTCTCTGGAGCTTGTTATAAATCAGTAGTTCGAAATAGGAGTTCAGCTGGCTGACCCTTGAAGTCATTTCAGCTTGGCATATAGGGTGCAGGTCCAATCTTCTTTCTAAGCAACCAGGCCAGCAGGGTAGCAGGGCAGCAGGGTGGTAGTCCTTCTGGTAGCAAAGCAGCATGGCAGCCCTTCTTCTGTAGCATCCCCAGGTCTGGGAATGTACTGAAGAGTTGGGTCTGAGAGTCCAGTATTTATATTTGGTGGCCACTTTGACAAAGAAGAAGGTTCTGGAGGTTTCTCTTTTCTTTGAACTCCTTGAAGTTTCAGGCACAGCCTATTGAGTTGCAAGTGCGACTGTGCCCTGCTCTGCCCCCCCATCCTGCTAGTTGACGGCCCATCCAGGGCAGCTAATACCTTTATTTTGTGACTGTCTGGGAGGAATGAACAAAATCCAGTTGCGAACCACACCCAGTCATATGACACAGTCTGCAGGCACAAAATAGGGAAGGAAAATGTCAACTTTAAGAAAGCAAACAAACAAAAATGATGGACGGAATGTGGAACCAATTAAACATTCATCCCGAGTCATAGATCTGCGTTTAATCCATCAATTCTTTTGCTCGTGGGTCCCTTGCTCACTGTGTCACTGGATTCAAGCTAGCCTGGCTGATGAAGGGTGATACCCTGAAACCGGTCCAAGGATGCTTGTTTCCTGTCCAGGGAGGACCTGGCTTGGCAGTTCGGGCTGGACTGTTCCCATGAGGAACAGGGTAAACTGATTTGCATATGGCTGTGTCCAAACTGGGGTGGCCTGGTGCTCAAAAGAACGATGGATTAAACCCAGATCTGTAACAGGGGGTGAGTGTTTGCATTGTTCAACCCTTTTGTGTTGCTAAAGTTGCCCTAAGCGGGAAGTGTATGCCCAGACGTGGGTCCCTTGCTCACTGTGCCACTGGATTCAAGCTAGCCTGGCTGATGAAGGGTGATACCCTGAAACCGGTCTCAGGATGCTTATTTCCTGTCCAGGGAGGACCTGGCTTGGCAGTTCGGCCTGGACTGTTCCCATGAGGGACAGGGTCAAGACTGATTTGCATATGGCTGTGTCCAAACTGGGGTAGCATGGTGAGCAAAAGAACGATGGATTAAACCAAGATCTGTGACTAAGTGTTTGCACTGTTCAACACTCCGTCCAGCATCCTTTTGTGTTGCTAAACTTTCTGAAAGCGGCATTTTCTAAATCGTAACATAAAATCCAACTTTGCCATGAAGAAGGATGTTTAATTATAATTTCGGACACCAAACATGAGTCCCCCATCTGCTCCCAATTTAAAGTTGTAACTTTTTAGGTGTAATAAGTTACCCCAATGTTATCGCATTTGAGAGGTGGGCCTCACAGTAAAAAAAAAAGGATTTGGGAGTTTTTTCATTAGCAGGACATATAACAAACTTAAAAGTAGATGTCCAACTTTTAAAATTAATTTCATCCTGCGCTTTGGGTTCTTTACAGCCTACGCTAGGGGTGACCTTTATGTAATAGAAAGTAAGGTTTGTGCCTAGCAATAGGTTTTCCTTGCCAGGTCGAAGTGAAAGTTTAAAACTGTGCATACAGGCTGCAGTGGCAGGCCTGAGACATGTTTGAAGACTACTTTAGTGAGTGGCACAAAGAGTGCAGCAGGACAACCAGTAGCATTTATTTACAGGCACTGAGTATGTGTAGTACCACTTTAGTAGGGTCTTACAAGTAAATTAATGCCAGCTGGGTGTAGGCCAATGTTACCACGTGTAATGGAAAGAGCACAAGCAAGTTAGCACTGGTTGGCAGTGGTAAAGTGTCCAAAGTCCCAAAGTCAGCAAACACAAAGTCAGCAAACACCGGAGGCTGGAAGGCAAAAGATGGGAGGAAAACCACACCAAGGATGTCAAGCCCAACAAGCTGTATTTTGTTGGTTGAACTGTGGAGACCTAAGTCTATTTCCAGCACTGTCAATAGAGGAAAATGATGTCACCTGCTGAGAGCATTTTATTTTCAAAAGGCCATTAATGTGCTTGATTCAATGTTGGCTTCCATCCTGATATGCATGGATAAGACGTTTTTCATTTATATACCTTACCTGAGCCCAGCTGTGATTGATGTGTCTCTTAGAGCAATGGACACTCATATACAAAACAATAGACTTTGCAGATATCTAGTTGATAGAATGAGAGTCATTTACACAAACTGCCCGTAGACTACTAACCCTGCAGAGAGCACCCTTTAATTTTTTTGTAAAGTTCTGACATCCTCCTTCTTATCAATGTATTACAGTGCAAGTATAATGAAACAAATAGTAAAGGGTGATGCCTCATGCTGAGAAGCATGTTAAGGGGTACTTTTGTCCCCACCTGAGCCCCAAAGCCTTTCCTAACCAAAAAAAACATAAGTGGCTGAGGCTGTTGCTCATGTCTTGGGGTGTTTTCACACCCTTTAACATCTCATCCTTTCAGGAGCCCAATGTAGCCCAAGGCATTTTATAATGGGCTCCTTTGTACCCGCAGCCACCATTATAGGTTTGATGACCTGGTGGCTGGCAACAGGGAGCTGCTCCCGCCCCCAATCCATCCACCTTTTTCAGACAATTTTGAAGGGTTACCTTGAAAGGCGCTATTGGTCTTTTTGCAGGTCTCTTTCTTGGAACAGGTGCACAAAGGGGAGTTTATCGTTTTACAATTGTCGCTTGAAATTGGTGCATGGGGTGGCCTGGAATTTTTTTTCAGGAGGTTACAGAAGCTGGAATAGTGTTGCCATTTGTGAAACACGGGGAAAGAGGGATAGGCAGAAAGTTCAATGTTAAGAAGTTTAGTTGCATAGAGTTAATACTTGAAGCCCTAGATTGGCGTGGCAAGTTAAAGTTGGAAATGTTGAAAGGTGCTTCAATAGCAAGGTGATACTTGCAGGATGGAGAATTGTGGGGGGAACAGTAGGGGTGGGGGTAGGTTTTTGGTTAGGAAGTTGATTGTTAGAGAGGTGGTAGTTTTGTAAATTCTAGGGATGAGATGTTAATTGCGCACGTTTCAATAACGCAGCCTTTTTCCCACTTACAAGAGAGCCAGTTTTTTTTGTCTGTGCCCCTATTTCCCAATCTCCATGCTTTCTTTAAAAATCATTTTAAAAAAACATTTTGGGTAGCAAAATTATCCCCGTGCCGATGTATATTTTTGACTTCAAAGCCACGCAAGAAGTATGATGTCAGAGGTACCACAAAAAGTGGCACACACCAAGCTGCACCTTTTCACAGAGCCACAGTCATGGCTTAGGTGCTCCCACTAAAAAATGAAGCATGCTGTTTTACTGGCTTGCAGTCATGGTTCGTTTGCATCCCAAAATTATGCGTAAATTATGACAAATGTACTTTGTGGCATATCCAGTTGAAATCAAACACAAGTGTATGTCTATTTTTCTAACGTCACTCGAGACGCCAGCAAGGGCCTCCTACAAGACATTTTCTGCTCCAACCGGTCTTCTGGAGCAAAACATATGTGGGTAAAATGTTACTTGCTTAGATTACGACTTCGCATAACACGAATTTGTGCGAATTACACAATTTATTACAAAATATTGGAATATTTTCTATTGCCGTATTGGAGACACAATAATCAGTATTATAAAAAGAGCGATATCTTGTGGGCGGGGACTAAAGCTAAAAAAAACTTTATAATGGCAATTATCTTTCATATACATCGAAATTGCAAATACAGAATGGAAGAAGGGTTCTGTTTGGTTACTATTACGATGATCTGCAATGTATGCCAATTAAAGGCGGTTGTTAAAGATCCTCATAGTATCGCACAGATGGAACGAGTCATTATTTAGTGCTTTTTGCCCCTGGCTCAGTCTGTTGTTTCCTTCTATGCATGAGGCTGAGGTGTAAAAAAAATTCTAGCTATCGCGTCAAGAATTTTCAATTCTAATAAGGACACGGAGGCGAGGATTATGCTTTCTCTTTCTTTACTGACTTAAAACAGCAGCCAATCAAATACAAGTAAAAGAAAAGACTACACATCCCAAGATGCCATACCATCCTATCACATGGTCCAATCACTATCCATGTCCTCTGTCATAAGTCCTTTGACCCTTGATGTCACTTCCTCTTTCTTTGGTCAGAACAGATAAGATCAACTTGAAAACGAAACTTCTTACGCCATCCCGAAGTCTGGAGATATAAACGTCTTCTCTACCTGGATCTCCTTTTCCTGGATAACTCAACACTGGAACCTCAACAGAGGTAAAACGATACAACCAATCTTTTTCCCATAACAATAAGAATTTCAGGAATTCTTCTGATCAGAACCTGTAACAACAAGCAAGCAGGTAATATCTCAACTCAACTGAGAATGTCTCAAATAAACTTATGTTTCTGTAATTGACACCAAAAATGGGAGGGATAATAACAGTAATCAAATATTCACAATAATTGATTTCCTTATTCATTGTGGGGTTTTTTAAAACAAAGGGTGGGATAATCCTCGCCTCCGTGTCCTTAATAGAATTGAAAATTCTTGACGCGATAGCTAGATTTTTTTTAATTCTATGTCAGGACCGGAGGCTCCGATTATGCTAGTTTAAAGCTGTTCTATTACCACAGTAGCTACATCCAATACAGGCTTGTGATAAAACTTATGAAAAGTATTTTCTGAAGACCAATCTGCTGCCTTCATAATGTCTTCCAACCGTGAACCCAAGGCAAAGGATTTAGAAGCCATAGCTCCTCTAGCCGAATTGGCCCCAAATACAGAGGTATCAATACCTGCTTCACTCATCAACCATCTCATCCATCTAGCCAAAGTGGCTGAGGTAACTGGTTTAAAAGGTTTTTGTAACGCAATTAATAATTGACCTTTAACATCTTGCCTAAATTCTTCCGTGACCGCCTCATAATCCTTTAAACATTGAACTACACATAGCTTTGAATTTTCAGTGTATATTGGATATGATACTGACCTGTAATTTGTTTTAGTCCTTCTTGTCACGGAACAAGTGACACCCTCTGGAGAAAAAGTTCTACCAGCTAAATCCAGGGCTCTGACGTCTGAAACTCTTTTACAAGAGATGAGACATAAGAGCATGGTCAGCTTAGCCGAAATCTGTTTACGAGACAAATACCTGTTGGAAGGCCAAGAATCTAAGAATTTTAGAACAATGTTAACATCCCATAAAGCAGAATATTTAGGTTTAGGAGGTTTAGTGAGACGAATACCTCTCAAAAGTTTGCAAATTAACGGATGTTCTCCAATAGGTTTACTTTCTATAAAAGGATGTCGAGCTGAAATAGCTGATCTAAAGTTATTAACCGTCCGGTAAGCCAGACCAGAACTAGCTAGTTCTGCTAAAAAGTTAACAATCAGACCAAGATGCGCCTCCATTGGATTGGCGCCCCTTCCATCACACCAACTAGACCATCTGTGCCAGGCTGAGTCATATCTCTTATGGGTGCTGCCGGCCCAGGCCTGCTTAATGAACTCCGCAGCTTGCTTCGAAACGCCTGGGGCACTCCATCTAGACCTGAGACTAACCAGGCTAGTAGATTCAACTTTCCTGACAAGATCAGTGGCTGTTGATGGCCCTCCGGACTCAATAGAAGATTCTGACGAGGAGGAATTAGAAGAGGAGAGGCACAAGCTAAATGAAGAGCTATGGGGAACCAAGGCTGTGCTCTCCAAAAGGGGGTCACCAGAATAATCTCTGTCTTCTGTCTTCGCACCTGAGACAAGACTCTGGCAATCATTAGAAATGGAGGAAATGCATACCCTCGAAACTGGGACCAATCCTGAAGAAAAGCATCTGTCTTTACCGCACAAGGGTCTGGACGCCAACTGTAGAATTTTGGATTTTGACAATTGAGACGTGATGCAAAAAGATCCACTTCGCAACTGCCCCATTCTCTGATTATCTGAGAAAATATCAGAGGGTCCAATTTCCAGTCGCTGGAATCCGACAGGTATCTGGAGTTCCAGTCCGCTACGATGTTCTGGTCCCCAGGAAGGTATTCTGCCATGACTACTAGACGTTGAGTTAGGCAAAAATTCAAAAAATCCATGGCAATTTCTGCCAGAATCTGGGACTTCGTGACCCCTAATTTGTTGACATACCTCACTGCTGACACATTGTCCATCCGCAGGAGTATGCAACAATCTGTCTTCTGCGGGGAGAGACTCTTTATGGCAAAGGACCCCGCTAGAAGTTCCAGGCAATTGATATGAAGGGATTGTTCCCATCCCGTCACTAGGGAGTTGCAACGTGCCCCCCAGCCCCATCTGCTGGCATCAGATTCTATTACCACTTCTGGGTGAGAGCCGAAAATCGCTCTGCCATTCCAAGCTTCCATATGATGAAGCCACCATTGAATCTCCGATTTCACCTCGGCAGTCAATGGGATCTGTTCCGAGTAACTCAGACCTTGTTGTAGATGCCTGATCTTGAGCCTCTGTGGTGCTCGATAATGTAGTGGTGCAGGGAAGATCGCCTGAATAGATGAAGCTAACAAGCCCACTATTCTGGCTATCTTCCTCAAGGAGACAGTGCGACTGGAAAGTGTTGATCTCAATTCCCTCTTGATGTTGCGAATCTTTTGAGAGGGAAGAAGAAATAGACATAGAATAGAGTTTATCTGGAACCCCAGGAACTCTATCACCTGAGAGGGTTTCAACAGTGACTTCTGCACATTGATAAGGAAACCTAAATCTTGCAGAAGACTGATGGTCCAATGTAAGTGATCTAGAAGGACTTGAGGGGATTGAGCCATCAGTAGAATGTCGTCCAGATGTATTATTAGTCTGACTCCCCTGGCTCGGAGCCATTCCATCACCGGCCTCAGGAGGCACGAAACTCTAAACAATGTCCTTTCCATTGGAATTGTAGGAATCTCCTGTGAGGAGGAAAAATTGGAATCAACAGATAGGCATCTTTTAAGTCCAGCCTTACCATCCAGTCTCCTTCCAGGAGAATATCTCTTAACATGTGGATGCCCTCCATCTTGAAATGCCTGTAGAGGATCCACTGATGGAATTCTTTGAGGTTCAAGACTAACCGGGGACCTCCTCTTTTCTTGTCTACAACGAAAATAGGACTGAGGAAACCGTAAGGATGAGGGGAAGTAAACTGGACTGCTCCCTTGTCTATGAGAGCCTGCACTTCTTTGTCTATAAAATTTTGATTTGCTAGGGAAAAACACATCTGCGTTGGAGGGGAGAGTTGAGAGGGGGAACTGATAAACTCTAGTCGAAACCCTTTGACCGTTTGAAGAACCCATGGATCTCCAGAGATCCGTTTCCAATGATCCAAGCATAATGCTACTCTGCCCCCAAGCTTTACCTGAGAGTAATGAATGATGCTCACCTGTGAAGTTTGAGTCTTGTATGGCTCCTTGCTGTCCTCTGCGGTGGCCCCTGCGGAACCGAGGACGTCCTCCTCTGGGGCGGGTGGGGTAGAAGGTGGAGTCTTGTTCCCCATACCAACCACCTCTGCCTCTCGGATAATAGTTTTGGGGACTAGTGTAGGAGTCGGCCCCGGGCATACGTCCTCCATAACAACCGGCCCTGACAAAAAGGCCTCTTTTGAAAACCTTCTTGAGTGACATTTGGGCTTTGTCCAGGGAAGAAAAAGTAGAGCAGGACTTGGCCAAGTCTTTAATAAAGGATGAACCGAAGAGTAGACCTTCCGCCGAAGGGCCCGCTTCCGAGGATGCAAGATCTGACAATTTTGGATCTATGCACATTAGTACTGATTTTCTGCGTTCTGCAGAAATAGCGCAATTAGAATTCCCTAAAAGACAGATGGATCTTTGTGCCCAACCGATAAGGACATCCGTGTCCACAGGGGAGCCTGATTCCTTAGCCACATAGGCCATCTCCAAGATTTTGGTCAACGGACCAGACAGATCCAGCAACTTGTCTTGGCAACTACGCCAGGAACGATCCAGGCCTTTTTTGGGATCTTTCGCAAATTTTTTCATAAAAGTGACCATGGTAGGGTCTATCTCTGGATAACAGGGTCAAGTCTGATTTGCATATGGCTGGGTCCAAACTGGGGTGGCATGGTGAGCAAAAGAACAATGGATTAAACCCAGATCTGTGACTGGGGGTGAGTGTTTGACAATGTTCAGCATTCCGTCCATCACTTGTTGTTTTTGCTTTGTCGCCCTAAGTGGGAAGGGTATGCCCAGACGTGGGTCCCGTGCTTCCCATGCCACTGGATTCAAGCTAGCCTGGCTGATGAGGGGTGAAACCCCGATACCGGTCCCAGGATGCTTGTTTCCGGTCCAGTGAGGACCTGGCTTGGCAGTTCGGGCTGGACTGTTCCCAGGAGGAACAGGGTCAAGACTGATTTGCATATGGCTGGGTCCAAACTGGGGTGGCATGGTGAGCAAAAGAACAATGGATTAAACCCAGATCTGTGACTGGGGGTGAGTGTTTGACAATGTTCAGCATTCCGTCCATCACTTGTTGTTTTTGCTCTATCTCTGGAGTGTCAGATACCTTGCCTACTAAGTCCGGTCTGGGACATTCAGCTTTTAATTGAGATCTGACTTCTTTATTGAAGCTCTTTCTTAAATTAGTTTGGACGTATTGAGCCACTTCGGGTGGTGGAACCCAATTGGAAGCCCTGGGGTGAATTATTTCTGTGGGGTCGAAGTCTAAGACCTTGCAAGGAGGGGGCGCTTTCTTAACTTTTTTGCTAGGAATCAGGGAATCCGAGTCATCGGAGTCATCAAAAGAGGAATCTTTATCCGAGGAAGAGGGAGAGAAGGAGGCATCCTTCTTAGAGCTATAGTTATGCTCTCCACTACGTTTTTTGCGTAGTCTATCAAGAGCGTCCGCATGAATATCACTAATCCCGGCTCCAGATTCTAAGTTCTTTGATTTGTCTTTAACCTTCTTAGGTTCAGTTAGGGGTTGTTGTTGTTGCCCTTGCATCCAACCCTGCGAACCGGCATAGTCAAATAGTTGTCCCGAAAAGGGATCCAAAGCTCTGACCAGGGCATCATTTACCGATTGTTGGACCCTGGTGTCAAGGGCTTCCACTAGATCTACCTCTAGTTGATTGCCCAACTCCTCCGTATAATATTCTGTTTCCTGTTCATCCCATTGAGCCATGATGGGAGAGTTTTATGGTAAAATACCTTTAATAAGCCAAAATAAACTTGTAGGCCAGGAGTTATAACTGGGGGAGTGCAAAACCCCCAAAATTCAGGCCAGGAATGAATTAGCCCTGAGTTAGAATGTGGTGGGAGCTCCCTGAAGGCACTCTAAGCTGCAGCCTAGTTTAATTTTACAACCCAGTCAGTTCAGAGACTACTGGGCGTCAGGGAGCAAGCTGGAGAGGTTTGGGTGTCCCCGGTGCACTCGCGCTGCAAATCCACGAAGCCGATCTCAAATCGGCTCGTGGAGGCGTGTGCGCGCGTTCGCGGAAATAGAAAGGAGACTGCAAAAGCAGCTCCGCTCCCGCTCCACTGGAAAAACGGGCATCAAAAGTTTCTGGCAAAAAGCCAGCAATAGACCGCATACGATCGCTACACAAGTATAAACAATAGCGCGCTGAATCGTGACGCTCAAGTAAATACATAAACAGTATAAATTCAATATCTATAACATGAAATACTCGGAGAGAAATAAATTGTGTACTTATCTGCTGCGAAGCAGCAAAGAAAGAGGAAGTGACATCAAGGGTCAAAGGACTTATGACAGAGGACATGGATAGTGATTGGACCATGTGATAGGATGTTATGGCATCTTGGGATGTGTAGTCTTTTTTTTTTTTACTTGTATTTGATTGGCTGCTGTTTTAAGTCAGTAAAGAAAGAGAAAGCATAATCCGAGCCTCCGGTCCTGACATAGAATTGTGTTTTTTGTTGTTTGTTGTTTGGTTCTTTTCTTGTTTGTGTTTCTATTTTTGTGTAGCAATTATTTTATTTTATTGGTAAAAAATTGAGAATTGAGCAATAAAAGCAAATACAGTAACATGCAGGTGCATCTTATTCCCAAAGTGAGTTACAGTTGTTAATTGTGATTCACACCCCAGTAACAAACAATATTCATATACAATATTTACGAAAGATGGAAACATGGAGAATGAGGTGAGAGAGAATAAGATATTGAAGGAAGAGAGGAAGGAGAGGCAGGGAAAAGGGACAGAGAGAAAAAGAAGGGTTGAAAACATGGAACTACAAAACAGGGAAGATAAATCGGTTAGGAAAAGTCGAAGTATAATGATGCAGGTGAGAGGGAGATGGAGCAATGATAGTGATGAGGAAGACTTCGGAATTCATGCAAATTATTGGGGGTTATCCTCTAAAAAGGGGACCATATAAGAAGAAAAATATATGCTTCCTCCATTAAGTTGTAAAATGCCTTTTTGTAGGACGTGGTCTTATACATCTGAGTGAGCCATTCCTCATGTAAAAGCAATTGTGGAGAATGCCAGTGCCATAAAACACAGATTTTGGCAACTACAAGGGCAGTGACAAGCAAGCAACGAGCATAGTAGGTCAGCACGGGAATGTCCCATAAGTTGTGTAGGAGAATTAGGGGTTTTGCAAGTGTTGTGGGTAAATCCATAGATTCTCGGGTGTAGAACCCTACTGCCGTCCATAAGAGGTGTATGGTGGGACAGTCCAGTAAGATAGGAACAGCATCATACAGTGCATGATCACATCACCAACATGCAGGGCGAGGGAGCAACCCTGCAGCCTGAAGCCATACCGGGGTCCAGTGCCAGCCCTAAAGGATCTTAAAAAGACTGAGCATCATCCGTGCCTCATGTTCACTTCTTTCTAGGGCCTCCAAAAGTTCTGTCCATTCTTCCTAATCAAATTCCACCTATAGGCAAGCCTGTCAAGTCATCTTGAGGCTTGCCAAATGTGGTTGAGAGTAAAGTTGGCGAATTAGGAGGTTGTAGAATAAAGATTTTATGCCTTTGAACTGACCCGAAGTATTGAGGTAAGAGAGAACCGTAGAACAGTTAGATACTTTAGGTTTCAGATCTAATCTGCTCAGCAAACAATGACGCAATTGTGTATATTGTCAATGAAGGGTATGCAACAAGCCAAATTCGTCCTGTTGCATCTAAAAGGACTTGAGTTCACCCACAGACATCAGGTGTATAAGATTCAGGATCTCAGCTCTACACCAAGGGCCCCAATCAAGCATGTTCCCCACTCAGGGAATATCAGTTTTATTCCAGATGGAGGCTTTGCCATGAAGATGCACATCCACTGATAATAGTTTTTGAGCCTGCATCCAGGCATCATACATGACTTTCAGTATCGGATTAGGTGTATCAGTGGTGGTGGGACCACGGAGATAGAGGGCCTGTGATCCTAAAGGGGCATCCTGGAGTCTGCGTTCAATCATGATCCATAATGGAGGGTCTTGGATCCAGGGATGCATGTACGCCATTTGTGCCAAACGTAGGGCTAAGCAATAATGATCCACAAAAGGCAGGCCTAATCTCCCTACTGACCTGTGCGCAATAAGCTTCCAAACTGCCAGACGAGGTCTTGCTAAACACCTGATGAAGGTCTTAATGGCTTTTTCTATCTGACAGAAACGTCAAGAGGCATATTAATATGTGATTTTGGGAAGGGTAACCATTTTTACAGCCAGGATCTCACCCCAGAGAGAGAGAGAGAGAGATAGAGACACTCAGGGAAGACCACTTTGCGAAGTCCAATTGCATTTTCTCCATTAATGGGACCAGGTTATCTGCCACCATATGCTCCATTCCCCTGTTTAATAGAATGCCCAGATACCTGAGGTGGGAGTTCTTCAACTGAAATGAGTAACTGGCAATGGCAGTGGAGGTGGTGATCCACGACAGCGGTTAGGTGTTGCTCTTCCCCAGTTCACCTTGTACCCTGGTATTACTGCAAAAGCATTAATGGTCTCCAACACCATGGGAATAGAGGTGGGTATGGCCGATAAAGTGTCAAAGAACCTCCAGGTGTAGGAATGCCTATAATCTGATCTCATTAGTTCATGGATGCTGCTAAAGGCTCCATCACAAGAAGAAATAGTGAATGGGAGAGAGGACAATCTTGACATGTTCTTTCAGGTTTGGGAAGGTTTCAGAAAGAAAGTCAAGCCTCCACAGTTGACCAGGGCCAAGGGGCACTCATAAAGCCATCTCACTTTGGAGATGAAGTTCTCACTAATGGCAATTTTCCGAAGTGTGGCAAAAGATAGTCCCATTCTATCCTGTGAAAGGCTTTCTCAGCGCCCAACAACAATGCCGGGGCTTCATGTCGAAGCTCAGCCACTAGCCAGACCGCATGAGCTAACATACAAAGATGATTGTGTGATGATCGGCCTGGGACAAACTCTATTCACATCTTGCTTGTGTTTCATGTTTACTCAGTTTTGCTATTGTTTACTTTGTGCTTTTTCCTCTCTCTAGGGATCAATACTTCTTGCCTGTTTTTCCATTTCATAAGTAAGAACTTTTTATGTTGGTGCCTTACCTGGCATGTCCTCACAGTCCTTCCAGGTACTTACAGTGGGTATGACAGATGAGGAAAGTCTCCTGCATCATTCCTTCTACAAAAGAAAAGATAAATTAAAGGAATTGTGACCTGCTTTTATCAGAGAGGGGAGGAGGGAGAAATCAATGCATTGCTGTATTGTGACTAGATGTCATCCTTTGGCTCAGAAGCGTGGTTGAGAATGAAGAAGAAAAGTAAGATGTTTTCCATTGTTGGTCTCCACTAGGTAGTTCCAGTAAACACCATGATTCCATAGGAAATTGATTTTTTGATTAGCTAATATCTTTGGCACTGTTTGACAAATCTTCCCAAAATCTTCCCAAAAACGTTTCAGCTACCTCCGCTTCTTCCAGGAATGTTTTGGGGTGATCCATCAAGCTGTGGTTGAGAAAAATGGGTTTGGGGGCCAAAGCTTGTTCCCCCATGCAATTCTCCTTAGGAAAATTGACAGCAATTCAGAAAAAATGACTGAATGGCATTACACCAAATTTGGCAGACATCTAGATCTATATATATAAATGGTGCTTCTTTAAGTGGTTTTGTATAAATCCATTCAGTAGCATTTGAGAAATTAATATTCAAAATGTATAGCTATCTGGGTGTGACCAAGTGATTTGAATGACAGGAAGCAACTTGTTTTGCTAATATCTTTGGTGTTGTTAGACGAATGTTCACAAATCATTCAGCTACTTACTAGACAGTTTTGGGATGATCCATCAAGTAGGGGCAAAGAAATATGGGAGGGGGAATCCCGAAAAACAATTCCCCCATTGTATTTCCATAGGGAATTTTAGAAAGACCTACAGCCAAAACAACTGAATTAAATTACACCAAAGTTGGCAGAAAGCTAACTCTTTATCCAGAAGCACTGCTTAATTTAAGATGGTTGTTGCCCATGGGGACCACTAGTACTTATTTTTGAAGACGGAACCTATTCCTCTTCATCAGATATTTCCAGAGAGAGGGAGAGGAAAAACACACTAAATAGAATGACAGCGGAAGAGAAATACAGAGAATTTGTCAAAAGACAGATGAAGACAAATACAGAAAATCTGTCACCAAGAGAAAGGAAAAACCTGTAACACTGAGATAACAGGGCAGGGAGTGCATAGCAGTGAATTAAAGAGGCCTGGGGTGGACTCAGTATTATATACCCTTGGCATTCGGCACCCTGACATTTTATAGAGCTGGCAAAAAGGTGTCTGAGCAGTGCTTTGGGCAACTGCACTTATTCTTTTACAAATAAGGCACTGCCTAGAAAGAGTGCTTTTTGGGATTCGATGTAAATCTGGTCAATAGAGTTTGAGAAATTAAGGTTCAAAATTGATCGATATCAGGACAGCTGGCTACACACAAATTTTGTGATTCCCACAGGCATGCAACTTCAAACAATTAAGTGATCTGATTGGCTGAAAGAGTCTATTTTTGCTGCAGCCATCTTTGTCATGCTGGAGGCTCTCACTCCTGTGAGTCCCATAATAGCATTCACTCTGATTGGCTGGTAGAAATACAAACAGAACTGTTGTGGCCACCATTGTAGATTTTAGAGATTCTTTCCCAGTGTGCCAAAAATTAAAAATATTTTTGGTATAAGGGGGTTGGGAAGATGTATTCTGACCCCCCAGCCTTTGTTAGGGAGGTCTGTAAAGGATCTGTCTGGGGTCAAATTAGAAAAAAACATCTTTTTTTAGGGTGCTAATATCCCATGCAAGTCTCTCTGGAGCCAGCATGGCCTTCTGTGCTCTCAAAAGGGTCTTGCTAGAGCACAGCCAGATATGCTGGCTCCCAAGAGACTCTGACAAGAGTCCTGCAGGATCAAGAAAATCATTTTTTTTTTAAAAGACTGTGCTCAGCAAGAGTTGGATGTCCATGGGAGCTGGGTGCAGGCACAGACAAAAGTCAAGCAGAACATTGGTTTGCCAAAAGAGATCAACCCTAAGCCATGCATGGTAAAATGCTGTGTGTGGTAGAGGGTTGGATTAGTTACAAATGGTAATACAATCTTACTTTATGTTAAACAATAGACATTTACTAAAAACCAAAGGGTAAAGTGATCCATAGTTATAGTAGGGTGTGGTAATATTATCTTACTTCACATTAAATAATAGCATAAAAAACATTATATGAAAGGTTATAGTTAGGTAAGAAATGTCAGTTAAAATGTCACATTTTCAAGTCAAAAACATTAAAAACCACCACCCATAAAAATATATATATACACATATATATATTACCTACTGGTGATTGTCAGTAAGTAGTTATAGTTAGGACTATGTTTCCATTGAAAAAGTGATTTTGTCTTGCCTGTATCTTTGGCCCCATTTGACAAATGTTCCAGAAGTTTTCCAAGAAAAGTGTTCCTGATAATCTTGTTGTACATAGGAAGTTTCAAGGTGATCTGTCAAGTGGGGGCCGAGAAAAAGAGGGAGTAAAATAAAGTGTGTTTCCCATTATCATTCCCATAGGGATTTTGAACACGACTACAACCTGAACTGCTGAATGGAATTAACCAAATTTGTAGAAAGGTAGCTCTTGGGGCAGAAAGAAGCTTTTTTTGTTCTTTGGTGTAAATCCATTCAGTAGTTTTCATGATAGTAAAATAAATATAGCTAGCTAGTGGCGTGAAGGATTTATGAATAATAACGAGCTGGTGCAGAGCTTTGATTCAACTGGGAAGAGTTGGCAGCTATCTTGGGACTCGGCTTCAGCAGAGTCCCAGAAAAAATATTTAAAAAAAGAAAAGGGGCCAAGGTTAGACACTCTGACCCCCCCCCCCCCCCCCCCGGACAAAAAAGCATTTTTCTAAAATTTTGTCACAAATTTGCGACAAATTTCACAGCAAAAATTACAAAAACAACAAGTGTGGGCTTCCATGCTTCTTTATTCTAAAGCCTCCGGGTGGGCCAAGTCCCAGGTGCATGCTAAAATAAAGAAGGGGCTGCATAGAGCCCCCCCCTCCAAGGGCATTTTTATGCCCCGGGGAGTGCCACCTTCCTGAGGGCAAAGATATTATGAGTGCTGAATGGGGCTCCTTTCTAAGGCATTTTTATGACCCAGGAAGCACCACCTCCCTGGGGCCAAAGACATTCTGTGTCTAGGGACCACAGGCTCCCTGAGGTAAAAGAAATTATGAGTGCCGGGGTCCCCTCCTAGAGCATTTTTATGCTTTTTTATGCCCCGGGGATCACCAC
This sequence comes from Pleurodeles waltl, assembly GCF_031143425.1. Classification (NCBI taxonomy): domain Eukaryota; kingdom Metazoa; phylum Chordata; class Amphibia; order Caudata; family Salamandridae; genus Pleurodeles; species Pleurodeles waltl. Next base: position 489,685,519 of record NC_090442.1, on the reverse strand, counting down.
CTCTACAGGACCAAAGACTTTATGGAGGTCATTACGACCCTGGCTGTCTTGAGACCTGCTACATATTACATCACTCATGACATCCTTGATAACTTCATTGATGATATCAATGAAACATTTGCAGTAAAATAATTGAGAATAAAACTTTGAATGGCAAGGGTGCATAACTGACCATGTCACGAGTGATGTAATATGTAAGGTCACAAACAGAGGATTACGGGGGTGCAAGTTATAGTTAGTTCAAGTAACTATAACTGCTGATTTTCAATGGTTTTGTACGTTTCAAATGTGAGCTAACTATACCGTCCCTGTAACCCTTGTTTGTTTTAAGTGAATACGGGTTTTTTAATCCCTATCACCTTTGTTTTTTGTGACTTTCTCTCTTTTTTAAGTAAAGAAATTTTAATCACTGCAATTTTAATTACTGTACGTTAATCCAACCACTGCCTGAGGCCAGATCCTGCAGCCAACCCTTCTAACCACCCAACCCTACGCTGTGCACTGCCTTTGGCCATGTGTGAAGGGAGTTGTCCTCTCTGCCTGGCTCTCTGGGTCTTTTATTCCATTTTGATTATTTTTCCTCCTTGTCTCTTTCTCTATCACTTCACTCTACCCACATATTCTCTGCGCCTCTGCTGCTCCTGCAGCCCTGTCCCCCTCCCTCTCTGTGAAGCGCTTTTCCCACCCTCCCACGTTCCAGCTGACCGGACCACCTGCCTCCCTACCCTTCTTAATGACAGACGCTGCGTGGCTGGGCACAGTAGGTGTGCCGCTGGCACTCCAAAGACAAGCCCATCTTTGCCTGTCCACATCTGGACCACATCCAGCGCCACGGATCCTGGTCTTCGCTTTGTCGGCCGGTTCAACTCCAACACACTAAGCACCCTCAACCCAGGAAGATCCTGAACCTGCCACCTGGCTGACCCCAGGAACACTCATGGACCTTTTTTTCGTGCCGCACATGCTCCCGCGCCCTCGAAGGATCACTACACGATCCCATACCCAAGCACAGACGACCAGCTCAAGTGCATACTCCCCAACTCACGCTCCCTCGTTAAACACGCAGAAGAAGTCTGGAACCTCCTCGACTTGACCGCCCGGACGCCGCCTTCTTCACAGAGACATGGATAATCCCCACCTCAGCCCCGGTCATTGCCACGGCCATCCTGGACAACTGCAAAATCATCCACAAGGAGAGAGCAAAATGGCCTGGAGGAGTCATTAAGATAATATACAAGAACACCCTCTGCCTGACAAACACCAATGAGTCACAGTCTCAGTCAATGCTGGGGCAAAGTTACAGAAGCACAACTCACCAACATCTTTGCCACTCCCCCCCACCAGACGCAGTGGACTCTAATGAAGCTGCACGCAGTCTACACCGCTGGTTGTCAGAATGCACCAACAAGGTAGCTCCCCTAAGGAAACCAGCAGGAAACAGACATAGCAAAACACCTGAATGGTTTACTCCAGACCTACAAGAATCCAAACGCTCCTGCTGACAACTAGAACGGAAAGGGAGGAACAGCAAATCAACCAAAACCCGTATAGCCTACAAGAACGCAGTCACCACGCACCACCAGAACATCAGAGCTGCCAAAAAAGCTGCCATTCAAGAACGCTTCAGCACCAGCGCTCACAACAGCAAAGAGCTATTCTCCATCATCAAAGAGTTCACGTACCCCAGGACACCTCACCCATCCCTCCCTCCCAAGACCTCTGCAACTACCTTGCCACCTTTTTCCACCAAAAAATCCAAGACATTTACAAAGACTTCAAGAACCAAAACTCATTTACACCGCCCACAAACACCATGACAGATCCAGCACCACACCAGATCCTGAACTCCTGGACCCCAACACCAAAGAGGACACCCAAAGGCTCAGGAACTCCATCCACTGAGAAGCACCCTCAGATCCATGCGTTCATCACATCTTCAACCTGTCCAGCGCCACCATAGCACCTGCGCACTGCTGACCTGTAAACCAATCCTTCAAGACCGCCACCTTTCCATCATACTGGAAGCACACTGATATCAACCCACTGCTCAACAAACCCACTGCCAACCCAAGGGAGCTGAAAAACTACAGACCCATCTCTCTGCTCCTTTTTGCAGCCAAAGTAACAGAAAAGGCTGTCAACCAGTAACTCACTGAATTGCTCAAGACACACCAAATCCTAGACCCATCCCAATACAGATTCAGAAGCAACCACAGCACCGAAACAGCACTCCTATCGGCCACCGATCACATACGTACCATACTAGACCACGAAGGCTGGCCACACTCATCCTACTCAACCTCTCCGCTGCATTTGACATGTCTCCCACTCCACCCTCTGCTACAGACAATATGACGCCGGCATCCAGGATAAAGCACTGGAATGGTTCAGGTCCTTCCTCACTGGAAGAACACAGGGTGTCAGATTACTGTCGTTCATGTCAGAACCCAGAAACACATGCTGCAGAATGCCCCAAGGATCATCATTCAGCCTGATGCTTTTCAACATCTACATGGCCCCACTAGCCAAGATCATCAAACAACATCGGCTAAACATAGTCTCTTATGTCAATGATACCCAACTGATCCTCTCCCTGTCTGATGACCCTGTAAAGGCCAGGAGAAAGTTCCACAATGGGATGAGAGCAGTCATTGCCTGGGTGGACGCCAGCTGCCTCAAGCTCAACTCGGATAAGACGGAGATCCTGGTGATCGCCTCCATCCCTTCCACCTGGAATGACTCCTGGTGGCCCACCACATTGGGAAACACACTGGCTCCCATGGACCATGCACACAGTCTGGGCATCATCCTGGACTCCTCTCTATCCATGACCCGCCAAGTCAATGATGTCTCATCGTCATGCTTCCACACCCTCTGACTCCTTCGAAAGATGTTTAAGTGGATCCCCTCCAACACGAGCAAGACAGTCACCCACACACTCATCACCAGCAAACTGGACTACAGCAATGCACTCTATCCCGGCATCAACAGGAAACTACAAATATTCCAGATTGCAGCAGCCAGACTCATCCTGGACATCCACCGGCACAGCCACATCTCCTCCCACCTCAGACACCTACACTGGCTCCCAGTCAACAAGTGCATCACATACAAACTCCTGATCCATACCTATAAGGCACTACACTACATAGGACTGTCATACCTCAACTACCACCTTGCCTTCTACGTACCCAACAGAAAACTACATTCTTCCTAGCTCACCCTTGCAGCCGTTCCCAAGATCCGGAAAAGCACCAGAGGAGGAAGATCCTTCTCCTACCTCACAGGCTGGACATGAAACACGCTACCTCTCAAACTCAGGCAGACAGCATCACTGAGCCAGTTCAGTAACGAAATCAAGACCTGTGGCAGTGCATGTCGAGGGTGGGAATTATAGTTACCTTAGGGGACAATTTATACTTACTTGAGCTAACCATTACAATAACTGCTAACATTTCTATGGTTTTGTTTTGTGCCAGTAAATTAGATCTTAACTATAACATCTCTGTAACTTTTCTTTGTTTCCAGTGAATTACTATGCTTTTTTTAACATAAAGGGGGTCATTCTGACCTTGGCGGTAAAAGCCCCTTACCGCCGGTCAGAAGACTGCCACAATACCGCTGCGGCCGCGGTCAGCCGCCACGGTCATTCTGACCCACAACTGCCAAACCTCCAAAAATCCGACCTCCATTGCAGTCCGCCACATCAGCGGCCAGCGATAAACTGGAGATGACCAAACCTCCACCGCCACGCCAACAGAAATACGCCCATGCCATTACGATCCGCAAATCCACGCGGCGGTCTTTCAAACGCGGTAGTCTATTGGCGGTACACACCGCCGCGGTCAAAATACACACACCTTTACAAAACACTACCACATTGGACAATTTGAAATACACACACCTGATACACATACAAACAACACTCCCACACATCCAATACAATATAAAACACACACCCACATCACCCACAAACCCCTACTACCAAAAATCAGAGACGAAGGAGAGAGAGACACATCAGAGAATAGAGAGCCAGACACACAGAGGCACACTACAACATCACACACACCACATAGTAGCACAAAGCACCACACACCAACACACTCATCACCACATACACCACCCCACACCTCATCCACACCACCCCATGGCACCACAAAGACACCCACGCTTTACGGACCAAGAACTCAGGGTGATGGTGGAGGAAATCCTAAGAGTGGAACCCCAGCTCTTCGGCTCACAGCTGCAGCACACCACCATAGCAAGGAAGGCGGAGCTATGGCAGCGGATCGTGGACAGGGTCAACGCGGTGGGACAGCATCCCAGAAATAGGGACGACATCCGCAAACGATGGAATGACCTACGGGGGAAGGTGCGCTCGATGGTGTCGCGACACAACATCGTGGTGCAGAAGACTGGCGGAGGACCCCCACCCACCCCACCAGAATTCACAGCATGGGAGCAAGAAGTATTAAACATCTTGCATCCTTAGGGCCTCGCTGGAGTACCCGGAGGAATGGACTCTGGTAAGTCCTATCTCATATACTTCATCCCCCCCACCCCACCAGCATGCCAACCCACACCCCCACCCTCACCCCCAACCCACCATCACACATCATCCCTGAGAATGTATCCCTAGCACAACCCACCCAACCCCTCACCAACCCTTGCATGCCACCACAAACATTGGACACCCATTACCTAAGCATGACCACTGCACATACCCATCCCCCCCACAAACCACTCTCACAACACCACCCACAAGGGAATGCCTGCACTGGGGGACAAGGGCACCCATAATTCGCACGCTTTTTCACACACAGAAACAATAACCATACTCTCTCACCCCATGCAGGACCCGAACGCCAACACACCGGTCAGGAGGGTCCTCAAATGTCCATCCCACCCCCGGAACAGGCCCCCAGTGAGGACAGCAGCTCTGTCGACCTGGAACCTGATGACCAGCCCGGACCATTGGGGACCTCTGGGCTCCCCAAACACAGACACAGGCCACAGCAGACCCAAACCCCCCTGGGAACAACAGCACAGCTCCCACCCAGCGGGCCCATGCCTCTGTCTCTAGGACAGGTCAAGCAGCGGTGTGTCTGCCACTACAGGGCACCCAGGCTAACCCAACACCCCAACAACAACAGGGACCTGGGGGCAGTGGTAGTGGGCACACCGTCCAGGGGACAGAGGCCCAGGCAAACAGGGCAACTCGGAGGGCTGCCGTGCGACAGGGGGGGGAGGAGAGGCCCAGGGAACCCACTCTCCAAGAGGCCCTCACTACCATCATGGGAGCATACCACCACTCCCAAGAGACGATGGCGACGGTACTGGCCAGGTTCACCGAGGTACAGGCACAGCAGGAAGAACGCTACATGGGGTTCAGCAACCAACTCACCACCATCGCTACCGCCATGGGGAGCATGGTCCAGGCCCTCAACAGGATAGAAGACACGTTGCGGGACCATGTGGCACCACACAGGGCCACTGTCACTAGCCAGGAACAGCCTACCACCTCCGCCGGCGCTAGTGGACAGGAGGCCCACACACAACGACAGGCCACAAGAACCCCACCTCCTGCTGAAGAACAACCGCCCCGCAAGAGGAGCCTAAGACCCAAAAAAAAACCAGAGTAGCATGCCAAGACCACCGCCAGCATGAGATACCCCCAGAAGTCATCCCACTGTCCCACATTGCCACCCTGTCCAAACTCAAACAGCCCCTGCTCCATCCTTCCACAGGCATATGGACAATAGACCTGTCAGACTGAGAACTGGACTCTGCCATGGACATCACTCCACCCCCACCCATCACCGTCATCATATAATGTACCATTATCTAAGCACACAAAATAAAACAATTATTGCACCGAAAACCGTTTGGAGTCATGCTGTATTCTCAAAAAATCGTACAACACATAACAGTTCACAATATGTGATGTCAGTTAGTGATGACAACATACCAATGTCAATATGCTGTAGTACATGGCCAAACCAAGCAGAAGTCGGGCTATGAGTCATTAAGCACTGAGAAGGGAAGGGAAAAAGAATATGTTATTTAAAAGAGCTGGGGGGAAATACATAAAGTTGAGATGCATGAGGCTCTAAGTAACTGGGAAATGGCGTGGCTGAACCTTACCTGTGTGCTACTGAAAATACTGTTGTATGACAGCTTCCCTGTTGTCTGTTTCCTCACCTTCGTCTTCCTCCTCTTCACTCTCCACAGGCTCCACGGCTTCTACGACACCACCATCTGGACCATCCTCCTGCAGGAAAGGCACCTGGCGTCGCAAAGCCAGGTTGTGAAGCATACAGCAGGCCACGATGATGTGGCACACCTTCTTTGGTGAGTACATTAGGGATCCACCTGTCATATGCAGGCACCTAAACCTGGCCTTCAGGAGGCCGAAGGTCCTTTCAATGACCCTCCTAGTACGCCCATGGGCCTCATTGTACCGTTCCTCTGCCCTGGTCCTGGGATTCCTCACTGGGGTCAATAGCCAGGGCAGGTTGGGGTAACCAGAGTCACCGATTAGCCACACACGCTGTCTCTGTAGCTGTTCCATCACATAGGGGACGCTGCTATTACGCATTAACATACGCGTCATGCACTGACCCAGGGAACTTGGCATTTACATGGGAGATGTACTGGTCTGCCAAACAGACAACCTGCACATTCATAGAATGGTAATTTTTCCTATTTCTGTACACCTGTTCATCGTCATTTGGGGGTACTAATGCCACATGGGTCCCATCAATGGCACCAATGATGTTGGGGATATGTCCAAGGGCATAGAAATCACCCTTCACTGTGGCCAAATCAGCCTCTTCTGGGAATATGATGTAGCTCCTCATGAGTTTCATCAGGGCAGACAACACTCTGGACAGAATCTTTGAAAACATAGGCTGAGACATTCCAGATGACATGGCCACTGTTGTCTGGAATGAGCCACTTGCAAAGAAATGGAGGACTGATAGAACCTGCACTAGAGGGGGAATTCCTGTGGGTTGGCGGATGGGTGACATCAGGTCTGGCTCCAGCTAGGCACACAGTTCATGTATAGTGGCTCGGTCAAGTCGGTATCGGAGTATTATATGGCGTTCTTCCATTGTCGACAGGTCAACCAGCGGCCGGTACACGGGAGGATTCCTCCTTCTCCTCGCAAGTCCCTGCGGACGGTGCCTAGGAAGGACAACATGGAGCACTGAGTCAATCAACTCACAGGTACGTACAACACAGCTTGCACAGTACACGAAAATGTTTTGACTGCTATGTTTGTATGTGTGCAAATGCAAGGCCTAGGCCTGTGTGACGCAGTAGAATTTAAGCCATGTGGGCCCTTGAAATGGCGGCTGCCTGACCTCTAAACTGGGACAATGGGATGTGAGGTCAATGCGCTGGCGTGGCACACCGTGGCGGTAGGCGGTCGAAGACCGCTGTACGAAGTCGCATTGGTTAACATTGAACCCTATGGGATTTAGGAGCCAATGACAATGTGCGCCGGCGGTCGCGGTACGCACCACCGCGGTACGCACCGCCGCGGGCGTGACCGCCATTTTCTATCTGCTTAATCACTCGAGACCTGATCATCCACAGGAGAGGACCTATACTGCAAGTGCTGCTGTGAACTCGGTCTGGAAGTGACAATGGCTGCTGCGACTGGGGAAAGGGCCCCTGCCTTCACGTCTGAAGAGTTGGAGAAACTCGTGGACGGGGTCCTCCCCCAGTATGCGCTACTCTACGGTCCTCCAGACCAACAGGTGAGTACACTGAGTGCACATTGAATGGGTAATGCCTGTGTGGAGTGGGGTGGCTGTCAGTTGGTGGGGTGGGGAGAAAATGAGGAATGCAACGCACAACTGATGAGAGTATGGGCCACATGGCAAGGGTGGGGAGGGGGGGCATGTACTCCAAACATGCAGAAATGTGACGTTTTCTCTTTCCCACCCTGTACATGTCAAACAGGTGAGCGCCCATCTGAAAATCGATATTTGGCGTGCCATCGCCAAGGAAGTCCGGGCCCTGGGGGTCTACACCAGACGGGGCACCCACTGTCGGAAGAGGTGGGAGGACATCTGCCGCGGAACCCGAAAGACTGCTGAGTCACTGCTGGGGATGGCCTCCCGACCTAGGAGGGGTGCCAGTCGTACCCTGACCCCCCTGATGTCCCGGATCCTGGCGGTGGCCTACCCTGATTTGGATGGGCGCTTGAGGACATCACAGCAGACACAAGGGGGTGAGTATCAGCACATTCTCCTATCTATACGCGCAGTGGAGGTGTCTGGGTGGGGGAGGAGGGCTGTGGGTGACAGTAGGCCAGGGCGCTTTCTGTAGTGTAGTCCCCTCCCTTAGACATGGCCCTGTGCCCCCGCCCACCACCTCTGTAGGGTGCCAAGTGCAGCTATCCATGGTCCAACATCACCCATTAGCGCGTCTGTTGTCCCTAGACCTGTTGGCCTAGTCAGAAGTACAGAGTAGTGTACCCCAAGTTCGCGGCTTAGTGCATGAGGCACCTGTGTCTGTCCTCTCCGCCAAGGCTATTAACAAGGCATGCACTCAACTTTGTTTTCTTTCTCCCCCCACCCTTATTCTTTGTTTCTTGTGCATTAGCATCATCAGGCGGAGGAGAATTGGCGTCGGAGCACGAGGGAGCTGCAGGTCACCAGGCCCCGGTGGGCACTGACACAGACACCGAGGGCACCAGTGATCCGGAGGGCGAGGGGAGCACCACAACGGGGGCCGGTGGAGACACCAGCGACACGGACACGTCCTCGTTTGGGAGCTCCCTAGCGGGGGCAGCAACATCTGTGCCCCCAGCAACAACAGGTACAGCCGCCACCCAGCGCACCAGCACCGCCCTCTCAGCAGCCCCTCAGTCTTCGCTCCGTGCCCGTTCGCCCAGGAAGGCGCGCGTCTCCTTCGCCCCAGGCACCTCAGCCCCTGCCTCTGTTACCCCTGCTGCCCTCAGTGCGGAGCTCATTGACCTCGTGAGGACGCTCATTGTTGGGCAGACTACCCTTTTGAATGCCATCCAGGGGGTGCAAAGGGAGGTGCAACAGAGCAATGCCTACCTGGAGGGCATTCATTCGGGTCAGGCTGCCCATCAACGAGCTTTCACTTCTCTGGCCTCAGCACTGATGGCAGCCATTGTCCCTGTCTCCAGTCTCCCTCTTCTAACTGCCTCCAGCCTTTCTCTGTCTCCTGTTCCTCAGCCTATCCCATCCACACCATCTGACCAGCCTGCACACACCTCAACACCCAAGGCCAGCTCATCCAAACATAAGCACCACAGAACACACAAGCATTCACCCAAGCAACACCCAGTTGCAGACATACCAACAGTCACTACCACCTCTGTGTCCCCCTCCTCCTCGTCTCCCTCCTCCCTCCCTGTGACATCTACACTCACACCTGCATGCACACCAACATCAGCCAGTTCTTCCATCACCAGCACACCCTCCACTACAGTCCTCACACGTGCAGTCACCACCCCCACTGCCATGTACACGTCCCCTGTGTCCTCTCCCACTGTGTCTGTTACCCCCTCTTCCAAGACACATAAACACAGGCAGACACCCAAACAACAGCCAACCACCTCACGACAGCCTACGTCTCAGTCACCTGCACCCAAGGACAGCACACCTGACTCTCCTACAACCACATCCTCTTCCTCCACTTCTATCTCCACTACTCCTACCCTTTACCCTGGTCCAAAGAAATATTACCTCTCAAATGTTGACCTCTTTCCCTCCCCTGACCCACCCCCTCCATCTGGGAAAAGTCCCAAAGGCACCTCAGCCACCACCAGCCCAGCTTCCAAGGTACAAGTGGTGCATGGAATATGGAGTCCACCCTTTGGCGGCAGTGACACTTCACTGAGCAGCAAGGGGACTGGCAGCCCCCCCCCAGGCAAGAGGACCCGGAAAGTGAAGGGCCGCCGTGAGCGGACTGAGACGGCTGCCCCCAAGGAGGTGACTCAGGCCACTTCACCTGCCACAACAGCCAGGGGAGGCAAGGGCCCGAGAGCCCCATCTAAGGAGCGGAAGGGCAGCAGGGCAGAGAGGCCAGCCAGCAAGAGCGCGGAGCAGGAGGGCCCCACACGCCCCATCCCGGCTGCAAGGGACGACATTAAAGGGCCCAGGACTCCGTCTCCGAAGGGTCCTGACACTGCACGTTCGGAGGGCGAGTGAGCAGGTTGTCCAGGCCAGGTCTGACTCCCTACACTGACTGGAAGAGCACCGCTGAAGAGGGCCCCGCCGTGAAGACAAGCACCGCTGAACAGGGCCCCGCCGTGCAGAAGAGCACCGCTGAAGAGGGCCCCGCCGTGAAGACAAGCACCGCTGAACAGGGCCCCGCCGTGCAGAAGAGCACCGCTGAAGAGGGCCCCGCCGTGAAGACAAGCACCGCTGAACAGGGCCCCGCTGTGCAGAAGAGCACCGCTGAACAGGGCCCCGCCGTGTAGAAGAGCACCGCTGAAGAGGGCCCCGCCGTGAAGACAAGCACCGCTGAACAGGGCCCCGCCGTGCAGAAGAGCACCGCTGAAGAGGGCCCCGCCGTGAAGACGAGCACCGCTGAAGAGGGCCCCGCCGTGAAGACAAGCACCGCTGAACAGGGCCCCGCCGTGCAGAAGAGCACCGCTGAACAGGGCCCCGCCGTGAAGACAAGCACCGCTGAACAGGGCCCCGCCGTGCAGAAGAGCACCGCTGAAGAGGGTCCCGCCGTGAAGACAAGCACCGCTAAACAGGGCCACACCGTGCAGAAGAGCACCGCTGAAGAGGGCCCCGCCGCGAAGACAAGCACCGCTGAACAGGGCCCCGCCGTGCAGAAGAGCACCGCTGAAGAGGGCCCCGCCGTGAAGACAAGCACCGCTGAACATGGCCCCGCCGTGCAGATGAGCACTGCTGAAGAGGGCCCCGCCGTGAAGACAAGCACCGCTCAAGAGGGCCCCGCCGTGAAGACAAGCACCGCTGAACAGGGCCCCGCCGTGCAGAAGAGCACCGCTGAACAGGGCCCCGCCGTGCAGAAGAGCACCGCTGAAGAGGGCCCCGCCGTGAAGACAAGCACCGCTGAACAGGGCCCCGCCGTGCAGAAGAGCACCGCTGAACAGGGCCCCGCCGTGCAGAAGAGCACCGCTGAAGAGGGCCCCGCCGTGAAGACAAGCACCGCTGAACAGAGCCCCGCCGTGCAGAAGAGCACCGCTGAAGAGGGCCCCGCCGTGAAGACAAGCACCGCTGAACAGGGCCCCGCCGTGCAGAAGAGCACCGCTGAACAGGGCCCCGCCGTGCAGAAGAGCACCGCTGAAGAGGGCCCCGCCGTGAAGACAAGCACCGCTGAACAGGGCCCCGCCGTGCAGAAGAGCACCGCTGAAGAGGGCCCCGCCGTGAAGACAAGCACCGCTGAAGAGGGCCCCGCCGTGAAGACAAGCACCGCTGAACAGGGCCCCGCCGTGCAGAAGAGCACCGCTGAACAGGGCCCCGCCGTGCAGAAGAGCACCGCTGAAGAGGGCCCCGCCGTGAAGACAAGCACCGCTGAACAGGGCCCGCCGTCTCAAGCACCGCTCCGCTGGGCCCTTCCTGTCAAGCACCGCTCCGCTGGGCCCCGCCGTCTCAAGCACCGCTCCGCTGGGCCCTTCATCACAAGCACCGCTCCGCTGGGCCCCGCCGTCTCAAGCACCGCTCCGCTGGGCCCCGCCGTCTCAAGCACCGCTCCGCTGGGCCCTTCCTGTCAAGCACCGCTCCGCTGGGCCCTGCCGTCTCAAGCACCGCTCCGCTGGGCCCCGCCGTCTCAAGCACCGCTCCGCTGGGCCCCGCCGTCTCAAGCACCGCTCCGCTGGGCCCTTCCTGTCAAGCACTGCTCCGCTGGGCCCCGCCGTCTCAAGCACCGCTCCGCTGGGCCCTTCATCACAAGCACCGCTCCGCTGGGCCCCGCCGTCTCAAGCACCGCTCCGCTGGGCCCCGCCGTCTCAAGCACCGCTCCGCTGGGCCCTTCATCACAAGCACCGCTCCGCTGGGCCCTGCCGTCTCAAGCACCACTCCGCTGGGCCCTTCCTGTCAGGCACTGTTCAGGGTTCACTGTGCCCACCATGCATCCTCCTTGTCCAGTGGGGACATTTATCCACCTGATGGACTGTGGCTTTGCACTCCCCAGGATGGCACAGTGGGCAAACCACCCACTGTAGAGACTTGAGAGACTGTGGCTTTGCACTCCCCAGGATGGCACAGTGGGCAACCCACCCACTGTAGAGACTTGAGAGACTGTGGCTTTGCACTCCCAAGGATGGCACAGTGGGCAACCCACCCACTGGAGAGACTTGAGAGACTGTGGCTTTGCACTCCCCAGGATGGCACAGTGGGCATGGTGGGCCCTTCGTGGATCTGGCGTCGTGGACTCATGTGGCTGTGGTGCCCCCCCTTCCCTTCCCCCTGAGGTGCCTGTAGTTTTGTCACCAGATGCCCCTGCAGTGTTCTCTCCAAAGGACTCAGGTCTCCTGTGTGGGCTTTGCCCTTGTTTCGCTACACTTTGGCCCACGGACATGATGGATTCGTAAGATGTGCAGGACTACTTGCTGCAGTTATCCACTGCTGTGTAAATAATTTGTTTATCAGAAGAAAGTTTTGATGGTTGATAATACTTTTCTGAGACTATTTTGTTCATAAATATTTATTCTCAATTTGGTTATGTGATTGTATTTTTTACGGGTGTTTGGGTGGTGTCACTATGACTTGTTGCTCTGCATTGGTGTGTACATCTTGGGGGGGGGGTCGCATATGTGTGTGCCCGTAACCTTTCCTCCTCCCCCCCTCCTGTGTGTCGTAGGTGCAGTACTCACCGTTGACGTCTGCGGCGGAGTTCGTACTCGTGGTAGATGAACAGGTAGACGAGAGCAGGTATGATGTTCAATTCGGGTTCCATGCTGTCCTCCGTCCTCGTGGAGTGCGTAGAGGTGAGCGTTTTCCCGTTCGTAGTCTGTTTCCGCCGTGTTTTTATCGGCGGTGCTCCCGCCCTGGAAAAGGTGGCGGATTGGTGAGTTGATAGGGTGGGCGGTACATTGTCTGCCGCCTGCCTGTTGGCGGTGACCGCCGCGCTGTTTTTTGTCCCGCCGTGGCGGTCGGAGTGTTAAAGTGGCGGTCTCTGTTGGCGGTTCCCGCCAGGGTCAGAATTCCATTTTTCGGACCGCCAGCCTGTTGGCGGGTCGGCCGCCACTTTATCACCGACCGCCAGGGTCAGAATCACCCCCAAAGTCATTTTAACACTCTACCACGCATGGCCTTTGGCTTCGCACACTGGTGGTTAGCCCAGGTAACTATAAGTGCTGAATTTCTATGGTTTTCTACAAATGAGAGCTTAACTATAAAGTCCCTCTATCCTTTGGATTTTTAGGTGAATACATATCGGTCGTGGTTGGCCACAGGGCCTGGCCTGCAGCCAAACCCCTGTAACTACTGAGCCCCGCCCCAACCAGAGTCTTTGGCCATGCATGATCACGGTTGGCTGCAGGGCCTGGCCTGAGGCCAGTATCTGCAACTAACCCCCTATAACCACCCAACCCTGCATGCATAAGTCTCTGAGTGGGTCTGTGATTGTGTTCATGAGTGCCTCAGTGGGGTTGTCAGTGGGCACATGGGTCTCTGAGTGGGTCTGTGAGTGGGTGCATGAGTCTCAGAGTAGATATGTGAGTGTATGCATTACTCTTTGAGTAGGTCTGTGAGTGTGTTCATGAATATCTGAGTGGGTCTGTGAGTGAGTGCATGAGGGTCTAATTGGGTCAGTGATTGGGTGCATGAGTGTCTGAGCTGGTCTGTGAGTAAGTACATGAGTCTCTCAGTGTGTTTGTGAGTAGGTGCCTGAGTGAGTGCTTGAGTGTGTCTATGACTGGGTGTGTGAGTGTCTATGCAAGTATGTCAGTAGCTGTGTGAGTGACATGCCACAAAGGAACCTCCCCTGCCCTTTTATCCGGCAAGAGTCCACAGTTTTGCACAAAATATCTACCCAAGTGGAGTTCTTTCTACCTCCTTGGGTTAATATCCAGTATGTATTTTACACTACAGATGCGTAATGGAGCACAGGGAAATGTCACCAGGGACCTTATGTGCGTTCTGGCATCATGACTGTTTCTGGTGCTTTTTTCTCTAGAATTCTGTGATAACATTAATACTCCTATAAAGAGGCCAACAAGACTACAAAGGCGTAAAATATACAGCAAGCCAGAGTCCTTCCTCTCATCTGTATGACGGAAGTGCTTCTTTGTTTTGTGGAGATGTCCTCATATTCCTCGACATAAAGAATGCACTACTAAAGTCGGCGGGAAACACACTGGAGGGCTCTTTGGCAAGCTGTGTGTCATCCTGGCAAAAGGACGGGAAGACATATGCATACTACTAAGGTGGACAGTGCGGGGCCAAACGCGCGCAGCTTCCAGGTAATTTGCACCTTTGCATACTAGTAGCAATTTAAAAGAAAAACCATGGACTCTGCTCTCACCAGCAGAGGACAAGAAAGAAACTATGGGGGTCACTACAACATTGGCGGTATACCACCGTGCAGAAGACCGCCAACACACCGCCGCAGCCGCAGAATTCTGCAACGGTCATTATGACCCAAAGGCCGGAATCCGACAAAATCTAGACACCCACACAAGTCCGCCACACCAAAGATCAGTGATAAACTGGCGATAAGAAATCCTCCACCGTCACACCAACAGGAATACGCCTGCACTATCACGACCCACGAATCCACGCAGCGGTCTTTCAACAGCGGTATTCCATTGGCGGTACACACCGCCGCACTCAAAATACACACACATTTACAAAACACATCAACATTGGACAATTCGAAATACACACACCTGCTACACATACACACACCACTCCCACACACCTAATACAATATAAAACACACCCACATCACCCACAAACTCCTCCGACAACAACTGCGACTGAAGGCCAGAGACAGACACCACCATCTATAAACGAGCATCCACAGACACTCAACACCATCACCCACATAACATCCACGCACCTCACACAACACACCACTAAATATCACCCCACACATCAAAACACAAACCACCCCACATTTCACCCACACCACCCCATGGCACGGCAAAGACACCCCAGGTTCTCTGAGTAGGAGCTCAGGGTCATGGTGGAGGAAATCATCCGGGTAGAGCCACAGCTATTCGGATCACAGGTGCAGCACACCTCCATAGCTAGGAAGTTGGAGCTATGGCGAAGAATCGTGGACAGGGTTAACGCAGTGGGACAGCACCCAAGAAATAGGGATGACATCAGGAAGAGGTGGCACGACCTACGGGGGAAGGTGCGTTCCGTGGTCTCCAGACACCACATTGCGGTACAGAGGAGTGGCGGCGGACCCCCACATCCTCCCCCACAACTAACAACATGGGAGGAGCAGGTCTTGGCTATTCTGCATCCTGAGGGCCTCGCAGGAGTAGCTGGAGGAATGGACTCTGGTAAGTCAAATCTTCACTACTATATTCCCCACCCGCATGCCATCACATACCCCCACCCTCGCCCTCACTCCCATCACTCCTACTCCTCACACATGTCCCAATATCACAAACCACCCATCCCAACACCAAGCCCTGCATGCTACACCAAAGCATGGACACTCATCACCAAAGCATGGGCACTGCACATACCCATACACTCCCCTAAACCATCATCACACAATGTCCTACACAGGAATGCAAGCACTGGGGTACACGGTCACCCACCCATTGCACACCACGGCACACACAGATGCAACAATCATGCTTTTACACCCCTGCAGGACCCCTACCCAAGGTCACCGGACAGGAAGGTCCAGACATGTCCACTCCACCCACAGAAGAGGCCCACAGTGATGACAGCAGCTCTGTCCAACTGGATCTAGATGACCAGCTCGGCCCATCTGGGACCTCGTGACAGTCGGTTCCCCTCACACTGGCACAAGCCACTACAGGGCTTCCCCCCTCTGGAAACACCAGCACAGCACCCACCCAGCGGACCCATACCTCTGTCCCCAGGACACGTCAATCAGCAGTGTGTCCACCACTACAGGGAACCCAGGCTAACCCACCACCCCAACAACAACAGGGACCTGGGGTCAGTGGCAGTGGGCACACGGTTCAGGAGACAGAGGCCCAGGAACAAAGGGGAACTAGGAGGGCTGCTTTGCAACAGGGGGAGGACAGGCCCAGGGAACCCACTCTCCACGAGGCCCTCTCCAACATCATGGGAGCCTACCACCATTCCCAGGAGACAATGGTAACGGTACTAGCCAAGTTTCAGGAGACCCAGCGGTTGCAGGAGGAACAGTATTTGGGCATCAGGGAGGAACTCAAATCCATCAATTCCACCATGGGCGCCATTGTAGGGGTGCTGAAGGAACTCGTCAACACCAGGAGGGACATTGTGGCACAACAAGGGGCCCCTGACACTAGCCTGGACGATGAACTGCCCACCACCTCCGCTGGCGCTAGTGGACAGGAGGCACCGCCACAGGACCACCCCACCAGCACCCCACCTCCTGCAGAGGGAGAACCACCCAGCAAACGGTCCCTGAGATCCAGGACAAAGACAGAGAACGATGCCAAGACCCCCGCCAAGAAATGAGACCACCATGATTGTCATCCATTTGTCCCACCTTGTCACCCTGTCCATCCTTAAACTGCCCCAGCTCCACTTCCTATGCCCTTTGGACAATGCACTTGTGAGACTAATAGACTGGACTCTGCCATGGACATTCCTCCACCATCACCCCTCACCATTTTACAACCCCCTCCAATATTGAGCACTTAACTAAACTCCCTTAAAGCACAAAACAATCTGGAGTCTGTCAGTGATTTCGAAATAGTGCATTAGCAATTACAGTGGCAAAATGCTCTTTCAAATGTAATGTCAACATACCTATGTCACACAGCTCTAGACCATGAGGAAACAAAGCAGATGTCACACAGTGGGACCCACATCTGTGAAATCGTGAGGGAAAGTGACAACTCAGTGACCATACACTGGGTGAAAATGACAGACAGTAGAGAGGTATTAGATTTAAATTAGATGTAGCAGGCAGTGTTGTCTACTTACCTGTGTCTCACTGGAAGTATTGCAGGATCACTGTGTTCCTGTTGTCGATGTTCTCTGCCACAACACCTCCATCTGGACCATCCTCCTGCAGAAAAGGCACCTGTTGTCACAAAGCCAAGTTGTGAAGCATACAGCAGGCCACGATGATCTGGCATACCTTCTTTGGTGAGTAGAATAGGGAACCACCTGTCATACGGAGGCACCGGAACCTGGCCTTCAGGAGGCCGAAGGTCCGCTCTATAATCCTCCTAGTTCACCCATGGGCCTCATTGTAGCATTCCTCTGCCCTTGTCCTGGGATTCCTCACTGGGGTCAGTAGCCATGACAGGTTGGGGTAACCAGAGTCACCTGCAAATGGCAAGGGACAACTGTTAGACATACACTAACTCATAGGGACATCCACAGACCAAGACAACTATTCCCACTGATTTGGGTCCATGTGCTCACCTCATAGCCACACCCGGTGCCTCTGTAGTTGCCCCATCACATAAGGGATGCTGCTATTCCGCAGGATGTAAGCGTCATGCACTGAGCCAGGGAATTTTGCATTAACATGGGAGATGTACTGGTCTGCCAAACACACCATCTTCACATTCATGGAATGGTAACTCTTACGGTTTCTGTACACCTGTTCACTCCTGCATGTGGGGACCAAGGCCACATTTGACCCATCAATGGCACCTATGATGTTGGGGATATGTCCCAGGGCATAGAAATCACCTTTCACTGTAGGCAAATCCTCCACCTGAGGGAAAACGATGTAGCTCCGCAGGTGTTTCAGCAGGGCAGACAACACTCTGGACAACACGTGGGAAAACATAGGCAGGGACATCACTGATGCTATGGCCACTGTTGTTTGAAAAGACAGACCCACTTGCTAGGAAATGGAGTACTGACAGCACCTGCACTTGAGGGGGATTCCTGTGGGATGGCGGATAGCTGACATCAGTTCTGGCTCCAACTGGGCACACAGTTCCTGGACTGTGGCACGATCAAGCCTGTAGGTGATGATTACATGTCTTTCCTCCATTGTTGACAGGTCCACCAGCGGTCTGTACACCGGAGGATGCCGCCATCTCCTCACATGCCCCAGCGGACGGTGCCTATGGAGGAGAACAGTGAGCACAGAGTAAACCAACTCTGAGGTACGTAAACACAGCTTACTCTGAAAATATTCATAAATCGAAATTTGCCTGTATGAGTTTTTAGGCAAGGCCTAGGTATGTATGACGCAATAAAAAATAAAGCCATGTGGGCCCCTGAAATGGCGGCTGCCTGACCTGTAAGGTGGGACAAGGGGATATGAGGTAACTGCACTGGCGTTGTACACCGTCGCGGTAGGCGGTCGAAGACTGCGGCGCAATTCTGCATTGGTTAACATTGGACCCTATGGGTCCCAGGAGCCAATGACGATGTACGCCGGCGGTGACGGTATGCACCACCGCGGACGTGACCGCCATTTTCTCTCTTTTCAATTACTCGATACCTGATCTTCGACAGGAGAGAGCCTACACTGCAAGTGCTGCTGTGACCTCAGTCTGGAAGAGACAATGGCTCGTGTGTATGGGGAAGGGCCCCTGCCTTCAGCACGGAAGATTTGGAGAAACTCGTGGATGGGGTCCTCCCCCAGTACACGCTAATCTCTGGTCCTCCAGACAAACAGGTAAGTACACTGTGAGCATGCTGTGTGGGCAATACCTGTGTGGAGTGGGATGGATTAAACATAGGGGGGGTGAGAATGAGGTGTGCATGAAACGACGGTGAGTGCATGTGCGTCATGGCAATGGTAGGGATGCGGGCCAATGACTGTGACGGTGCAGTTGGTAATTACTTCTCTTTTTCCCCTGTACAATTCCTGTAGGTCAGCACCCACCAGAAGAAGGGCATCTGGCGTGCCATCTCCAAGGAAGTCCGGACCCTGGGGGTCTACCACAGACGGAGCACCCACTGCCGGAAAAGATGGGAGGACATTCGCCGCTGGAGCAAGAAGACGGCGGAGGCCCAGCCTGGGATGGCCTCCCAACGTGGGAGGGGTGCCCGTCGCACCATGACCCCCCTGATGGTCAGGATCCTGGCGGTGGCATACCCGGAGTTGGATGGGCGCTTGAGGGCATCACAACAGCAACAAGGGGATGAGTACACTCTCATTCTGCTGATTCAGCACGCATTGTAGGTGTCTGGTTGGGGAAGGTGGGCTGTGGGTTCCCCTAGGCCAGGGTGAGTTTGGTAGTTAAGTTCCCTTCTTCAGGCAGGCCCTGTGGCACCCCACCCCACCTGTGTACAGTGCCAACTACACCTAGTCAGGCTCCTGTGACATCCATGTGTGCAAAAATCAGCCATAGCCTTGTAAGCCATGTCCCAGGGATTGAATAGTGGACCCCAAGTGTTCGGCGTAGTGCAGGGGGCTTCTGTGTCTGTCGTGTCTGCCAACGGTAGCAGTATTGCATGCACTGAACATGTCTTTCTTCTGTCCCCCCCCCCATTTTTGTGGTCTCCCTGTTCTTGTGTGCATTAGCATCATCAGGCGGCACCGGAGCAGGAGGGAGCTGCATCCCACATGTCCCTGGAGGGCGAGACTACAGACTCCGAATTCACCAGTGGGACAGAGGGCGAGGGGAGCTCCACAGCGGGGACAGGAGCTGACACCAGCGATACGGACTCCTCCTCTGATGGGAGCTCCCTTGCGGTGGCGGTCCCATCTGTGCCCCCGCATCTACAGGTACAGCCGCCACCCCCCCTACCAGCACCGCCCTCCCAGCAGCCCCTCAGCATTTGCCCCATGCCCACTCAACCAGGAGGGTGGGCATCACCTTCACCCCAGGCACCTCAGGCCCTGCCCCAGTCACCCCTGCTGCCCTCAGTGAGGAGGCCATTGACCTCCTTAGGTCCCTCACTGTTGGGCAGTCTACCCTTCTGAATGCCATCCAGGGTGTTGAGAGGCATTTGCAACAAACAAATGTATACCTGGAAGGTATTCACTCTGGCGTGGCGACCCAACAGAGAGAATTTCAGGCTCTGTCCTCCGCACTGACGGCAGCCATTGTCCCTGTCTCTAGCCTCCCCCCCTCCAACTTCCTCCACCCAGACCCATGCCCCTGTACCTCAGCCTATCCCAAGCACACCATCAGACCAGCATGCACACACCTCAACACACAAGGGAAGCTCTGGCAAACATAAGCACAACACATCCCACAGGCACTCATGCAAGCATCACACACATACAGACACAACAACATCCACTGCCTCCACTGTGTCCTCCTCCTCCTCATCTCCCTCCTCCCTCCTTGTCTCGTCTTCCCTCACACCTCCATGCACTACATCCTCAGCCACTACGTCCATCACCAGCACACACACCACCACACCCCGCTCACGTGCTGTCACCACCCCCACTTCCATTCACTGTGTCCTCTCCCAATATGTCTGTGAGACCACCTCCCAAGGTACACAAACGCAGCCACACACCCACCCAACAGCCATCCACCTCACGACAGCCTCCAGCCCATGCACCTTCACCCAAAGTCAGCAAACGTACACCTCCTACAACCACAACCTCTTCCTCCACTCCCAAACCCCCTCCAGCTACCCGTCCCAGTGTTCCTAAGAACCTTTTCCTGGCCAGCCTTGACCTCTTTCCCTCACCTCCCCCACCCTTCAGTCTCCTAAGGCCTGACTCTCCAGGTCCCAACCTAGCACCTCAGTCACAACATCAGCGGGACCAGTGGTGCCAGTAGTCACCGGATTATGGAGTGCAGCAGGGCAGCCAGTGTGGCAAGGAGCCACAGCACGGACAGTCCCCCACCTGTCAAGCATAAAAGGTTGGCCAGTGCCCGGCGGGAGAGGGGAAAGAAATCAGCCACCAATGCCGCTCCCAGGGGTACAGTTGGGAGTGTGGAGACAGCTGCAACACCATCCAAGGTGGGGAAGGGGCACAGTAAAACCGACAAGTCTGGGAAGATCAGCACAGTGGACAAGACCGCCAGCAGCCCCACTGCCCAGGAGAAGACCGCCAGCAGCAGCCCCGCTGTCCAGGAGATGATCGCCAGCAGCCCCGCTGCCCAGGAGAAGACCGCCAGCAGCAGCCCCGCTGCCCAGGAGACGACCGCCAGCAGCCCCGCTGCCAAAGACAGGACCGCCAGCAGCAGCCCCGCTGCCCAGGAGACGACCGCCAGAAGCCGCACTGCCAAAGACAGGACCGCCAGCAGCAGCCCCGCTGCCAAAGACAGGACCGCCAGCAGCAGCCCCGCTGCCCAGGAGGCGACCGCCAGCAGCCCCGCTGCCAAAGACAGGACCGCCAGCAGCAGCCCTGCTGCCAAAGACAGGACCGCCAGCAGCAGCCCCGCTGCCCAGGAGTAGACCGCTAGCAGCCCCGCTGCCAAACACAGGACCGCCAGCAGCAGCCCTGCTTCCCAGGAGACGACCACCAGTAGCCCCGCTACCAAAGACAGGACCGCCACCAGCTGAACCGCTGCCCAGGACACCGCCGCCAGCAGCACCGCAGGCCAGGACAAGACCGCCACCATCTGAACCGCTGCCCAAGACACCGCCGCCAGCAGCACCGCAGGCCAGTGAGCGCCAATGATTCCGACGCTACTGAGTCCACCACGGGCAGGATGAAGCACTCTGGGGACAAAGCCCCCTCCAGAACCAGTGGAGAGATACATCCACTACCTCAGTCCTTGGCAGGATGAAGCACTCTGGGCACAAAGCCCCCTCCAGAACCAGTGGAGAGATACAGCCACTACCTCAGTCCTTGGCAGGATGAAGCACTCTGGGCACAATGCCCCCTCCAGAACCAGTAGAGAAAGACATCCACTACCTCAGTCCTTGGCAGGATGAAGCACTCTGGGCACAAAGCCCCCTCCAGAAACCAGTGGAGAATGTTATCCACTTGATAGACTGTGGCTTTGCACTCCCCAGGATTGAACAGTGGGCAACCCACCCACTGTAGAGACTTGAGAGACTGTGGCTTTGCACTCTCCAGGATAAAGCAGTGGGCAAACCACCCACTGGAGAGACTTGAGAGACTGTGGCTTTGCACTCCCCAGGATAAAGCAGTGGGCAAACCACCCACTGGAGAGACTTGAGAGACTGTGGCTTTGCACTCCCCAGGATTGAACAGTGGGCAAACCACCCACTGTAGAGACTTGTGAGACTGTGGCTTTGCACTCCCCAGGATTGAACAGTGGGCAAACCACCCACTGTAGAGACTTGTGAGACTGTGGCTTTGCACTCCCCAGGATTGAACTGGGGGCATGGAGCCCCCTCTTGGATCTGGCGTTGTGCACTCAACGGGCTGAGGTGCCCCCCCTTCCCTTCCCCCTGAGGTGCCTGTTTTATTTCTAACTGATGCCCCTGCAGTGTTCTCTCCGTATTGTTCGGGTATTGAGTGTGGGCCTCACCCATGCCTTTTGGGCCCAGTGATCCACAAACTATGATGGTGGTATCCCTTGGACTTGTGTTCTTGGTGTATATAATTGTATATAGTATAAATGTATATATTTGTAAATATTTTTGATGTATGTAATTGAATATATCACAATTATTTGACTAATTTCCTTTTCTCCTTGCATTCTTCCAGGGGGTGTTGGGGGGTGTAACTGTTATGTATCAATATGTATTAGCATGTGTGTTGTAGTGGGTGAGGGTGGGGGTGTTGCATGTGTGTGTCACTGTTTTTTCCCTCCCCCCTCCCCTGTGTCGTAGGTGCAGTACTCACCGTGGTCTTCGCCGCCGGCGTTCGTGCTCCTGGTAGAGGAGCAGGAAGATAAAGGCTGGCAGAATCTGGATTTCGGGTTCCATGGCATCCTGATTCCTCGTGGGGTGTGTAGAGGTGAGCGTTTTCCCTTCGAAGTCCTGTTTCCACCGTGTTTTTGTTCACGGTGAATCCACCCTGAAAAAGGTGGCGGATTGGTGGGTTGTAATAGTGTGGGCGGTACATTGTCCTCCGCGTGTCTGTTGGTGGTTACCGCCGCGGTGTTTGTTTTTACCTCCGTGGCGGTCGGATTGTTAAATTGGCTGTCTATGTTGGCGGTTTCGCCCACGGTCGTGATTCAACTTTTTTTCCGTCGGCCTGTTGGCTGTTTTACCGCCCCTTTAACACCGACCGCCAGGGTTGTAATGACCACCTATTTGTCAAAGTCACATATAGATTTCACTCCAGTAGGTAACTGATGCATTCACCCCCATAAAAGATGTCAGATTGATTTTCAATATGGAATCACTAAGTAAACACATTTAACAGAGGGTGGGGGCCCCAAGGACCCCATCTCCTGGGGCATGGCCTTCATTCAATAGGAGAGGGGGGCTGCGCGGTCCCCTCTGAATCCCAACCTCTGGGGCCCAGCCATGTCTTCTGGGTGCCCCTGGGGGCACCCAGTTTGCAATGGGACTGTGGGAGAGCCTCAAGGTCCCGTGGTCCCAGCCGGCTCCCCACCTTCTGCAACAGCTGGCACTGCTATTGCACACAGGGAGCAGCTAAACCTGCAACTCCCTATCTGAAAGAGCAATTATTTCATCCCTTTCCTTGCCAGCATCTCTGCAGGCAGGGAAAGAGATGAAAGCTCCACTTTCAGCGGGCGAGAGCATTTGGACAGTTCTCATCTGCTGGAAGTGGACTGTTTGCTTTGACTTGGCTGGATCTGTCATAGCTCCCACGAAGTAAGAGCAAATAGCTATATCCCGTGCATGGGAAGTTTCAGGGTGATCCCTCAAGAAAAAGAGGGGGTAAAAAAAGAGTGTGTTTCCCATTCTATAATTCCCATAGGGATTTTGAACACGACTACAGCCAGAACTGCTAGAAGGAATTACACCAAATTTGGCAGAAAGGTAGCTATTGGACCAGAATGAAACCTTTTTACTGTTTGGTGCAAATCAGGTCAGTAGTTTTTGAGATAATAAAGGAAAACTAAATATGCATATCTGGAGGAGCGAAGGCTTTGCGAATACTTCTGATCTCGTCCAGAGATCTCATTGGCTTCTAAAACTTTAACCAACAAGTGTTGGCAGCCATTTTGAGACTTGGCTTCATGAGGGGGGACTGTGCGGCACCCCCGCAGCCCCTGGGGCTAAATAGAAACAATGGAGTTGGGCTGCACAACATACCTCATGGAGCCAATAATGGCTCTGGGAACCACCAACCCCCAGGGCTGGCTCCTGCTATGTCCTGGGGTGCCTCCCCCAGGATATAATATTCTCAGAGTGTTCTAAAGAACAGCTAGAGCACTAACCGTCATACTTATGACAGAAGCATTTTTACTTAAAATTAAAAACAAAAATACTGAAAAGAACAAAGATTACAGGGGCGTTATAGTTAGGAAATAGAATATAAAAAAGAAACTTTAGAAATTCACTGAAAAAACAAAGGTTATAGGGTTGTTATAGTTAGGGTCAGATTTTACATGCACAAAACCATAGAAATTCCCCTGTTATAGTAAGAGGTATCTCAAGTGACTATAACTTGTGCCCTAAGGTAACTATAACTCGTGCCTTCGGCATGCACTTCTAATTTCTCTACAAATTATGGCACTCATGACATCTTTGATAACATTTTTAACAATATCAATGTATTATTTGCAGTGAAAATTTTTATGAAAAAACTGTGCATGACAGGGGTGCGAAAAATAATGTAAGGCCGCAGGGTAGAGATATAGCAAAAAATATCGCAATCCAATTAGATTGAAAAAAGCAATGGCAGCCAGACGCACTTATAATTGCCCCACATGTTACATCAATCATGACATCTTCCATGACATCATTAATATTATATCACAGCAACATTTGAAGTTAAATTATTGATGAAATGACTGCATAGTGAGGGCACAAGTTATAGTTACCTTAAAGCATGAGTTCTAGTTTTTTGAGATAACTCTATACCTCTTAATTTCTATGGCTGTGTGTGTGTAAAATCTGAACCCAACTATAACGTCCCTGTAACCTTTACCTTTGTTCAGTGTAGACAGATAGATAGTCTTCCCTTCATGGAGCAAGAAGCTGTTCCTCATTATCTTTAAAATCACTTTTCATGACAATTGTGCTTCACACAGTCCAATACTCTAATGAGTTCTTGCAGACTTTCTTTTCTGGTCCTTTTATATTGATCGACACCCCCTCCAACCATTGTGAAATCACTGCTCTTGTTCATGATTAAATAGATTACGTTGGACAAGAGGAGTGAAATCTTTCTATCTAGTGATTTGTTTTGTCAATAATCAGTTAAATCTGTTTAAGAATAAAAAAGGATTTACACGTACCAATTTGCAATCCATTTTCACCCATTTTAAATACTGATAATTATGTGTTGGCAGGACATTTGCATCATCATTATTGTCAGCAGTGTTGCACTCAAAAAGAGTTGTCTCCTGGGCAACTAGAACAATCATACATTCAATAGAGTGTGAAATAAAACGGCTCCGAATAAAAATGAAGCCTCTTAACAGTTCTCCCTTTTTCAGTCAGAAGACGCACACTCCAGTCCACCACTGAATGTGAACTAAACTTATTTCTGAAATTAATATTTTGAAGTGAAAAACCCTTACATCACAATTCAAGCCTTTGTTCTTTATTTACATTAAAAATATGGACCCGATGCTCAGATGTCAGGCAAATCGGCTACTCTAGTATATTGTAAAGATTCATGACTTTTGGAAAGCCTCTTCTGTAAATGCCACTTTCTGGTCCCTAAATGAGCACACGTATGCAAGGAAATTTATTTTTTAATCAGGCTGGTTGAGTTCAATGTATACTTTTTTCTGACTAGCTCATTTGCAGCACAGTGATATTTGAAATGTTCTTTTTAAAGAGCTAGCGGTAGCCCATACAACACCTCCTCTTCATATGTGTGCATTTTGAGATATTCATATTGATGATAAAATAGCTTTATTGTACCTACAAAGGATCTAGATTACAAGTTGCATGGTACTGGTGGTATGAAAACTCAGCACATATAATCAGTCTATGAGGGTTTTTTCTTGGGCAGAAGGGAGGGAAGGGAAGAGAAGTGGAAGTTCTGCTATTGTATGCTCTCCCCCTTTGACAGAAAAAGAGGTTGGAGAGTGCTATTTTAAAAGACCTGAATGATTTTCCATCCGAAGCCTCAAGTGATTTTATTGACTGGAGTAAGGAGCTGTTAAAATCAAGCCCAGTATTCCCGTACCTGAGAAAACTGCCTGCAGGAGCACGGGACAGTTGTGATTGGGCATCACAGAATTCCACTCTAGAATTCTGCTATGCCTAACTCCTAAAAATCGGGGCCTAAGTATCTACATCAGTGAGCAAGGTCCTAGTCTGAATGGGAAAGCAGTGACACAACATCATTATAGAGGGCAGGCAAAGTGACATCCTAAGACCATGACTCAAAGAAAGGGATATCAGACATCAACTTAATGCATCACCAATGCATATTTGTAGCATCAACTATTATTTGTGAATTCCAAAAATGTTGCAAGCAGAAGAGCACATTATAAGAGAACACTTCTAATTTTCGCTTCCAGTCATGAGGAATGAGAACTTGATTTTCAAAAGGAGAATTACAACCTACAAAACATGCCAGAAAGCCTACAATAAAATATAGTGTTTGTTCAGGTCCTATTATATCAATATAAATTCCTAATCTGATGGAGATTTGTACCCTCCTTTTTAATACACAGTTGTAAATTTCATCAGATCCCACTCTTTGGAAAACTCTATTCTCACCGCTTCAAAGTGGATGTCAACCAAGGCATATTCTGAAATCATGAAAAGGTCGGAAGAATGTCCTGCTTTGAGTGGTGGAGCAAGGATACAATTATATCATCAAACCATCTGCTAATACAATGTTTCTTAACCTTTTGACTTCTGTGGATCTGCTCTTAATCATTGCTGGAACCTGAAGACACCACCAAATCACTCTAGGAATCTGAGAACCCCCAATGAGTCATTACCGAAAGCTGAGGACCATGGTCAAAGCAATGTCAATGATTTGAACTGAAAAAATACACAAAATACAGAAACAAATACATAACGGATGAAATGCTTTATTTAATTCTCAAACATATTTTAATTTTAATAAGAAGGTTGAAGCTTTTCTGAACTCTTTTAAGGCCAACCGTTGTCCATACTGTATTCTCTTTGATGCAATTCACTTCATCCACAAATCAGTCCGAGAATACCAGCATAATTTTAGCCTCCGACTTCAAATGTCTTAACATTCACAGAACGTTTTAAAATTTTCAGTTTTACATTTTGCTTTTCTATTTTGTACACTTTGGTAATCTGTTGATATTATTTAGTTGTCTAACCAACTGTGGACCCCCTAAGAACGCAGGGTGGCACCCCTAGGGTCCCTGACCTACAGGTTAAGATTAGGAACTGCTGTGCTAATGTCCAACAATAATTTTGTAGAATGTGTCAGTATTTCTGTGTGTGTTGATGCAAAAAGAATAAATCTACTGCAACCAGAGTGAAAATGTTTTAATCTTCATATTGTAATTGGAAACACATATGCTACAAAGGGAAAGTACACAATACAGGTTCAATTATGGAAAACTGTAAGAAACTCTGGGGGACCATTATTATTTTTTGATAGTGCCATGGTAAAGCTCCCACAAAAGTCTAGTCAGGAAGGTGTAGAGAGGTAAACTAAAAATCTCCCAAAGGTATACCTTGACTCAGGTTTTGATAGCGTCTCTGGGCACAAGGCAAACACTTTAACACACGTGAACATGCAAGGCAACAACTTCAAATGCAAATTGCAAAGTGCACACTGCAAATTGCAATATAGTAAAAAGTGTAATAATCCTAAATGTACAAAGCAGAGGATTCGAAAACCAGTACAATAACTTCACTAGAATGGAGAAAAAAACTATAGAAATGAAAAGTAGATGCACATATGAAATACATCTTTCCAAAGTTTGCAACAATAAGTAATAAGTAATGACTAAAATGGAATGTGCAGTGCCAGATAGTTTAAAAGAAAAATCTCTTAGATCCCTTTTAGAACTTCAAGCAGTTCTTAGAGGTTATGCATCATTGTGCCTTCTAAGTTAGTCTCTGATACGACAAAAGTCATTCCAGTGATGGGTGATAGAAGCAATGTCTAAATGTGCTTCCTCAATTTTAGAAACCCTTTGACAATAACCCTTGGTCTATATGCAAATACTGAAGACACAATTTCCAGGTACTGAATAGGTCTCTTGGCAGCTGGTGCCTAAAGTAAGGGCAAAGATAAGTCAATTTAAGAATTGGATTGGAATGCTCTCACAGTCATTTCTTCCCTGACAGGTGTTTTTGACCTTAGACTGATTTTATTAAACCCCGTATGTATGGTGAAGCCAAACCAAACCCCACTGGTTGGAATCGGGGTTACAGGAGTTCAGTCTACAGAGTATTTGAAGAGTTGGATTTTCTCAGAGCAGTACATGGCACTTACTCCTTTAAATCTTTCTAGGATGGGTGCTTCTGGATAATCATTGTTATTATCTTGTTCCTCAGTATTAGGCATCATTTTCCCTAGCAGATGTACAGCTGTGTGGTGCTTGAGTGTTAGTTGCTTATAAAATTAATGATACCTAGCATGCTTGGTGCCCCTGTGATCACATATTGTGGGTGAATAATTGTGTGAATTTTTTGAAGCAAATTACTTTACAAACAACAACTGGTCAGGGCAGGTAGATATAAGTATGCCAAACTGTTCATTTTATGTGTGCTTACATGTGCTTAAAGGTCAATGTCACTACACTACTATGGCCCTCATTATGATCTTGGGGGTTGAGCACCGCCACACCGGCGGTGGCTGTATGACCACCGATGGCATGGCGGTGCTCGACCGCCATGTAATGATGCAAGTAGTGAACTGGCTATAATGCAGCCAGTTTACTACTACCCATCGCCCGACCATAGACCGCCGGCGGGATAATGATCTCATTTCCACAAGGGCTTTCCTGGCGGGTGGCGGAAAGCATACTGGGGACAGGAATTCTCATTCCTGTCACCATTACGTGACACACCAGCCCCCCCACTGCCACAACCCCCACCCACCCCCCAAGCCTCTAGACCCAACCCACCCCCGAACCCTGAAAATCGAACCACTCACCCCGCCTCCCCCTGATCTCCCTGTAGGCCCTCCCCAACCCCTAACACCATCCCCCACCTCCGTTCAGGACCTCCCACCACTCTCCCCCCCAAAAAGCATGCACACACTCTTTCACAGACATACACACACGCATACATACACCCCTCCCTTTACACACACACATGCACACCACCATGCACGCACTGAATCACTCCACACATCCCCCCCACCCAACTCCCCTCTCGGACAGCACTTACCATTTCCGTGACGCTGCTCCAGGAGGGAACAGGCTCCCTGGATGCTGCTCTGCCAGCAGCGCTTCATCTCCATACACCGTCATGCCTATTATTGTATCATAATAGGCGTGACGGTGTCTGGCTGACGTCCCCTCAGACGCACGCATCGACAGGCCAACACCAAAAAACCTCTCTGGTTCTCTGACACCCTTAAGGAATCGAAGAAAACCTGTTGCGCCCTCGAGAAAGCCTGGCGCAAGGACCACACCGCTGACAACATGACCGCCCTCAAGAACGCGACCCGCGAACACCACCACCTGATCCGCGCAGCCAAAAGGAATTTCTTCACCGACAGACTGGACAAAAACAGCCACAACAGCAGAGAACTCTTCAGCATCGTTAAAGAGTTCTCCAACCCCAACGCCAACGTCAACGCCATCACGCCCTCACAAGACCTGTGCAACTCCCTCGCCACCTTCTTCCATCGCAAGATCACCGACCTCCACGACAGCTTCGGACACCAGACCCAGCCAAGCAACACCAAACACACACCCCCTGCCGTCACCCTCAACACCTGGACCCCCATCAACACTGAAGAGACCAAAACCACCATGAACTCTATCCACTCCAGCGCCCCCCTCGGACCCCTGCCCTCACTTCATCTTCAATAAAGCCGACGACATCATCGCCCCCCACCTCCAGACCATCATTAACTCCTCTTTTTCATCTGCTACCTACCCCGAAAGCTGGAAACACGCCGAAGTCAACGCCCTACTAAAGAAACCTACGGCTGACCCAAGCGACCTGAAGAACTTCCGCCCCATCTCGCTCCTCCCCTTCCCTGCCAAGGTAATAGAGAAGACCGTCAACAAACAGCTTACCAACTTCCTGGAAGACAACAACCTTCTCGACCCTTCACAATCCGGATTCCGAACCAACCACAGCAATGAAACCTCCCTCATCTCAGTCACAGACGACATCAGAACCCTGATGGACAACGGTGAAACAGTCGCCCTCATCCTCCTCGACCTCTCGGCTGCCTTCGACACCGTCTCTCACTGCACCCTAATAACCCGCCTCCGCTCCACCGGGATCCAAGGCCAGGCCCTGGACTGGATCGCCTCCTTCCTCTCCAACCGCTCTCAAAGAGTCTACCTCCCACCTTTTCGCTCAGACCCCACCGAGATCATCTGCGGCGTCCCTCAAGGCTCCTCGCTCAGCCCGACACTCTCCAATGTCTACATGAGCCCCCTCGCCGACATCGTACGCAAGCACAACATCATCATCACCTCCTACGCCGACGACACTCAACTTATACTTTCCCTCACCAAGGACCCCGCCAGCGCTAAGACCAACCTACAAGATGGCATGAAGGACGTCGCAGATTGGATGAGGCTCAGCCGTCTAAAACTGAACTCAGACAAAACGGAAGTCCTCATCCTCGGCAACACCCCGACCGCATGGGATGACTCCTGGTGGCCCACAGCCCTTGGCACCGCACCAACCCCCTCGGACCACGCCCGCAACCTCGGCTTCATCTTGGACCCTCTGCTCATCATGACCAAACAAGTCAACGCCGTGTCCTCCTCCTGCTTCCTCACCCTCAGCATGCTCCGCAAGATCTTCCGCTGGATCCCCACCGACACCAGAAAAACCGTGACCCACGCCCTAGTCACTAGCCACCTGGACTACGGCAACACCCTTTATGCTGGGACCACCGCAAAACTTCAAAAATGTCTGCAACGTTTTCAAAACGCCTCCGCCCGCCTCATCCTCGACGTACCCCGCAACAGCCACATCTCCGCACACCTGAGACACCTGCATTGGCTCCCAGTCATCAAAAGGATCACCTTCCGACTTCTCACCCACGCACACAAAGCCCTCCACGACAAGGGACCTGAATACCTCAACCGACGCCTCAGCTTCTACGCCCCCACCCGTATCCTCCATTCTACCGGCCTCGCGCTCGCTGCCATCCCTCGCATCCGCCGCTCCACGGCGGGTGGGAGGTCTTTCTCCTACCTGGCAGCCAAGACCTGGAACACCCTCCCCACCAGCCTCAGGACCACCCAGGACCACTCCGCATTCCGGAGACTCCTCAAGACCTGGCTCTTCGAGCAGCAGTAACCCCCCTTCCCCCTAGCGCCTTGAGACCCGCACGGGTGAGTAGCGCGCTTTATAAATGTTAATGGTTTGATTTGATTTGATTTGGCAGTGAAGGTGGAGCCACATCCACCTCCGCCACCGACCGCCAGTATGGCGTCTGGTGGTTCACACCGCCATCAATGGCGGTGTGCCACCAGGCATCCTTATATGGCGGTCATAGGCCCGCCAGCACTGGCGGTCCTGCCGCAGCGGTGTTCTCGGCGGTCTTCTTTTTGGACCGCTGAGATCATAATGAGGGTCTTTGTAATCACTGGTGCACTGAACAAACGTGTAGTTACTCTGCTTTACTTTTGCTTTAAACTATCATTACTTTAGGTGGGTAATCTCAGTTTCATTACTTGTTTTAGCAATTTGGTGACTATAAGTAGTATCACTATAACTTAAAAATTAGTCCTTAGTGAATCATTGTTTCTATTCTAACTGATGGCTCAGGTTCTTACAGGCATATTGGGTTGCCCTTCTCTCTTCTGCTAAGTGTTAGTTGCAGCACTACCTAAAAGATGCTTCTGAAACCTTATTTACATAATGTAGCAAACTCAGACCATGGCGGTGCAGCTTCTATTAAATGACAACAGTGGGTAAATTCAACTACAGAGCATCTCCTTACCGAGCTTAGGATTAAGGCTACGGCCAAACAGCTCATTACTATATTGGATTTGTAGGTCCCTGACTTCTATATGACCTGGAACCTGCAGAGAAGGCATTAAGGATTCCAAATTGCAAGCTTCAACTGCAAGTACACATGGTACAACATACCAGGAGCTCATCTTGGTACCAGACATAGATATGATACTGTCCAGTACAATCTTTGTATTGTCTTTAGCTCAGCAGAGATTTAGGATAAGTGAAATCTTTTTCTGTTTCATTATTATGATATCTTCTCTTACAAGGCTTATAAATGGTTCACTGGGTTCAGTTAAATTAAATATTGAGATGGTCCTCAGCAATCTGACATACAGCCGTAAATTAATATGGATCGACTTGTGCTTCAATGTGACATCATCAAAGTCCTCGAGATTTTGTCTCAGGCAGACTAGATCTTTCAGTTCACAGCCTTTAATTCCTTGGGGAGAGCAAAAGAGTTTGCTCTCCCCAAGGAATCTGTTCTCTTGTGAGTTTGAACAGATAGCGAGAGCCCCATGCTGGGATTAAAGTCAACAGTGATTGTCACTGTTAGCTTCAACGTAATTTCTCTAAAATGTCTGATAAAGCATAACTGAAATGCTGCACCTTTGACCCTCAATATGATCACCACAGTTGTCACAACAACAAAAAGTTAGCACATTTCTACTAAGGATTGTGGGAATGGCAAGATTAGAAGATAAAGTAATGTAAAGGAAGCTCTGGAGCCTAATTTACTTTCTCTTCCTGCTGCTGACCTAACTGACATCTGCAACTAGGTGTAGAAAAGTCCACTGCATAGACACATCAATTGCAGTGGCCTATGGCCTATTTGTTTCTCAATATCTTGTCCTACAGGAATAAACATCTCATGCCATGCTTCATCATTGACCTTTTTTCTCAGCCTAGTAGGAAAGTACCACTTGCAGTGGGCTTAACTACTCTTGGGAGCTCTTGAATATTGCAATCTTCTTGGCAGATCCCATATGTCCAGTTTATGAATTAAAAGTAGTTATGGACCCAAATGATTTATTCATGGAAAACCCTACTATGGGTATAATCAAGAGTTTGATGCCCTTTAGCAGTATAATGGTCTGCCAACATGTTTCGGCTGATTTCTTCTATGCCCACGGGGGTAGCTCTGCCTTCTTCGAGGCACCTATGTCTTGGCTGCAAGGAGCAGCTTTTACAGAGACGCTGTACCCGTGGTGTAATTGTGATTACAGGGAAGTGTCTGCCCCCTTACAACAGATGGGGCCATAAATCCTAAGTTAGGTCACAAATATTACAGGTAGAAGAGCCTTATGCCTCCTTTCTTCCACACTTTCATTACACATAGTTAAGGGTAGGCAGCAAAGTCTAGGTAGGTAGTTAATTATACCCTTCCAAAATCCAACACTTTCGCTACTGTGGTCCTGTTTGGAGTGAAAATAGTAAATTAAACTCCTCTGAAGTCGAGCAGTTTGCCTGCTGCTTTGTTGTTTGAAGTGGGAATAGTACATTATACTCCTCTGAAGTCCAACACTTTTCCTACCGTTACATAAGCTATAGTCAGAATGTATATTTAAAGTTCTTAGGCTACAATAATTTTTATAATATTGGTAAAATAGATTTTACAACAGTAATTGATTGGAATTTTTAATTTATTTTAATATTTATAATATTTTTAGTAAATGTGTTTTTTGGGATTTCAAATTCTTAATATTTTATTAATTGTCTACATTAATATATGTGTCTTATAAAGTGTTATTTATTATTATGTGTGTATGCACATATATATACATATATATATATATATATATATATATATATATATATATATATATATAGATAGATATGCATACATATCTTACATATCATAATTAATAAAATATGTATTTTACATTTTATTTTTATATGTTAAATGTATTACATTTACATGTATAGACCTTATTTATTCAATTTAAAATATTTAAAAAATAGTAGAATATAAAATAAATATTTTTATACATCCAACACACACCACAAAATTCCACATCATGATATATAATTCAATGCCATGACACACATGTGTTTATTTATATTCCACCAGTCAATGTTGTTTTAAGCTCTCTCATGGCTGGAACTTTTGTTTTACAGCTGAGTGTAGTTTGTGTTTTAAGGGCCTTGTTTGTAATATTATACTAGTAAGCCTGCTAGGCCTGAAATGTTTAATGTACTACACCATATAGGGGCTAAATATATTGTTACACTGCATTACGATCTGCCATTCTGTTTTCATGGGGTTATGCCCTTTAGGGGGTTACATGACCATTTTTCTTACAAATGTTATTTTTATAGTGATGCCCTCTAGTGGCTGTTCCGAGCATTATGGTCAAGATACTACAGTATTCGCTGCACTTGGAAACCCGCCCCATAATGCTTTGTGGGGCATTCCTCTTACAAAATATTTTTGTCCATAGCTCACCACACGATGTGCTCTTTCTGTCTACATCTGCCCCCCTCGCGCCCCCATTGGTCCTTCCCTCCCGCCTCCCAGCTGCTCCTCCCTCCCACCTCCTCCTCTTAATGGCAGCCGCGG
The DNA here is from genome assembly GCF_031143425.1 of Pleurodeles waltl. Classification (NCBI taxonomy): domain Eukaryota; kingdom Metazoa; phylum Chordata; class Amphibia; order Caudata; family Salamandridae; genus Pleurodeles; species Pleurodeles waltl. The sequence continues at coordinate 489,650,797 of NC_090442.1, read as the reverse complement.
CTCAGAGCCCTGTGTGACCCCCTGACCTGCTTTTGGCCAGGAGTCCACTTTGGCTCCACCAGCCTGCCTCTGTCCCCCTGACCCAGCCGTTTGCCATTAGAAGGAAGTTCGAGGCCCTCCACCACCCGCAGGCACCCGCCTGCGCCTCATCCCTGGTGCCTAGTGGTAGGCGTATCTAGTTGTGCTCTGCAATTTGTATTTCGTGTATCCTTTTCGTTTTATGTAATATCATTTTTCGTTTCATGCACTGTTTCTGACTGCTCCTGTGCCATTTTTCTATTCCACTTTGTTTTGCCCTTTGTGTTTCACCGCCTGTATTTCATCCGGCTCTTGCCGGCCTCCCGATCCCTGCCACTGTGTCCCCTGTGGCCCTGCCCGCCTCACGCCCCCATTGGTCCTTACCTTCCACCTCCCAGCTGCTCCTCCCTCCCAGCTGCTCCTCCGTCTGCACCTGGACCACGCCTAGCACCCGTCCCCTTGTCCACGCTGCTCCGTTCCCCCGAAGCAGCACTACTCCTCCACGGAACTCCAGGCCCTCAACCCAGGCCAGCACCCTGACTGCACCCTGGCCAACCCCAAGCACACACATGGACCATTCACATGCCACTCATGCCATTTTTCCTGCACTCACACTAACACCAACAACACCAACACGCATAACAATAACACCAACCCCCGCAACCACCTTAACTGCATCCTCCTTAACACCCTCTCTGTCCACAAGCACGCCATCAAGCTTAGGGACCTGCTCACAACATACTCCCCTGACATCGCCTTCCTCACGGAAACATGGATGAACCCCTCATCAGAACCCAACATAGCCATAGCCATCCCAGAAGGTTACAAAATCACCCGTAGAGACCACATAAACAAGTCAAGAGGAGGTATCGCCATCATACACAAAAACACCATCAAAATCTCCACCAACACCAACAACACCCTAGACAGCGCAGAACACCTACACTTTCTAATGCACATCAATGCCAACACCACCCTTAGAGGAACCCTCATTTACAGACCACCAGGACCCCGCCCCCCATTTTGCGACGCCATCGCAGATACTATCAGCTCCCACGCCCTCCCCTCCACAGACTACATACTCCTTGGTGACCTCAACTTTCACCTGGAAAGCACCCATGACTGCAACTCCACAGCCCAGCTGGACAACTGCACGAACCTCGGCCTCAAGCAACTGGTCTCTTTACCCACTCACTCAGCAGGACACACGCTTGATGCAATTTTCACCTCCAGCAGCTACATCACCTTCACCCACATCACCGAACTCCACTGGACTGACCACCACTGCATCCACTTCTCCTTCATGAAACCCCTCACCCACCACCAACAACACACCACACCCTACTGCAAGTGTAACAAGATCTCCAAAGAACACCTGATCGCCAACCTCACACAAGCACCACCTCCCATCACCAACGACCCCAACACTGCCGCCCACAACCTCACACAATGGCTAACAACCTGCGCAGACTCCCTCGCCCCATTAAAAAGAAACAACAACACCTGCACCATCAAGACCGCCCCCTGGTTCACCACAGAACTCCAAGCTTCCAAACGAGAATGCCGTAAAATTGAGAAAGCCTGGTGCCAAGAACCCTCAATGAGCAATTTCTCCTCCCTCAAAACAGCCATGCGCAAACACCACCAACTCATCCGGACCACCAAACGGTCCTTCTACAAAGAACGCATAGGCAAGAACACACACAACAGCAAGGAACTCTTTGCCATCGTTAAAGAACACACCAAACCCAAATCCAGCACCATCGACCCTCCAAACACCCAAAACCTCTGCAACTCCCTCTCCAACTACTTTCACCTCAAAATCACAGACATACACAACAGCTTCACAGCATCAGCACCCACCATCACCACCACCAACACGACCAACAATACAACGCCCTCCCACACCAACCAACTACACACCTGGACCTCCACCAACGATGAAGAAATCGAAAAAACCATGAACTCCATCCACTCAGGCTCCCCCACAGACCCCTGCCCCCACAACATTTTCAAGAAGGCCAGCCAAATCATTACTCCCCAGCTCGGCGCCGTCATCAACAGCTCCTTCGACACCACAACCTTCCAAGACATTTGGAAGCACACCGAAGTTAACGCACTCCTCAAAAAACCCAACGCAGACCCGGAAGACCTCACAAACTACCGTCCCATCTCTCTTCTCCCCTTCCCCGCAAAGGTCACTGAGAAGATAGTCAACGCCTATTTATCTCACTTCTTAGAAGAAAGCGACATACTCGACGCCTCCCAGTCTAGATTCCGCAAGAACTACAGCACTGAGACCGCCCTCATCACCTGCACAGACGACATCAGGACCAGAGTGGACAAGGGTGAGACCGTCGCCCTCATCCTCCTAGACCTCTCCTCAGCTTGCGACTCTGTATGCCACCAGACCCTCCGCGCACACCTTTTTGGCGCTGGAATTCGACACAAGGCCCTGGACTGGCTCACCTCCTTCCTCGCCAAAAGGAACCAAAGAGTTCGCCTCCCTCCCTTCTGGTCTCCAGCCACCAAGATCATCTGTGGGGTCCCCCAAGGATCCTCCTTCAGCCCCACCATCTTCAACTTCTACATGGACCCCCTCGCCAACATCCTCCGCCCCCACGGAATCACCATCATCTCTTACTCAGACGACACCCAGCTCATCATCTCCCTCACCAGAAGCGCAGCCACCACCAAGATAAACCGAAAACAGAAATCATCATCTTCTGCCCCAACAAGACAGCGTGGGATGACTAATGGTGGCCCACCACCCTCGGACCACCCCCAACACTCACCACCCATGCACACAACCATGGCATTTTTCTAGACTCCACAACCTTCCAAGACTTTTGGAAGCATGACGAAGTCAACGCACTCCTAACAAAAAACAACGCAGACCCGGTAGACCTCACAAACTACCATACCATCTCTCTTCTCTCCTTCCCTGCAAAGGTCGCTGAGAAGATAGTCAGCGCCCAACTATCTCACTTCTTAGAAGAAAACGACATACTCAACGCCTCCCAGTCTGGATTCCGCAAGAACTACAGCACTGAGACCGCCCTCATCGCCTGCACAGACGACATCAGGACCAGAGTGGACAAGGGCGAGACCGTCACCCTCATCCTCCTAGACCTCTCCTCAGCTTTCGACTCTGTATGCCACCAGACCCTCCGCGCACACCTTTTTGAAGCTGGAATTCGACACAAGGCCCTGGACTGGCTCACCTCCTTCCTCGCCGAAAGAAATCAAAGAGTTCGCCTCCCTCCCTTCTGGTCTCCAGCCACCAAGATCATCTGCGGGGTCCCCCAAGTATCCTCCCTCAGCCCCACCTTCTTCAACATCTACATGGAGCCCCTCACCAACATCCTCCGCCCCCACGGAATCACCATCATCTCTTATGCAGACGACACCCAGCTCATCATCTCCCTCACCAGAAACGCAGCCACCACCAAGATAAACTGAAAACAGAAATCAGCATCTTCTGCCCCAACAAGACAGCATGGGATGACTGATGGTGGCCCACCACCCTCGGACCACCCCCAACACCCACCACCCATGCACACAACCTTGGCATCGTTCTAGACATATCGTCCTCCTACTTCAACACCCTTCGCATGCTACGCAAGACTTTCAAATGGATTCCTGTAGAAACAAGAAGAACAGTCACCCATGCCCTCGTCAGCAGCAGACTGGATTACGGCAATGCCCTCTACGCAGGGACCACAGCCAAACTTCAAAGAAAACTCCAGCGAATTCAAAACGCAGCCGCATGTCTCATCCTCAACCTCCCTCACCACAAACACATATCCACCCACCTCAGATCCCTACACTGGCTACCCATCAGCAAAAGGATCATCTTCAAAGACCTCTTCCATGCTCACAAAGCCCTCCACGACACTGAACAGGCCTACCTCAAAGAATGAGTAAACTTCCACATACCAACTCGACAGCTCCGCTCCGCTGACCTCGCCCTCGCTACAGTCCCCCGCATCCAATGCACTACCTCCAGCAGAAGAACCTACTCCCACCTCGCCGCCAAGACCTGGAACTCCCTCCCCACCAAACTACGCAAGACCTAGGACCTCCTAACTTTCAGAAAGCACCTCAAGACATGGCTTTATGAGCATTAACCGGCAACCCGGTTGTATCTTGACTCCCAACTCTTTTTTATTTACTTTTCAGTTTGCCTTCCCCTTTTGCAGTCTATTAAATTGTCTGTCATTTAATTTCGAACTTTCTCTCCTTTAATTGTCTATGAAAGGTTTTTTCTCCTCTTACACTTGTCACTTCTTTGCTGCTTTTCATAATCTCATCTAGACAGTTCTTCACTTTAGCCTTTCCTTTCAGTGTATTTTTGATTTTTCCACACTTGGCTGTCCTCCTAGCCATCGCATCACACAAATTTAGTCCCCTTGTTTGTGTTACTTCAACTCCTCTTCTTTATTTGCCTTTACCTATAACTCTGTCTATGTTCCTTTACTGCTGACAATGTACATCACCTCTATTACTTCTCTCATTTTTTACTTCTCAAATATTCTGTTATTACCATGCTGACAACTTACAAACCTTTCATTCTTGTTATTCCTTCACATCCTAAATTCACCTCTGTGTTTACTCTTGTCTCTCAGCTGTTCGTTTATGAATGTCACTATCCACCTAATTTCCATTAAATCTGAGATACTGTTTTCCTCGATTCCTTGCTCACACCTATTTCTGTTTCCTTAGGTGTGTTCTCATTTCCTTCTTTCTATGCATGCACAATATGATGCCTGAACTATTGCTACCAGTCTTATAATATTTAGAAAATCCACTTTTATTTTACTTATCCTTACTTATGATGTATCCAGCTTTGATTACATTTTTATATTTTTGTTTGTCTAATTATTGTCTGTTTCCTCTCCACTATATACTTATTTCAGCAATACACACAATGTGTGCACTTATTGCCACAGCTCGCATCTCTCTTTTAACTATAATTTTAAATTGCATTTCTTGTGCCATGCTGTAAGACTTGTCAGCCTTAGGGTGGTCTTTCTCCCAGAGCTTTTACCTTGCTCTTCCATGTTTTCCTAATCTCGTTTTTGTTGGCCTTAGGAATGTTTGTGCTTTACCACTGCTACCCAGTGCTAACATGTGTGTGTTCATGTCTTTAAAAATAGTAACATTGGTTGTCCCCAATTTGCATATTTATTTACCTATAAGTCCCTAATAGCGTGGTACTACATGTACATAGTCCGGGTAAATTAAATGTTACCAGTGGGCCTGCAGCACCAGTGTTGTGCCATCCCCTTAGGTAGCATTGTAAACCTATCTCAGGACTGCCATTGCAGCCTGCATGTGCAGTTTTAAACTGCCATTCTACCTGTGAAAATTAACTTTTTAATATATGCGTTACCCATAGGTAACAGGCCATAGCGCAGGGCGCAATGCATTTAAAAAGTACGACGTGCCTTTTTAAGTTTTACATGTACTTGTAGTGAAAAACTCTCAAAATCATGTTTCACTACGGCGAGGCCTACCTCTCCCATAGGGTAAGGTTGGGGTTAACATATTACATTTAATAAAGAAATCTTCTAAATGGGAGCAGATAAACAGATTGTGTTTTGCGTCTGCTGAATTGTAATGAAAAAGACTATTTGATGGTAAAGTTGGATTTTGAATTACAATTTTTCAAATGCCACTTTTAGAATGTTGGCTGTTTCCTGCCTTCGCCATTTAGAGTCTGCAGTCTGTCTCTGGGTTGCATAACTATGGATGACATGACGTAATCATTCTTGTCTCTCCAAAAGGGAGATATGAATCAACAACCCACATGGCAAAACATTCACTTGTGTTCCAATGCAATATTTGACTGTAACTTGGGGTAAGAGCACCTAATACTGGCAATAAGGTTCATCTACTTTGATCACTAGTGGCTGTCAGTCTCATTACTCAGATAAGCATCAACAAGAAACATGTGTACGCATGTTGGAAAGATTAGTGCAATTACTCTCAGCATGATCTATGCAGTTTAACCAAACTCTCAAAGGGTGTTGGTTAAGCTGCATCATATTCCACATTGAAATATTCTACATAGAAATGATGCACAAATTGACAAAGTCCCAAAAGGACATCACTTGGTTGTGAAAAGTTGTGTACTACCATCTTTCAGCTCTAGCAGGGGCTTTTTCATATGACCATACACATGTCACATTAGAGGCCACAACACTGCAACCATACATGTTTGATCACATTCAGCACCACGTGCTGCACTTTATCCATAGTCCCTAAAGAACTTGAATTCTATTAAATCATATGTATTTACAGCTGTTCTCACCTAGAGGGTGTTCACTAATTATAACAATCCATTGGTATCACCATTCAGGCCACAAGGACCTCAGCCATGATCTTCACCCCTAGAGGGTGCAGTTCCACCACCTTGAACAAAAGTTCCAGCTATGTACTAAGCTTGAAAACACATTGGAACCCTTGAGGAATTAGCACTTCCAAGTCCTGTGAAACTGAGGATGGGGATATATGATAACTTCTTCGAGGGAGGCTGTACGTTTCCTGCAGCTCCCCCAAACTTGGTAAAGATTTTGTTAGTGAACACCACTCTCCTGGGTCACCACCAGGCCAAAACTAGTGACTTTTAGTGTAACATAGGCCAGGCCCCAAAGGTCGTTATGGGGCGCTCCTCCAGGAGTGTGCATAATTGATGAGCGGCTGGTTCATCAAAGCTGGGAGAGTTGCTTCACTTTTCCTTTGTTCCTCTAGCGGCCTTGTGCCACGATGTTAGGTCTTCGGGGGTGTTAGAAATGGGGTCTTTGGTTGACAGTCAGGTTACCCTCTGTTCAAGCAAGGACCCTTACTCTAGCCAGGGTAAAGGAGAATCACCCTCAGCTAACCCCTGCTTACCCCCTTGGTAGCTTGGCAGAGCAGTAGCCTTAAATTCAGAGTGCTAGGTGTAAAGTATTTGTACCAACACACACAGTAACTTAATGAAAACACTACAAAATGACACAACACCAGTTTAGAAAGATAGGAAATATTTATGTAAACAAAACAAGACCAAAACGACAAAAATCCGACATACACAAGTCAAGTTATGAATTTTTAAAGATTAAACTCAAAAATAGTGTTTAGAAACACAAAATGCTTCGATGAGGTGTTAACACGGCGTCGTGACGGAGTCGTTCCCAACAAGCCGACACCAACGGCGCCGGACACGGAGTCGCGTAGACCCCCAAGTACAGTACCTTTGGTGAAGAGTGAAAACAAGTTGGTGCGCGAAGTCGGGTATCGCGGCGTCTGTGTGAAACGTTGAATCCGCGCACTTTGAGTGGCGTCGGTCGCGACGTGGTGCAGCGACTTCCACGGAGTCACGGACTTCAGCTGGGTTGCAGCGGCATCGGGCCTGCGAAGGTCGTCGCGTTGCAGCGAAGATCACAGAGTCGTTGCAGGCGGCGTCACAGGATTCAGCAGGGGCGTCGGTCCGAAGTCGTCCGAAGTCGATTTCCTTGGATTTCCACCAGCTTTCCATTAAAGGGCCCAGGGACTGGATAGGGCACCACTTGTCAGAGCAAGAGTCTCTCCAAAGACTCCAGATGCTGGCAGAGAGAAGTCTTTGCTGTCCCTGAGACTTCAAACAACAGGAGGCAAGCTCTAAATCAAGTCCTTGGAGATTTCTTCACAAGATGGAAGGCACACAAAGTCCAGTCTTTGCCCTATAACTCTGGCAGAAGCAGCAACTGCAGGATAGCTCCACAAAGCACAGTCACAGGCAGGGCAGCACTTCTCCTCAGCTCTTCAGCTCTTCTCCAGACAGAGGTTCCTCTTGTTTCCAGAAGTGTACCGAAGTCTGTGGTTTTGGGTGCCCTTCTTATACCCAATTTCTCCTTTGAAGTAGACCCACTTCAAAGTAAAGTCTCTTTTGATTGTGAAATCCTGCCTTTCCCAGGCCAGGCCCCAGACACTCACCAGGGGGTCGGAGACGGCATTGTGTGAGGACAGGCACAGCCCTTTCAGGTGTAAGTGACCACTCTTCTCCTCCCTCCTAGCACAGATGGCTCATCAGGAAATGCAGACTACACCCCAGCTCCCTTTGTGTCACTGTCTAGTGTGAGGTGCAACCAGCCCAACTGTCAAACTGACCCAGACAGGGAATACACAAACAGGCAGAGCCACAGAAATGGTATAAGCAAGAAAATGCTCACTTTCTAAAAGTGGCATTTTCAAACACACAATCTTAAAATCAACTTTACTAAAATATGTATTTTTAAATTGTGAGCTCATAGACCCCAAACTCCACATGTCCATCCACTCCCAAAGGGAATCTACACTTTAATCTGATTTAAAGGTAGCCCCCATGTTAACCTATGAGAGGGACAGGCCTTGCAACAGTGAAAAACGAATTTTGCAATATTTCACTGTCAGGACATATAAAACACATTACTGTATGTCCCACTTTAACCACACACTGCACCTTGCCCTTGGGGATACCTAGGGCCTACCTTAGGGGTGCCTTACATGTAAGAAAAGGGAAGGTTTAGGCCTGGCAAGTGGGTACACTTGCCAAGTCGAATTTACAGTTAAAACTACACACACAGACACTGCAGTGGCAGTTCTGAGACATGATTACAGAGCTACACATGTGGGTGGCACAACCAGTGCTGCAGGCCCACTAGTAGCATTTGATTTGCAGGCCCTGGCCCCTCTAGTACACTTTACTAGGCACTTACTAGTAAATCAAATATGTCAATCATGGTAAACCAATCACAATACAATTTACACAGAGAGCATATGCACTTTAGCACTGGTTAGCAGTGGTGAAGTGCTCAGAGTTTAAAAGACAACAGCAACAGGTCAGAAAAAATAGGAGGCAGGAGGCTAAAAGATAGGGGATGACCCTGCATAAGCAAAAAAATCCAACAGGGGGGGACACTTCTTTGGGTGTGTCCAGTCCTACCCGGATACCCCCCACATCAGGTGAGCTGTGGAGAGTGGTCCTTGAGACCCCTCCCCCCGGCTGCTCCTGCAGGCTCCCAGCCTGGCTCACACATTCGTGTGCAGTCGCATGACCGACACTTGGTGTCTGCACACTGGGCGACACTTAGGAGGCAGCCAGGAAGCAGGCTGCAAGGGAGAGGTGCGCCAGAGTTCCCCTGCCTCTTCTTTTCTGTCTGCCCACTCCTGCGGGCAAATGTGATTCTGGTGGCATTCATCCTGTCTGCAGGGGGGAGTGCAACAGCCTTCCCCCCTCCATTTCCACCAACGGAGCCCAGGGATGGGGTCATGGGCCCCTATCCCCAGCCACATATTTACAAGGAGCACAGCAGCGCACTCCCCCTTCATCTCTGTCAAGGGCCCAGGGATAGGGTTTTGGGCCTCTCCTTCATGGGGATTGTGACATAACTCCCTGGCTTGTCTATGGCCATGGACCTCTTTTGCACCACCATAGCCGCCTTTGTTAGGAGTGCAATGGCGCTCCCTGACTACTTTGTCTTAATTGGGGGGCCCAGGGATGGGGTCCTGGGCCGCTCCCCTTGCACCATCAATGCACTGTGATGGCGCTCTCTCTCACCAGCCTTCTGGTCAGGTCAGCGTGACAGCGCTTCCCAGCCCAGATCTTCTTATATGGCAGCCCCCGGGTCCTGGCACACCCCAGGGGCAAGTTGGATGTCAGCGGTAGGGCCCCAAATCCTTCATCGCCAGAGTAACAGGTCAAAGGTTGCCAAACCTGACACAGGGATATCTCATGCCCCATTGGGCCAATTTAAACAATCTTTAGCTCATTTTGCTCCTTGTGATAGGCCCTTGCCAACTGGGGCATTTAGGCCTTTTGATCTAGAAGGTTCCCAACTTGGTAGGGAGCCAGTTCCACTGCCTCCCTACACCAGCCTTTGATTTGGGTGCCTTTCTCTCTTGTAGGCAGCTAGCTCTCCATGCACTATAGCCCAGTTTTTCCCCCAACCAGACCTCAGGGGAACTAAGGAGACTAGCTTACCTGGTCCTGGAGTGTGCCCCACTGGGCCTTAGTTTCAATCAGGGGCAGAGTCCTTCCCCCAGTTGTCATAATGCCCGTCTTTAGACCCAGTGTTATGCAGAAAAGCACATTTAAGAGAGAGCTCTCTCCCCTGTGCAAGACTTTTTAAGTGGGGACGGAAGTGTCCAGCAGCACTGCACCTCTGGCCTGTCTTCATGTGCCACATCACTTCTCTGTCCCCGCTTCAACCTTCCTGCACATTCTTCTGGGATAGCTCTAAATGGTGTTGTCCAGGAGTCAGTGCCACAGGTGCTCTGAGAAACTCAGCCCCTCTCCTCCTTGACATTCCTACTAGGGCCTCTCCCAGCAATTCCTCCAAGGAGCCCCTCCCCACTAACTGTATCACTGAGGCTCTGCTAATCAGAACCTCAGTGTTTATGCTCTCTCTGCTTTTAAACTTTTCACTGCAGGCTAGTGACTAATTTTACCAATTCTGATTGGCACACTGGAACACCCTTACAATTCCCTAGTATATTGTACCTAGGTACCCAGGGTATTGGGGTTTCAGGAGATCCCTATGGGCTGCAGCATGTCTTTTGCCACCCATAGGGAGCTCAGACAATTCTTACACAGGACTGCCACTGCAGCCTGAGTGAAATAACGTCCACGTTATTTCACAGCCATTTTACACTGCACAGAAGTAACTTATAAGTCACCTATATGTCTAACCCTCACTTAGTGAAGGTTAGGTGCAAAGTTACTTAGTGTGTGGGCGCCCTGGCACTAGCCAAGGTGCCCCCACATTGTTCAGGGCAAATTCCCCAGACTTTGTGAGTGCAGGGACACCATTACATGCGTGCACTACATATAGGTCAACACCTATATGTAGCATCACAATGGTAACTCCGAACATGGCCATGTAACATGTCTAGGATCATGGAATTGTCCCCCCAATACCGTTCTGGTTTCTGCCCCCCTAGGGACTGGGCAGCCCAGTCCCAGGAAGGCAGAACAAAGAATTTCCTCTGAGAGAGGGTGTTACACCATCTCCCTTTGGAAATAGGTGTGAAGGGCCTGAGAGGAGTAGCCTCTCCTGGCCTCTGGAAATGCTTTGAAGGGCACAGATGGTGCCCTCCTTGCATAAGCCAGTCTACACTGGTTCAGGGATCCCCCCAGCCCTGCTCTGGCGCAAAACTGGACAAAGGAAAGGGGAGTGACCACTTCCCTGACCAGCACCTCCCAGGGGAGGTGCCCAGAGCTCCTCCAGTGTATCCCAGACCTCTGCCATCTTGGATGCAGAGGTATGAGGGCACAATGGACAGCTCTGATAGGCCAGTGCGAGCAGATAACGTCAGAGACCCCTCCTGATAGGTGCTTACCTTTCTCTGTAGCCAATCCTCCTCTGAGGGCTATTTAGGGTCTCTCCTGTGGGCATCTCACCAGATAACGAATGCAAGAGCTCACCAGAGTTCCTCTGCACTTCCCTCTTCGACTTCTGCCAAGGATCGACCGCTGACTGCTCCAGGACGCCTGCATAACCACAACAAAATAGCAAGAAGACTACCAGCAACATTGTAGCACCTCATCCTGCCGGCTTTCTCAAGTGTTTCCTGGTGGTGCATGCTCTGAGGGCTGTCTGCCTTCACCCTGCACTGGAAGCCAAGAAGAAATCTCCCGTCGGTCGACGGAAGCTTCCCCCTGCCAATGCAGGCACCAGACTTTTGCATCACCTGTCCTTTGGGTCCCCTCTCATCCTGACGAGCGTGGTCCCTGGAACACAGGAGCTGGGTCCAAGTGTCTTCGACAGTCCAGTGGCCCTTCTGTCCAAATTTGGTGGAGGTAAGTCCTTGCCTCTCCACGCCAGACAGTAATCCTGTGTACTGCGTAAACTGCAGCTGCTAGGGCTTCTGTGCACTCTTGCAAGACTTCCTTTGTGCAGAGCCTACCCCAGGTCCCCAGCACTCCATTCTGCATTGCCCAACTCGCTGAGTTGGACTCTGACTTCGTGGGACTCCCTTTTGTTGTGCTGAGTCGACCGCAGTCCTCAGATCTTCTAAGCACATGTTCAGGTGCTTCTGCAGGTGCTGCCTGCTTCTGCCTGGGCTTTCCGTGTTGCTGAGCGCCCTCTCTGTCTCCTCCTCCAAGGGGCGACCTCCTGGTCCTTTCTGGGCCCTGGCAGCACCCAAAAACCTTAACCACGACTCTTGCAGCTAGCAAGGCTTGTTTGTAGTCTTTCTGCGTGGAAACAACTCTACACCCTCCAACACACTGTGGGACATCTTCTGACCAAAGGAAAAGTTCCTGGCACCTTCCGTTGATGCAGAATCTTTGGCTTCTTCCACCCGGAGGCAGCCCTTTTGCACCTTCATCCGGGATTTAGTGGGCTCCTGCCACCCCTGGACACTTGCGTGACTCTTGGACTTGGTCCCCTTCCTCTACAGGTCCTCAGGTCCAGGAATCCGTCTTCGGTGCTTTGAGGTCCGTTGTTGTCCTTGCAGAATCCCCTATCTCGACTTTACTGTCTTTCTGGGGTAGTAGGGTAAATATACTCCTACTTTTCAGGGTCTTGGGGTGGGGTATCTTGGACACCCTTAGTGTTTTCTTACACTCACAGCGACCCTCTACACACTACACTAGGTCTGGGGTCCATTTGTGGTTCGCATTCCACTTTTGTAGTATATGGTTTGTGTTGCCCCTAGGCCTATTTCTCCCTATTGCATTCTATTGTGTTCTTCACTGTTTGCATTACTTTTCTAACTGTTTACTTACCTGATTTGGTTTGTGTGTGTATATTTTGAGTATTTCACTTACCTCCTAAGCGAGTATATCCTCTGAGATACTTTTGGTATAGTGTCACTAATATAAAGTACCTTTATTTTTAGTAACTCTGAGTATTGTGTTTTCTTATGATATAGTGATAAGTTATATAAGTGGTATAGTAGGAGCTTTGCATGTCTCCTAGTTCAGCCTAAGCTGCTCTACTATAGCTACCTCTATCAGCCTAAGCTGCTAGAACACCTCTATTCTACTAATAAGGGATAACTGGACCTGGCACAAGGTGTAAGTACCACAAGGTACCCACTATAAGCCAGGCCATCCTCCTACATCTGTTCTTGCTGGCGAGAGCAGTATTTGGCTTTGATCCTGAGCCAGAGGAAGATGACATTCCTGAATGACCCATAAGCTGTACAGATATGCTTTTTTAACCTACTGCATTGTTTGTTTCATATAGGTTACAGTGTACGTTGGTGCGACTCTGGAGTTTGGGGACCCTAGGGAACTAGAGTTATGCCATAGGGCAGCCTTTCCCTTTGCTTATAATGGAGTGTCACCACAATGAAAACAGTAAGCACACTGACTATCCCTCACATGTGTACACCCATCTCATAAGGCCTACTCCAGGTCACAACCCCACACTGCATGGTCCCTTCTGCACCAGGGTACCTAGGTGCAGTTCATGGGCTGTGTATGCTAGGAATCCTCCCCATGCAGCCCTCACATGAGTGCACACATGATCACATGTAACCAGCCCTGGGCCTCCTACCCTTGCTGCATCACAGCAGCCTTTGCTAAACAGGGCGGCACCAGCAGTAAACATGTGCAGTCCATTTTACCATCAGGTTACGATGGGTGAGTCCCAAACTATGAGGCTCCCTCACAGTAACAGGTAAAAAACCAGGAGATCGAAAGGAAAAAAATCTGGGCAGACCAGATAGTCAGAATTGCCTTCTTTCAATACTCTAGAAGTTTATCTTCAAAGAAGGCATCAAGTATAACTACTGGACCTCAGACAACACTCTTAAATACACTTCTAGACTTGTGGAAGACTCACCCAGAAAGAAGAACTACTGTACTGCTGAAAGGACTGCCACTGCTGCCCTGCTGTGTTGACCTGCTTCACTCTTGCCTGTGTGAGAAAGACTGGACCTGCAACCTGCACCTAGGACCACCAGAGTGACTCCAAGTGCTAGTCTCTTGTAACCAGCACCTGGACTCTGCAAATGTAAGTCCTACCCTGCACAGTGGTGCTGCCCCACGAGTCCTGGTTCTTCAGAACTAACCAGTATGCAATGTGTTAGCAATGCAGGGCTTTGCATCGCAAGGGCCCTCATTATTGCCTGGTCGACAAAGATGTAGGACCTTGCATCACAGCCTTGCCGATCCCCAGAACAAATGCTGCATGATGCATCTCTGACCCAAACCTCTCATCACCTAGGCTGCACAAAGCATCTTCGATGCAGGAACTTGCAACACTCTGCAACCAGGATTTAAGGTACTCTTAGTCACTGGGCCTAACTGGGTCCCTGTAGTTGGCCTGCGCTCCATTGCGGTCGGCCTGAATGTGTGTCTCTTTCCCGGTCTGGCATAACCAGATAGCTACAGTTAGCACTTTGTGCTTTTTGGCACTATTTTCACTGAAATCTTCAAAAGTAGAAATCTTCAGTTCTACTGATCACATTTTTGTTGTTTCTGTCTTGTTTTTGTAAAATAAGGTTTACTCTGATTTGTCTAATCAGGTGTAGAATTTTTCTTGCATTGTGTTTTCAATTTATTTCTGTTTGAAGTGCTGCATAAGTACTTTACACATTAGCTATAAATTAAGCCTGAGTGCTTGTGTCATGCTACCAGAGGGTGAAGGACAGGTTACTTTGTAGTTTGCCTGTGACTTCACCTGACAGAGATTGTAGTGGCCGCTTGAGTATGATTTCACCACCCTCAACCAGTAACCCAATTTCTGACTCTGGTTTTCAGCAGTGAGGATTTGAACTTGTGTTTGTGCAGTGCCATATAGTAATTTTATGTTACGCGGTCATACTAGATAACAATTTAAGACCATTTTGAACTTTATTTTATTCTCCTTGGTTTCAAAATCTACCCTCATAGCTACCTGACTGTCTGTGACCATGCCTGCAGTAATTGAATTCAAGCTGGCCAACTTGGAAAATTACACTGTGGTTTAGCTCAAACAGTACTGTAAGTAAAGGGAACTGCCTACCAAACAGGATACAGAGAAGATGGGTTTTCAGAATGCTCAATTAGCCCGGTGGGAGGTTCACCAGTCACTAACAACAACAGAGGATCAGGATGAGGAGGATGATATGGAGCATCTGGATATCAGCCCTGAAACACAACCTGCAGATTAAGGGGTGACTCATCTCCTGAGTTGGACTCCCTGCTAGAGCAGAAAGCTGTGTATACTTCCTTGGCCTGTCCCCAGAGGAGTTGGCAGACAATAAAGCATAAATAAAGTTCAGACTGCAGATGGCACAACTCAGGATGGAGTGAAAGTAACTAGCCCTGGAGAAGAAGAGATTGTTTAATGAGGGAAACGTCAGAGAGCTGGACCTTAAAGTCACACAAGCAGAGTCCAGCAGCAATGGTGGCAGTATACTTGCAGTGTCTGAAGGAGACAAGAAGATCTGCATCCCTAAACACTTGGGGCCTCATTACGAGTATGGCAGTCCTAAGACCCCCATATCCACATTGTCGGTCCGACTGCCGCAATCTTAGTGATCCGACTTCAAGATAAATATGCTAGTGGTTGGACTTCCAGAAGACCGCTGACACTGCCAGGATCATGGCTCCCGACAGATTTGCGGTGGTGCAAGTAGTGGTCGAGTACATCTGTGTCAATTTCAGAACTGCCATGCTGATTACAACTTGCCTTTCTGCCAGCCTTTCTCATGGTGGGGTCACTGCCTCTAAAGGCTGGCAGAAGAGATTGCAGTATAAGGGGACCCCTGCACTGAACATCCCCATGTTGTGGGCAGTGCAGAGGCCCCTACGTCAGCACACTTGGAATGCGCACTGTCTGTAATTGTAACAGTGCGCATTCTGACTATGCTGGCTGCTGAGAGCAGAAGCCAAAGCCTCTGCATTGTCTGCGCCGTTCAGACCCTTGGGAACATCATAATATGTAGGTCACAAGGCCGCCGGCTTAGCTGCTGCCTCTTGAGCATCGTAGTGGTGGTCCAACTGTCAGACAGCCACCATCATAATCAGGTCCTCTGTACACAATTATGTGGTGGGACATGACATAGTGATATGGTTTTAATACTTATGAGGTGAACCTGAGGTACACAAGATCCCAGAGGAGCCCTGGGGTGATGTTTCTGGAAACTTATGCCTTCAGTTGGGAGAGACACACTTCTTACACTAGAAGTAGAGAACTAAACCCAGTATGCCCCCTTGAAAACCATACTTGTCAATAGATTTGGACTGGCCCCTGAGAACTACCACCATAGGGTCAGGGACAGGCATAAACTTCCAATCCAGTCTTGGGTGGATTTCTTGGACTACTCGAGAAAGGCACTGAATGGCTAGGTGCGACACAGCAAAGTTAATGATTACAACGGGCTGTACAGCTTGATTCTCAGTGGGGGCACGTGTTCAATACTTGTTTTACAAAGCTCCACCATCACCTAGTTGACACCAAGCTGACTGATCCTAGGAAGCTTTCTGAGAAGGCTGACCTCTGAGCCATTGCCACAGTGCCCAAAAAGGCATCTGGAGAGACTCTCAAAATGGTGGTCAGAGGTCCCACCAGAAGAAAGAAGGGAGAGAAAGACTTAAAAATAAGGATAAAATAAAATCAGTATACTTAGTGCTACAATTATTGCCACTCCAAGGGAGACACCAAATATCCCAAAAAGACACAACCCGTCTACCAATGGGCAGACACCTGGCTTGGTGAGTGTAGCACTTGGTCAGGAGGTGGTCCCAGTTAGCTGTGGGCAGCAGACAGAGGTTACCTTAGTGTCCCAGGGATGTTAGGAGTAGGGGTGGGTGGTGAACTCTACTGTACCCGTGCAGTTTGTGGAGTTTTTCCCACTCCATGCTCCACTTAGAGTACGGAGTTGTGAAAAACTCTGCACAGCTTAGTTTTTTCCTCCTCCGCACTCGCTAACATTAAGTTGATGACTGCAAGCGAAGAAAATCTTACTTCAGACCACCTCCTGACGAGATTCCCCAACGTGGTTGGTTGCAGATGGTTGCTACCACTTGCATTGAAGAAACCTTCTATTCGCATTGAGGAAGCTGCCATTCGAGTAGAAAATCTACTTTAGCGGCAGAAAAGAAGCAGCACCCTCTTGCGCTCCACCTGGTGCCATTTGTGCTGATTTTAGAGCATGGGACAAATGCCCAGCGCTGAAAATCAGTGTTACTTGATGTGCTCCGCCACTTGCAGAATTCCATCCTGCAGAACTCCGAGGCCTAATTAGGAGATGGTGTCAAAAGCTCATATGGCTTCCAATTCTTCTAACTACTGGCAGTGGGCCACCATCAATGGGCAACTAGTGGAGGCTCTTAGGGACAGAATAGCCAGCATGACTACTGTGAGGTATCAACTGGTGGCTTTGGTTCCCTTTGAGTGGCGGGGGATCTCGGGTTCTCTAAAGGTGGATGTGAGCCCTGCCATGCCTCTAGATTCTTTTGGGCTACAATCTAGACCATACTACCTAGAAAGGGGTGAAACTTTGGTCACACTTGGAGATGTTAGGATTGTCTGAATTGGTCTTTATGACCATAAGATCCATTGTTGCCCGGGTAGGGAGTCAAGGGATCCTGTGACCTGGAAGAATGGCCCAGACAGCTGCCAAGAAGAATAGCAGCAAGGGGCATGGGATACCATCCCCTGAAGTTCCTGTGATCTCGGTTTACTGGACACCTAAGGAGGATGCTCCTGAGCCTAAGAAGGAGCACACTGCAGGAGATCTACCTGACCTTGCTGGATGGCAAATTGATGGCTGGCCTACCAAAGAGGAATTCTGAAAGACACAGCTGGAGTGACCCACTATAGATTGCTTGAGGTGGCAAGCTGAGGCCCAGGCAGCAGGTAATACCTCTGGAGATCACCTTATCTTTTGGGAAAATTCCATCCTTTACAATAAGCCTAAGGTTCCTGGAACTGGGGCCACCCATGTAATGGTGGTCCCTCAGAGTTACAGGACCATACTAGTGGGGTTGGCTTATGACATTCCCCAGGCAGGACATCTGGGGGAGGACAAGACCTTTGTCAGTCTTGTCCTCCACTTTTATTGGTCCTCGATTAAGACAGCCTCAGATGAATTGTTTAGGTACTGACCCATCTGCCAAGCCAGCGGGAAATCTGGAAAAAAGTTTAAGGCTAGTCTGATACCCTTACCTGTTTTTGGAACTCATTTTGAGAGTGTGGGCATCAACATTGCTGTAACCTTGGACCACAAGTCAGCTTTAGGCAACAGGTTTATCCTGGTCTTTGTGGTCCACGCCACTCAGTCTCAGGGGCCAGCCCTCTTAGATGACCTCTGAAGTGGTGGTACCTGTGGTGGTCAGGGCCCTGATGGGGATTTTTACACGTCTGGCGTCCTCCAAAAAGATGGTGTCTGACAGAGGCACTAACTTCATGTCAGCGCACTTGAAGTCCATGTGGTAGGAGTGTGGTGTGACATAGGGGGTTTTCATACCCTATGACCCCCAAACAAACGCGCGTGTGGAGAGATTCAATAAGACTTTTAAAGACATGATAATGGGCATACCTGAGCCCATGAGGCATAAGTGGAATGTCCTTCTTCCATGCCTACTGTTTGCTTACAGGGAGGTGCCACAAAAGGGGGTTGGGTTGAGGCCATTCGGGTTTCTCTCTCTACACGCTGTTAGGGGCCTTCTCAGCCTTGTGAGAGAGGGGTGTGAGCAAGCTACCAGCGAATTCCCCTCAGAATGTCGTCAGCTACATGCTGTTGCTCCTCCTCCAGGTGCAGCACTTCTGGAAAAAGGCAAAGGACAATCATGAGACCAGTCAAGTATGATGAAGCTCTGGTATGACCAGAAGGCCAATCTAATAGTTTCAGCCTGGCCAAAACGTGTGGGTTACAGAGCCTGCGGAACCCAGAGCTCTCCAGAATTGCTGGAGAGACTCATATGAGCTGAAGGTGTAGAGGGGGAGTCCACTCATCTGGTGGATGTCAGGCCCCAAAGAACCCCTTAAGGGTGCTCCAAATAGACTGCCTTAAATCCTACTTTGAGGTGTCTGAAGTCAACATGCTCCTGGTGACAGGCAAAGGGGTGGAAGAGAAGAGGGAACCTTTCCCTGAAATTCTGTCTGCCCAGGAGCATGATGGATCAGTAGAGGGTGTTAACCTCTCCCCTGCTCTGACCCTAAAGCAGCAGAGTGACAATGCCTGTAGTTCGGGCAGTTTTCCTATTTGTTTTCCCTCACCCCTGGGCTTTCACAATTGTGTACCCATGACATAGATACTGGCGACAGTATGCCTGTCAAAAACAAAATTTATAGGCTGTCAAACAGTGTGAGAGCCAGTATTGAGGAGGATGTCTCCAAGAAGATAGCATTAGGGGTGATCAAGTCTTCTGACAGTCCCTGGTCCATCCCTGTGATGCCGGTTCACAAGGCTGCCTCACCGGGCACCACTCCAGAACTCAGGCTCTGTGTGGGCTACCAAGGACTCAGTTCCATCACTAAGACTGACTGACACACACCCCATCCTCCCAGAGGATGAGCTCATAGATAAGCTGGGTGCTGACAAGTTATTAAATACTTTTGATCTCACATCAGGCTACTGGCAGAATGCTCTGAGTGAGTGGGCAGAAAATGGGTTGGCATTCTAGACCCCACAGACCCACTTCCAGTTCAGGATGATGCACTTTGGTTTAAAGAATTCCCCTGCCACCTTTTAGAGGTTGGTGACCAGGTTCTAGCAGGGAAGGTGGCTTTTTCCTGTGCCTACCTAGATGATATAGATGTCTTCAGCTCTATCTGGGAGGAACATCTGTGCTATCTCCAGAAGGTGTTTCAGGCTTTGCAGATCAGGCAGGGTCGTGTGGTGTATCTGAGCTACTTGGTGGGTGGGGCAAGGTGCAGCCTCTCTAGGCCAAGATTGGGACTACCTTGGCCTAGCAATCTCCTAAAATGCAAACTGAGGTGAGGGCCTTCCTTGGCTTTACAGGATATTCTAGGAGGTTTGTTGAGGGGAATTGCACAATTGCTGTCCCCTTAACAGAGCTGACTACTAAGAAGCAGCCCAGAAATGTGATCCTGACAGAGGCATTCCAGAAAGCCTGTGACACCCATAAGGAAGCCATGTGTATAGCACCTGTACTCAAGGCTCTTGACTTCTCTAAGGAGTTTATTGTGTTGATATAAGCTTCAGAGCATGACATAGTTATGCTGTTTGCACAGTTAATTGAGAAGGGAATAGCCCAACGAGTAGCCTTTATTAGTAGGAGGCTACTTCCCAGGTAACAGTGTTGTGAGGGCACCTTAGTAGCTTTATGGGCATGTTATTTTAGCCATAGGCCTGCAGCCTGTGCCCTTTAGCCTAGTTGCAATTCATTTTATTGATGTTTATTTTTTCAGCAGAAGCACTCTTCTGCGGTGATGTTTTATTTTCCTTTATCTTGTTTACTTTAAGCACAGAACCTGTTTTCATTCTTTGTACTCTGGCATTCTCATTCTGTGCTCTGCTCAAGGCTGTCTCCATTATGTTGCTGGCACAAAGTGGAACACCGCAATCTCTGCCACTTCAAGGAAATATGCATGTTTTACGTTAGGGCAGTTTTCCCAGCTCATTAGCTGTTTTATTATAAAACATCTCTTTGCCCATTATACATCAGAGGGAGCATTCCAGCCAGAGGTTTGCCACTGCATGCTGCCACTTCATTGCAGGTGTCTGCTGAGACTTGACGTCTTTCTCTGCCTACATGAGAGGACTCTCAGTAGACTAACAGCCCTTTTTGATACTACCAAATCCATGTAAGGTGAATGGTGTCTTCCTAGGGATTCTGAAGGGCGGATTAGGGCTAACACTGCTGTGCTCTAATATAGTACTTTAGTTGCGTAGGTAGGAATTCCAATACCAACCATTCTGACACTATAGTGGGACTTTTCTTATGTTTCACTTTTCTTGTCACTGCATCTTTATTGTTATATCTTGTCATCCTAATCATTGTCGTATATGCTATTTTATCTAGAACACAATTGATTCAATAAAGTAAAGTGAACCAATCTTTGCTTCTGTTTGTCTTTGCATGTGTGAGACAAATGTAACTGGGAGAAAGGGATGAGATCTGTTCCAGCACAATTTCACAAAGCCAGAATGTCATGGGCACGGCTGCCACAAATCACCACCACTTCCAGGTGCTGGTGAGGTACTGTTAGCTGGCCGATAGAGTTAGACTGACAGTTGTCACAAGGTATGTAATTAGACTAAGTTCCCCACAACCTGGTGGTGCTGCTGCCCAAATTCAGCAGTCTTATTGGTACAATGAGAGCCAACACATCAAAAGAGGTAGAGAGCTATTAAAAGGGAGGCCTTTGTTGTGGTCTGGGAACTAAAGAAGCTAACACCATACCTGTTTGGAACTCACTTCTGGGTTCAGACAGATCATAGGCCACTCATATGACTCATGCAGCTGAGGAGTGAAAATCCCAAACTGTTGAGGTAGTCCATCTCCCTACAGGTGATGGACTTTACAGTGGAACATCGTCCTCAGTCAGACCACTCCAATGCTGAAGGTCTATAAAGGTTCTTCCGCCTTAGTGACGAGAACTCCCAAGAGATTGGATAATTCTCCTAGCTTTCAGCTGCTGAGGGACAGACACATGTTCTCCTAGCTTTCAGTTGAGGGGGGACAGACAAATGTTAGACTGGCCTGCCTTAGAATGGTCTTTGCACACGGTTTTTGCCTTCCTCCTCCATGCTTGTCTGATCTTGTTTTTGTTGACATTAGGGCTTAGGCATTTTACCACTACTAAGCAGTGCTAATGTGGGTGTGTTCACTCCTTAAAACATGATAACACTGGCTTATCCCCAATTGGTATATATAATTTACCTAGAAGTCCCTCCCAAAGAAGTCAGACTCAGGCCAAAATCTAAAAAACAATCATAGGGGCCCTGTTTCTGGGGCCTGATTCATTTATGTGTGGAGGGAATGCAAGACCCCCCTTCTTGAGCCGTAATGGGCCCTGTGGGTCCCATAACCCTGGGGGCCTGATTTATCAAATATTATGAGAGGCACATGGCCCTGAGGACCCCCACCCCAGGGCCTACTGTAGTTTTTTAAGGGGTAGGGGAGCCATATTGCATCCCCCGAGCCTTCAAAAGGCTTTGTGGACCCGTCCCTTAGGGCTGTCACTATACTTTAAAAGCAGGGGGGCAGTGTGGCCACCCACCTGGAACCCTTCTGGGCCCCAGGGACCCAGTCCCCCAGGGTCTGCTCACTTGTTGTGTCCCAGGGAGCCCACGCCCAGGACACAGCAGCTTCATTGCCCACACCGCCGAGGTCAGGAAACTTGTGTTTGCTCCAGCCTTGCAGAAGCATTTTTGAAACTTCTCACAAACGAGAACAAACACAAAGTCTGCTCCCATCTGATGGGGGTTTTAAAATTGCTCCCACCAGCTGGGAGCAGACTTTTGATCTGTCCACACTGATGTAAGCAGGGAAACAGATCAGGATATTGATCCCGCCTTGACGAAGCAGCATAAATAGCTGCTCCCTGCAGGTGGGATCAATTCCAGCTCCCTGTCAGGAATACCTGAATGAATAGATTCCTCAGGAGCAGATGGAGTGTCCCAATGCTCTTCCCATACTGCCTGAATTGAAATTGGTATATCCTCAGTGTCATGCACCAGCGGGGGCAAGGGAAAGTGGAGGAAAAAGAGAGACTGCTTGGATTGTTGGGTGCTGCCTCTACTGCTACTCTTCTTCTGGGTTGCCTTCATCTAAGATGTGTCTTCACTACTCAGCACCTGCAGTTTTGGACAATAAACATTTATCCTGTATAACACAATACAACTTTTTTGTCACCTCTCTAATCCAGTAAGAAATTAATGAATAAATAAACATATACATAGAAACATGTAACATGTGCAGAAACAATATTTTACCCAATATTCACAAGGCTTGTGCAACTCTCTAGAAAATAAGTTCTTAGCAATTTGCAAGCTGTAAATATTGGTTTTCTACTACTCCATTAGTCTTATCCAAATTCTCTTTAGGATGTTTGAGACTTAGCTTTCTTGTTTCAAAATGTATGTCCGGAAATTCCTTTCCTTATTTTACTGCTTTCATGAAAAGTTCCAAACAAACGTCTTTTTTTCAAAAGGGAGATTAGTCTTTATACTTGGCTTTACGTGCATACTCTTTCCTTCCCAAAGATTAGCTGGAGCCCCCAATTGTTCAGATTAACAACTGCTTTTATTACTCAGGAGAGAGCAGCAAACTGGAACACTACTTTAAATCTTTCACCTCAGACTTAAAGATGAGTGAGAGACTGTAAGACAATTCAATAAGTCATTTCAGCGTAAGCGCAAAGTCGAGACACTGCTGTCATGGAAATCTCCTAAACAGAGTATGAACTTGAAAGTCAGAACACTAACTTCTCAAAGTGAAAGGCTGAGAGGAACCGTGAAGAGTGCCACTCTTCACTCGAGCTTGCACACTGACAGCTTCAGTATTAGAACCAGCTACAAAAACTAGACCGCTGATTCTTGTTTACTCTCTCGCAGTCAGCCATCTTGGATTCAGTGTTCAAACAAGTCCATAAGGCTTTAAACAGTTGTTTTATCAAACTGTTGGGAAGAGTTTAAACAGGCTTCTAAAGAGGATATTTTCTTGCTCTGATCAACTTATAACTTCTCTTTTGTTTACCCTTCCCTGCACAGAAACCTGCAATCACATTCCTTATACTCCCTTAGCATGTGCGGAGCCAGCTAGGTCCCTGGAGGCCCTGGGGCTCCTCCCACAGCCCCCAATGTCTGCATGGTGGTTGCTTTGGGGGATGGGGTCCTTGGGGCCAAACTAGGTTCAAGGAGGAGGGCAGTGCAGCCCCTCTCCCCTTAAAAAAATTCTGCCCTGGGGTGTGGGGTCCCCACAGTCTAATATGGCTCGGGGGCACATGACCCTGTGTCCTTTAATATATACTTAAGGCCATGGGAGATGGAGTCCCTAGGGCCTAAGAAGGCTCAGGTGGGGGGGACACATGGCCCGCTAACCTTTTTAAAAAAAACAGTGTGCGATTCTCCCTTTTAATTGCTGCTGAGTATGGAAAGGCACCAAATCACCTACAATCTCCCTCTGTTTGGACCAGCTCCTTTCAGGTTAGTAGTATGCAGTGGTAGAATAGTGTTCACACTATTTTTCAGGCTGATGGACAGTATGTTTTCTTTTCATGGCATGTTGAAAAATGACATGCAATCCTTGATTAAGGTGAATGCACCGTTGATTTGTTTGAGTGCAATCTTTTCTGTAGCCCCTGAGAGCAGAGTCCACAGATCTCCCTTTTTATTGCTGCTGAGTATTGAAAGGCACCAAATCACCTACAAACTCAACGTGTTTAACCCTGCTCCTTTCAGTTAGTAGTATGGAATGGTAATTCCAGCAATTTTCCCAGCAGATGGGCAGTGTGTTTTCTTTACAATTGCACATTGAAAAATGATCTGAAATCCTTAATGGAGGTGAATGTGCATTTATTGGAGCACAATGTCTACTGTAGTGACTATCCTAGATGAGTGGGTTCTTTCTTGTCATCTCCTGGTCTGAAAGCAAAGTCCACTTTTCTCCCTTTTAATTGCTGCTGAATATGCAAAAGTGCCAAATCGCCTACAAGCTCAACCCATTTGGGCCTGTCCCTTCCACGTTAGTAGTAAGCAACAATGTTGGATTTGGGTAGATTGTCCACAGGGCTTATTACCAACCCCTGCTGTGCACGGCAAAAGGTGGTGCACTTTGTAGGGCTGGCTGCCTTTGGGAGCTTTGGTGCAGGGCCGGGCTGAAGGCCAAGCCCTGTGGACTACCCCTGCCATGCACAGCCAAAGTTCATGCACGCAGGGGTTGGCTTTATGTATGAGAATAAAATATTTCTTTACATTACAAAAAACTAATAAATTCACTGAAAAAGGTTAAAGTAATATTATAGTTATGTGTGATGAAAAATATCTAATTTTGTTTTTAAAAAACTTGGAAATTCACTGAAAAAGCCAAAAATTAAAGTAACGATGAAGTTTGGTAAATATGTCAGTGTCAGCAACATAATCAACATTTTGAACTAACAAAAAAAACACCAAAATTTACCAGCTATATTTATCAGAGCTAACTATAACTTGGGCCCCCGCCATTCATTGCTTATGACCTCACATATCACATCACTCATGACTTGTTCTATGACATCATTTATGACATCACTGATGACATCTCAAATTACATCATTGAAGACAGTTACTGAACCTACATTGAGATATGAGTAGAAAAGTGGGTACTGTAAACAATGTTTACTCTATGGAGAAAGTTTACTTTTTATCACACAGTTTGCAGACAGTGAAAGCACAGTGAAACACTAATGAGAAACACACCATGGAGTATTAAGAAGCATCTACTAAATACAGTGTACACTCTATGCAACATCAAAAAAGACAATATTCGCTTACAATAACCAAGGTCTGAAGGTGCCAACAAACATACTGCTTGCAGCATTCATACTGTGGTGAAACCTTTACTAAAGCAGAAGAAGCACACGTACAAAGGTTAATACCTTGTGCACACAGTCTTCTATGTTATCTAGAGATTGTCAATCTGTGACGATTCTATCTAATAACTCAGCACTGCTTACACTAGTATGCAGTATATAGTATGCATTCATCTGTGGAACAAGGTGAACACAAGTTATCAATTGTCATATGCATGCACAGTTACTCTTCAATGCAAAGATTTGTAGCAAGTTCAATACCTCTACACACCTAGAATGCATTAGGAGCACATTTGTTTTGTAAACACTTATGCCTATTAGCTGGGCACAGGTTGTACAAAATTAGGTAGAAAAGTAATATGGTAGCTACGCGCTGTAGTGATTTGCGAGTTTTAAGACTGACCCATTTTGGCTCTAAATGGACTCCGTAGAAGTGTGACGTTGCCGTTAGAGTGGAATACAATGAAAGCTTGGTTTAGAATGTTGAGTTTGAAGTTACATGCAGAAAAATAAAAACGTCTAATATTCAGCTTCATGTTTGACATAGTTATTAGAGGGTACCCAGGCTTCAGAGGATGCTACACCTGCCACTATGTAAACTATGAGACAAACTAACATGTTCATTGGATTATGTCATGAGTGATCTCATCAATGATGTCATCTGAGATGTTGTCATTGATGCCATAAATGATATCATAGAATATGTCATGAGTGATGTAATATGTGAAGTCATAAGCAGTGCATGGCGGGGGAGCAAATTATAGTTAGCTCTAATAACTATAACTGGTGAATATCTGTGGATTTTTTTTTTGTTCAAAACATTAATGTTGTCACTCACATACTCACTTAACTAGCTAACTATAACTTTTATTTAACCTTTTTCAGTGGAAAAAAATATATATATATATGGTTAAAGTAATGTTATAAATATATATATGGTTAAAGTAATGTTATAGTTACTTGTTGATATAAGGTGAAAACTAGGACTGGGCATAACTCATAATTTGTGTAATTCAGTGTGACCTTATCATGTGGAATTACCTACAAATTCTAAGAGATGAACTTGAATTATGCTAGAAAACTCATTCTGCATTCAGCGCTATTTCTTAGTGCAAAAATGCTCTCTTGCATCCAAAATTTACACAAGAGTACATTTTGCACTAACAAATAGCGCTAAATGCAACAGAACACAAATAGCGAGTGCGAGCAGTCATTCACACTCTCTAAAATGTACTCTTGAGGTAGGTTTTTCCCCCAACTTACTACAGACATTGCATGCTATTTTGTTAGCACAAAATGCCAAAATGCACATAAGGATGCATTTTGCAATAGGAAACAAGCTAAACTCAGCAACCGTTCATGCTCATTAAATGTGCTCTTGCACTAGGATTTTTGCACCAAATTACACTTAATTACGAGAGAAGGAGTAATCACATTATCAATAATTCAGTGTTAAACATTAACATGGAATTGCCAACATTACACTGGTGTCATTGAAATTCTGCTGAGGCCTAGTAAAAACTCATTATTAAAAACAAACAAGCTCTCAAATTCACCAGTTATAATTTACTGAGCTAACTAAGATGTGTCCCTCTGCCATGCCTTGCTGATGACCTTGCATATAACACCACTCATGACATGTTAAATGAATCATTGATGATAGCAGCAAAAATACTGTAGATGTCTACAGCACAGACTTCCTCAGCGTACACAAATGAGTCCATAGAACTGTAGACATATACAGCATAGAGTAACTAAGTGCACATGTATGCTTCAACAGCACTGAAATAGCGGAAGCCCTTGAGACAAGTATAGTTTTTTAAAAGTTATTTGGTGCTCTACTTAAACAAAGACTAACGTTTGGAGTGGGAAACGTACTCCATTTGAAACAATGTAACGGCTGACATTTCAAATGACATCATTGATGACATCACTGATGATATTGTACAATCGTTGTGACTTTGTGGACTTGCAGTAATTCAACATGCTACACCGGTGGACACACCACATTTACTTCAGCATGTGACTGCCAATACATACTGTGGTAAAATGATATCTACAGGAAAAAGTATACCACATGGCAGATTATCAGAACTACACAACAGACATTGCTTATTACAAAAGGTACAGCTGGGAACTCAAGTTTAGTGCTAGACTTAAAAGTAATTGCATAGTTTGTTTGTTCTTGGAAAAACAAAGTGCTTTATTGTGTATAAATTTGTTACTTTGTTAGAGACGTTCCAATGAATTGTTATTGGAACCGTGCCACCAGCTACAAATGATGAAAACGGCCCTGCCAACACTTTAATTAAAAAGTTGCATTTTATCAGGTTTCAAGGTAACAGAGGGCCCTTAATGATAATTATGGGATTGTATTGCCTCGTAATTAGAATGTATATACATTTAAACTGTTTACGCCGAACATTCAGTTGCAGCAGGTGACTTACTCGTTTGCTGACAGGTAGCGCAGTACGATAATAGAGATATAAAACTGCCAAGTAGGACAGGATTCTCACAAGTAGCTGCCTGAGTTTATTTATATGAACAAGAGTGTGAACACAGGGACCGTTTATCTTTGACGTTGCTGCACCTGCGGAGTTTTGCTGGTTAGGTTCATGTATGTACTGAACTACTTCAGTGGGATGGCTTACTAAAGAATAACTTGGCCGATCATTTTGTGATGACGTTATATTGAGCCTGTATTTTACTATAATGCAAAGCGCTGCTCTACAAATATGAAGGAATGACTGTGACATTTTTAAGAAGTATGAGTGCACTGACACTAGCGGAAAGTGAACTGAAACAATGTAGTAGAACAACAAAGAATTCATGGTCCAACCAAGAACTAGTATTTTTCCTGCAAGTTTAATAGTTGGGTACAGTTGTAATATTCATTAGAAGTTAATTTCTTCCTTTATTGGACTGGAAAAAATGGATCTAATCCCACATGTGAACTTTTAAATCTGATACCTCAAACAAAAACCTGGTGGTAAATATGACAAAGTAATTGTCACCACCTGTTTCCTAGGGCCTCTCTAAATACTTCAATTCACAGCAGATGACTAGAGGACAGACACAGCCCGAAACGAGATAAATACGGCTATATTTATTTGCGATAGTGCTTCAACCTATTTGAGCGTTTCTCAATAGGTCAACCGGTATATCAGGACTAGTTTTTTCCGCACGACTCGTTTCCATCTAGAAACAACTGTGAGTTCATACATGCCGCAATACTTGAAAAACACATCTCTAGATGTATGCAATGGGGTGATTTACAATGCACATGGTGAAAGTGTTGAACATCAATCTGTAACACAATTAAGTAGTGACAGGCGTCCTCTTGCTATTTGAAAATAATTGCATCCTTTAATGGATTCACTAAACTCCCCACTAGGAGTCCTGGAAATTAAAAATTGTAGATTCTATAGCTGGATGCCGGACCCTAAACTTCCAACTTTTTCCCTGTTCCTAGGTGGCAAAATTGACGGCTTGCCATTAAAGGTAAGGTGCTAACGCATGTTAATTGTTTAGGTTTTTTTCTACCCAAATAAATTCCTCCTCTCTGCCCCCATAAAATATTTCGTTCCTCCATGATTTTGACGCCCATTTTGGGCAACACGTCCTTCCTCCTTACTAATTCCATCTCACAGTCAGCCTCAGATTGGCAAAGCGGGCAATCTGGCATCGGCCGATGGGCCTGTGCCTGAGGCCAGTTAATGGGCCGGTATTTCGCTCTGTTAAACAGTGCAGCCTGCTTTGGCCCTGTCGGACGGCCCCAAGTGCACAACGTGAACGGTTGTTATAATAGCTTTTATATACATATACCTGTCTCCATGCAAATGAAGTCAGGGCAGGCGGCTAATTGTCAGAGGCAGAATGACAATGGGGCTGCTCCAGCTGTCACAGCATGCCCCCTCAACTCTCTCCAGGTGTGACAGAGCTCCTGATGGGAAGCAGTTACCACTTGCTTTGCAGAGGACTGGGGCAGGGGAGAGGACCTGAGAGTTGGGTAGTGGGGGTTGATGAGAGGCAGAAAGGGAACTCCGCAGCTGATTTTTGTCTCCACCCCTCCATGGTGGTATAAATTAGTCTCTGCTGTTCTTCTTTGCCTGCCCCATATCCGTTCCTTCAGTCAACAGAGAGAGGTTGTGGCCTTAGCGGACCTTGAAACTGAGAAACCATGTTTAAGGCCCAGCATCAGCTCAGCGTCTTGTGATCCTGTGCAAATAACATAATTCTCCTGAGCCTCCAAAGAAATGAATCTGGCCTTCTGTAATGTTATCAGGTGCTTTTGTAAAGCTCTCCAACACTCCTTTGTCAAGTTTATGCTATATAAAACTGTGAGGAAAGTGACACTATGTATATTTATTTTTACATTTACACACTAACATCATTCCATTTGTTGGAACTTACGCATGATGCTACCTGCAAGTAAAACAAACATAACGATGCACTTTGTTGCCAGTCTCTGAACACTACACTACAGGACCTCTTTAAAGTAATGTAAAAGTACTGTGGATACCTAAAAAGTGATGGGTGAGTGTAAAAGACCTAAGAATGAAGAGGGCTCTCAGGGGATCTCAGGGTGAGAAATATTCCAAGAGCACCCAAGAGAATAATGTGGAATAATTTTGTTTTCATTCTTGACAAAAGTTACAGGGCCTCTAAGGTTTATACCGGTTGACCTATTAAGGGGGAATTAATAATAAAAAAAAACAAAAAAGTACCTGAATCTGCCACTGCGCTCCTCTTTCCTTCGCCGCAGGCACAGGCTCCCAGCCTGACCTTCGGCCAATCTGAACGCTGGCAGCATGACAGCAGCATTCTGATTGGTCAGAGCGCCCAGCCAGGGTGCTCCAAGGCAGACTGAGAGAGACTTTCTCCTCTCTCCAACCTGGCACTGTGGCATGGGTTGGACAGAGTTTAGTGCACATGCATGTTTGGCGGGCTTGAGACGGCTGGCCAAACATACATGCACACTGAGGGGGAGTGCAGAGCACTCCCCCTCTGTGCTCATCAGCCCTGTTGCCCCACCCCTTCTACAATACAACAATAATAAACAGAGTTTATTATTGTTTTATTGCAGAAGTTTGGCAGCTGCTGCTGCTGGCGGGAGTGCAACGCTTCTCCGCCCTAGTGGAGGAGCCGCCCCTGGTTCGAAGTGCTCCAACGTCTCACTGTCCTGTAGCAATTAGTTGTCTCCGGGCAATTCCAAAAGCAGAGGAACAGTACCTGGTGATAAAGATTTTGATCTCTAGTTAGGTGAGTGCTTTATTCGCTTCCACCACTCTGAAGACAGTTCTTCCAAAGATGAGGTTTCCTTGAGAGTGGCTTCACATGTTTATTAAATAGGAGACAACTCTCAAGGAAACCTCATCTGATCTGCTGTTTAGGTCTTTGCACACTGTAGGAAATGGACTTCAACTTCTTCGCCATTTCTGTGTAATCTGCTCCGGAGGGTTGCACATTCTCAATCAAGTCACTGTCAGATGACTAATCAGGTATTGGATCTTTTAATAACCTGTTATGCATGAGCACTGTTTCACTTAACCATAGTTCTTAGTATGCGTAGGTACAGTAAGTGTTCCTACCTTTACATTGGGAACATGGTGTAATGTCATGATGATCCGTAGGATGAGTTTTTCTGGTTCACCTTCATGTCTTCCTCCTCCTCCATCGTATTTTTGGTTTTGCTATCTGTAGTGTCTTGCCTTCATTTAGTTCAAAATATGACACATGAAAGGTTTTGGGTCTCTATTTAATAAGGCTTTTGAAAGTCTCTTTTAGTATTCTTCAATGATATTCAAACTATAATTCAGGTGTCTTTGGAACTGTTTCAAAGTTTTAAGATTTCTAGGAATGCATAAGTGTGTTGCACATTCTTTGCACCTCAAGTGGTAGAATAAATGAGGCCCCTAATGTAGCACAAAATTCATTAATTGGATACCATTGTTCAATTAATGCTTTTTCTGGAAACCAATTTGTTGTGTCATCATCCAGATCAGCCAAGCTCTTATCTAGCTTTCTTCCTCTCATCAAGCTCCCATTTCGGCACCTTCTAACTGACCTATCAATATTGACACACCCAGGATAAACAGGAATTCCTTATTAATACCTAAGCAAAGGAAAACCCATTGTTGACTGTCAGAAACCCCTTGCAGAGGGCCACAGGACTAGCAAGGGTCACTGGACCCAGCAGTGAGCCCCATGGCCCGACCTACTATAGACTCTGAGCAACTGGGCCAAGTACCCCTTGAGCACTTGACTCTCAGAAATAGCATGGTCTGAGCTGTCCTAAGCTCCCTCTGGTGGTGGGGGACTCAAATGTATTCAGGTGAGTTTGCTGCATGGGGCGTATGATGGCTGCACTCAGCAGTCATCGGGTTCCACACGTGGTTACACAATGGCAGAGACAGGATATGCTTTGTGTGCAGGCTAAGTCTCTGGTCTGTCCCACGGGCTGGTGGTGCAAAGAACCTGGAGACAATCCTTTATACCGGTGCAGGTATGCAAGGGTCCCCACGGGGACCTCACTTCTCCG
This sequence comes from Pleurodeles waltl, assembly GCF_031143425.1. NCBI lineage: Eukaryota > Metazoa > Chordata > Amphibia > Caudata > Salamandridae > Pleurodeles > Pleurodeles waltl. The sequence goes on along the minus strand of NC_090442.1, from coordinate 489,618,814 downwards.
TCAATGACTCCAATCAGGCCACATGTCTTGCAGGTCCTGGTGACCCCTGGAACACATTGGGTGACTGTAACCTCACTGCACATGAGCTCCGGTCCAATCAGCACAGTAAAGTCCTCGGCGGTGGCTCCTTCCAACATACCAGGTCTCAACACTCCACCACACAAGGACTACAGCCCCCACAGCATGACAATCTTCTCACAGCACTCCCTCCTAGCATTCGGGGTCACCAACTCCTCACTACACACAGGCTCCAGCCTGATCGGCATCCCTCTTCTGGCACGCGAGGGTCGCCACCTTTGTACTGTAGATGAGCAATGACCCGATCAGTGCAGCAGACTTCTTCTCACACCCCTCAAAGGGAGTCCATTCAACAGGGCTCTGCACTGAACCTTGATCCCTCCAATGCACTCCTCTTCCTCACAGGGCACACTGGTCTTGGCAAGCAGGCAGGTGATGGTGCTCCACACTCAAGGGCATGTGGTCTTGGATTCCCCGGAGGATGTCCTCTCACCCCGTTGGGAGACAAGCAGACTTTGGCCCCACTCCTGATCACAGGCAGAAGGATTGCAGTGCTTTCTCCCCTCACAGACCCCGTCTGGCTGTTTGGCAGTTTATAATTTTTGGGATCTCAAGCTCCATTTTGTATAGTCCTTTATCAGACACCAAATGAAATTTAGAGCCTGAGTCTTTGGAGTTTATGTTAGGGAGGGCCTCCACTCCTCTCCCCTCTCTTCCTCTTGAAAGCGTCTGTCATAGGATTAGCAACTCCAAAGTTGATAGTTCCACAGCACAAGCAATGGGAGTGACTGTAGTTCACATTTGGACGTCAGCCACAGTGATATTTGTATCAAAAGGTTAGCCCAGGACCTCCACCCTACTCTTTATGATTCTCTTATCAATCCTATCTCCTTCCTGAGATGTGCCCAGGCCCCTTCCTTGTGACTTCTCCCTAAATCAAAGATAAACCTTTATAGTGTAAAGGGGAGGCCTGGCTCTCCCCTCTCCAATTTGTGTTACAATGCAGCAATATACACATCTGTCTGGGGGATTCCTCTACCTCATCTTCTCATGTTTCAACATGCATGTCAGGGTCTCCCACAATAGAACCTATAGTCTTCCATGCCCTCTACCATTCACAGGTACACGCACACTCAGCACATGCATTTAACATACACCCATTGCACAGCACTGTATCCTTCATGTATTTTGCCACTCACAGGCACACATACAACCAGAACATGCATTCTACATGCAGGTACTGCACGGTGCTGCATTATCCCTGCATTTCACCCTTTCTAGGCACACATACCACGAGAGCAGATACACCACTCATGTGCTGTGCAGCACTCCGCATAAACCCAATGTAGGCCCAGGGGTGAGTTAAGCACACAGCAGCAGAACTTTGAATGTATGAGCCTGTACGTCTCACTCCAGTGACACAGGTGAAAGAGGACCTGCTCACTCCTACTGATCATCAATATGGTATGCTGACATCACCGCGTTTGTGCTGCTTAACTCCTGGTGAAAACAGTAGCCTCCCACCATAAGGAGGGTGGAGCTTTGGGTGCCTCTCCCAGACCAACAAGCCCACAATCCGTGAGACAGCCTTAAGTCATTCCACACATGTGTGATCTGTGTTTTCTATGACAACAAAAAATCTGCAGTGGAAATGAAGACATCAGTACAGTTGAGGCACTCAAGATTTCAGAAAAGACTGTGCTGACGTACAAGTAGTTAGCTAATAGGGTTCACAAAGGGCTAGTGAAGCATGGTTCTAAGCCAAATAAGGAGAAGAAGTCTTCACAGGCTGGTTCTAAACTGGATGGAAGGACCAAGGTAATGCTCATGGGATTCGAGGAGGGACCAGGGAACAAGGTAATGGTAATGGTGTGTTCAGGAAGGAGCATCATTAAAAAGGAGTGTAGAGAATTCATTCAAGTCAAATCTGGTGACTTGCTTTATGTACCACAAGGTGAAACACTTTTAGAGAGATTGTCAGGTGAAAGACCTTGAACCAGCAGCACCAGTGTTACTTGTGGGTGAACCCAAGAGGGGAAAGTTATGCTCAACCTAGTAGCTATTGACATCTAGGAGAGGGACTCAGATTCTCTAAAGCACAATCATCCTAGCACAATAGGGTTTATGCAGAAAGTTAGTATAAATGGCAGGAAAGTGTCCACCCTGAGGGATACTGGAGCCTTCTGCACAGTGGTTGAGAGTAAGAGCCTTAAGCCTGAGGAGATACTCCTTGGGACACAAGGATACAGGTTTGTTAGCCAGTGAAGAGGGCATAGACTATCAGCTTACCAGGGCTGAACTTGAGCTTAATTGCAAGGCAGAGCAGTGATAGCACTATATTCCCTAGATTTACTTGTCAATATTATTATTTATTATGGGAGAGTTAAAATATCTCTGAAATACTCTCATCAAGCAGTCAAATCTCAGCCCCCTGTCGAATGCATATCTTTGTTCATCAAATAAGCTTTGTCTTTCTGCAAGGACATGCATATGCAGTGTAGGCAGCCACTTTGCAAGAATATATGTAAATGACTAGAAGGCATCCCCATATCACCATATCCTGATTGGCACATGTATTATGACTGTATCTACAGCCATATTGGGAATACATTTCCTCCATGTGCTGAAACAAGAAACATTCTAGCTCTACTCACAGCCATTTTATTGAACATAAACTTTACTCATGTCACTGCTCTGGTTGACTGTGATTGACTTTGATTGACTACAAGCCGTTTTAGGTCACATTTTATCCAATGAAATGCCTGAATAATAAAATCCATGTTTGCTTGCAAACTTGGCAATGCCACTAATGTTCACTCAATAAAAAAGTAGATATTTTTTATATTACTGTCATTTTGGGCTTACTCTCAACAGATATTCTCACTATTGAATTCCGACTATGACAAACACATTATCCTGATGCCATACAAAATTACACTTTTTCTTTTGTCTTTTTATGGAATATCAGTGGCCCTTCAGAAGATGCATCCAGTTCTTTCTCTTTATTAAATGCAAATCACAATTACCAACTATTTAACTGAACAATTGTTTGTGTTTTGTGTTTATTCTGAGCACATGACCTTACAATAAAGTAATCTTCCTTTACCGTATTTTGGCGATTGTCAATGCTTCATTTTGAAATCATGTGTACTTTCCTATAATGTGTAAATACATTGATGCATGTACACATAGTTGTGTCATTAGAGGTTGCTGCACTTGTCTCTTTTATGCTCATCCTGCACCATTCCTTCAGTCAGACCAGAGCAGCCCTTTGATCTACTTACTAATGGGAAACTTGGAGTTCAATCTGTTATGTAATTGCTGCTTAAAGGCATGTGAAATACTAACTATTCTTCTAAGGGTCCTTCTTTCTCTCATCCGAAGCACTCCTATGACTGGAGGACATTTAGTTGACTGAAATACATCTAAGGTAATAAGAACCTCAACCCTCTTTCTAGGTAAGCCTGAAAGAATCCTCCGGTCTAAGAGATGCCCTGGTTATCTCTTAAGTTATGATTTACCCTGGATGCTATCTGTACGGCGGCTTCGATCTGGGCTATCTGGCCTCTAACATTTCTTGGCTTCAACCCTTGACTCCTATCTTTTCCAAATGATATTCTTAACTGCCTCAGATGCTCTTTAGATTATTGCCAACATTCCATTGATGATGTCACTGACTCTTCTGCTCTGGCTGAACTTGGAACCTTCTGCACAACAGTATTCACACCAACATTTGTTATATAGTCATACAAAACAGTAATAATACCCTGATACATGCAACTCCTAGCCAGAACACACACCAATGCTGCAATTAAGGCTGTTCTAACTAAATATCACTGAAAAAATAGTTTACTACTATTATACCTGCTGTGTACAGTCACTTCTGTGCAGCCACTAAAGTTGTTTATTCAGATAGAGGCTACAATAATAACTTTGCCTTTTTGGCCCAACATTTAAGTGTGAAAATTGGGTGTGAAAACCTTAGGGAAGGTTTATGCGTAACCATAAGAATACAGATTTGTGGGAGTTTACAACATTTCCTATTGCCTTATATCTACCACTCCCCAAGAATCATCAGTGTCCCTGTACCATACCTCAATACACAGCTGTATGAAATTTGGCACTGCAGTGCATTTTCTATGGGGGTAAGATCTATTCAGGTAAGTGAAAAAGTCCAGCTGCAATACTGTTAGGACTAGTTATTATAAGAAGCCCTTCTTTAGCACGTGGCACCAGTGCTGTTAATAGTTTTTTACTGATTTTTAAGAATTATAATATGTAATTTTTGACTGCAGAAAACTCAGTAGCGAGACTACTTCTAGACTCTACACAATGGCACTTTAAAATATATGGTTCCATCTGGAATTGAAAAATACTTTGAATTTATTTGTTTTTATATTTATTCTAAGAAGGGCTTCACAGCAAATATTGCCAAGACTAAGACTGCCAAAGCCACGGGAGTCAGGAGACCGGCAGTGCTGGTGGTCTCCCGCCTGCCATATCATGGGTACTTCTGGTTTTCCGCCACACTTTGAGTGGAAATCCGGCAGCGGTCGTGGTGGCGGGAGGAGGCACTCTGATGGTTCCCCCACCGGCCCGCCCCACCTGTAGGACACCACTCACCATATTTTTGGCCATAATATGGCCTGGCAGTGTCCTGCTGGAGGGGTTCTGCCGGTGGTGGAAGCGCCCCATCCCGTTCTTTGCCGGACGACCTTCTCCCTAGACCAGGTAAGGTGATCGTCCGACAGGAGAGGGGAGTAGGAGGGTGAGGGGTTTTGTGTGTGCGTGTATGAGTGTGTGCATGGTTGTGTGCGTGTCTGTATGTCAGAGCGTATGCATGTCTGTATTTCAGTACATGCGCGTGATTATGCATGCATGAATGTGTGTATGAATGGGGTTGTGAATGCATGTATGAATGGAGTTGTGAATGCGAGTATGTTTAAAGTTTTGAATGCGTGTATGTTTGGAGTTGTGAATGCATGTGTGGATGTTGTGAATGACTACATGGATGCATGTGAGTGGATGCGTGTATGTAAGTGTAGGTGAATGGGTATATGCTTGGGGCGTGTCTGTGTGCATATATGCGGGGAGGGGTGGCACTATGTCAGAAAGGGGTTTGAGGAGGGGGTGGTATATCAGAAGAAGGTTGGGGGTGCTGTGGCGGGGGGGTTCTAGCGCTTGTTGGGGGGAAGCTGTCTACCGGTGAGAGGGAAGAAATTCTCTGTCACCAGTAGCCTTTCCGCCATGGTTTTTGTGGCGGTGCTATAGCTGCAGAAACCATGTCGGAAGCCTGGCTCCTAATACCGCCGGCAGTCTTCTGTGGACTGCCGGGTTAGAGATGATCATCTATGGCCTGGCAGTTCAGACCGCCATGGTGGTATGAGTGGAGATGTGACGGGTTGGCAGATTCCAACCCGCCACACTTATAATGTGGTGGTCTGCACAGCCAGCCTGTTGGCGGTGGGACTGCCACATTTACCCTGGAGGTCGGATTTCTGCCAGGGTCAAAATGACCATCTAAATCTAAGTTTTAGTAGGAATAAAAATGGTTGTTGTATTTTTTCATTCGAGGGGCCACACTTTAAGAAATAAATTATTCTCACTATGATGAAATTAGAATCAAATGTAACCGTGGGTGGTTCCTCTCATTGGGCATTGCCTCGTTAACTTTGATATTTAAGAGAACAGATGACTTGAGGTTGGACATCGGATGTAAACAGTATATTTGAACATTTGTGTCAAACTTGAAACAGGAAGGTCTTAATTGTACCTTCTGCTTTGTATGATGATGGATTCTGTGATTTTGGTAATTCAGATCCCCTGGTAATTGAAATTAATTTCATTTACAAAAAAATTTACATTTCACTTGTCGGTCACCTGATGTATCTTACAGATTTGGTTGGGAGTTAAGAAGTTTGATTATAGATTCAAAATGAAAGGTTTCTTGGTTTGTGTATTATTTGCACTATGGTGCTGCTTACATGTTATCTTTAAGCCCTTTACAATGTCTTAAATTTGTAAACTGTCAGTATTATAATGATCTATTGATGAAACGTATGGAATTCTATCTGGAAAAGAATGATTTAATCTGGGCTTGGTGCAGTCTAACAAATAAGCAAATCCACAGATAGATTACTTAAACTGAAATATCAGCAGAGGAGGAATCTCCAAGCAGAAAATACCAGTTCCTGGAGGATAAATTAGTTGATGGTCGAGAACCATATTTAGTTCACATTAAACTTTTTTTTAAAGATATGCTGTTTGTAAAACTGAGACTGGCAATTTACCACTTGAATAATCTTGTGTGTCCCTTCTATTTTGAACTTAAGAAGTTATGGCTGGACCAATTTTATTAAAAGAAGGCAACGGACTCTTAGCTCAAAACCATTATCTATATAAGCTAACACTTTCATACAAGATAATGTTTTTAATACCTGTGTGTTGGAGTGTTTGTGTCTGTGTACAGTGTAGATCAACTACATGGACCTGAATATGTGACACCCCTTTTGTATTGATATTTTTCAGTTACAGACATATAAGTTGTTGCTTAAACATTGAAATTTACTGGTGAAGTTATATTTTTAACTGGGATGACTGTAGTGTATTGGTTTAATTGTTTAACATGTTTTCCTTTTTGTAAAAATATGTAGACTTTGATGCCCATAGTTAGGAAATAAAGGTATCATTATAACACTGATGGGAAGGAGAGGTAAGGTTTAACATAATATACAGATAATGTAGACAAGGTTAAGGATTGGTCAACACTGGAGTTTCCAAGGGTAACAGTTTAGTGAACAAATGCACAAATTAAGAACTTAGAGCCTGATGTACTATTCTCATTCACACACTAAGGATATTGATTTGTATGCTGCGAATGGGAATTTAATTTGCAGGGGATCTTTCACTGTCTATTAAAGGGAGAGGTGCTGCTATTTTTGTTTTAAGTTGTCCTGTTTGGAAATACATTGGAGAGGGCAAGCCGTGGTTCTTTGGACCACTTCATGCTCACCATGAGGCAGTTGTTATGCTTCCAAAAGAGGACAATGTAAATCAAATACCAACCCCTTGAGGTGTTGTTCTCTGATCAATAGTTTGTAACTTAATTTGTGGTCACAAACCATTAATACATCCCTTCCTCAATCACAAAGAGAAAGGGCTGCCCCATTTGCACCTCCCCTCCTATTTGTGATTTGGCCAAGGTGTAAAACCCCTTTAATGAACCAAAAGCATTTGCAGATTACAGACTTTGCTACTGCAAAATACATTTGTACATCAGGATCTTAAGCAGACAAACTAAATCTTATAAATAGTATGAGCTATTTCTAGATGCTACACTTAGCTAGTATGTTGAACGTCTGAAAAGAGATAATTAAACTAACTTTACAGTACACTTTTTATGTTTAACGCTGTGGCAGGTCTATAGAGCTGATTTAGCACAGGCAGGTGATAATACACACTAGCTGCCAATGTTGGTCCTTCTTTGTAATTTTAAGCATTTCAAGTTCCTGTGCTTACAATTGCTGCAGAGGTTTCAAAGTTCAGACTCAAACTTGGTCTAATTTTTGTTATAAAGTGTTTATATTTAAAATTCTTATAGGTACATTTTGTGTTTTTTTTATTTAATTCATTAATGCACGTATTGCGTATAGTAATATGTTGTTGAGATAAAAGTTGTGGGCAATCAGACTGCAGATGAAGAGTGGAGGCACAAATGTTTTATGAAGGTTGAAAGATGAAGAGTTAAATGATCGTAAAGGTTCTGAGCTCTTTTCTGAATCTGAGAAGGTTGTATTCATCTTCAATAGAAGAAGTTAGGGGCTTGCATACTCTTGGGGCTCCATCGTAGGTTTCCAAAAGCTGTATCTCTTTGGGGCACACAGCTTTGATCAACTTTGGTAAATTTCCTGGTGTCTCTTAACTTGGAATTACCAGATACCCAATCTTTTGACCCAGTAGTTGCAAGCCAGAAGATACTGATATTTGGGGCAGCTGCTGCACGGTAGGGGTGTGAGGCAGAAAGAGTACCTCAGCTGAAAATAAGCCCATCACCACCATAGTCCAGAATTGCAGATTATACTCCTCTAGTATTGCAGATTCTGTCCATCTGATATATTCACAGAGAGCAAATGAGCCCTTAGAATCAAGAAAGGAAAACCTTTTAACATCCTGTCTGAGTAGGAAGAATATTTGGCAGGAGTGTGGTGTTTTAAGACGTGAGTTGCTATAGTAGTGCATTTCAGGGATCCTGGGTTACTTTTATGAAGGGCTCTCTGGACCTTCCTCAGAAATTGGAATTTTATTTAGGACTCTAAGGACAATCATTGCAGGTAAAAAGACTATGCCACACTTAGGTGCTTTTTGAATTCCTTGAGTCTGATAATCAATACAGTTGGAAGAGGTATTTACAACAAACTGAGATTACGGACACCAAAACAGTGCGGGTGGTATGTGCTTACTCTAATTTACAAATTACATTCCTTTAAAGTTGTAGACCTGGAAAATTAATCATATCAAATTAGATGAATATGGAAGTTAATATCGTGTGACACTGAAATATAAGTTAAATCAGCATTTGAACTAATGCACTAAAAGCTTTACATTTTAACAAGAATTTCAAAGCCTTTCCTTTTTACATACTATCCTAGGCCATTAATTGTTACTGCAGTTTGAACCAGCACAAAACTCCACCACAAATTGGCTTAGAAGCTTATCAACAGTGCTCCCTTGCACCACAGTCTGTCTTTCACTGTGCCAACCTATCTGAAGAAGAGAAGCTCATTTTCTGTTCTATCTCAATGTTAGTGGATTTTCTGTCTGCAATTTTGACCCAGTGGTACTGACACATTTACAGATGAATGGGCCCACCAAATTGATGGAGCTTTGAAACAGGGTAGTGAGAAACTTTAAACAACTCTAGAAGAACTATACTGAAACACATGTGGGAGAAAAATTGCACATTTATTAAGATTTTCGGTTTTTCAGCGAAGACTACTAACTAACATTTTTAATGGCAAATTTCCCACAAAAGCAAAAATCTGCATCTAGAAAAAAGAAATTGCAACATTGCAGTTTCCTAACATTCCCAAATTATCATTTCTGCTCAATTAAGTCCTTGAATTTATACTAGCATTCTTCTCATAGAACTCCAATAACATATACCCATTTCTAAACAACTTTACTCCAACAATCTGGAATATCCCTGAAATGGATGACACCAACTTGAGAAAGCTAAATCAAAAAATATATTACCCTCTGGTTATAAGAATTTCCCAATCAACGTCCTCTATAATTCAGATCAGTAGAACGACATGCTTAGAAATGTCAACATTCATATACTCCTTCTAGTGGAGAATAAATGTACATTATTTTCTGCTTGACTTGAAAGCAGGTATTCAAGTGTTAGGTGAAGTGCCAATAAATGAATAGCTCTGTGTCATACATAAGCAATAGATACTCTTATGATCTTGCAGCTCAATTGAGCCAGAACCAAGAAAACACGGAATAGTTCAGAAGTAAGCCTACATGCTTTGATTTTTTTTGATAATACAGAGGCAAAATTTGAACTGCTTGTCTGATCCGAGTGAACAAACTCAGCAATGCTTTAACTTTATTAGGAATGGGCTTCACCGTGCTGTTTATTAAACATACTTCTTATACTTTTAAGTTTAGATCATTTAAGCTGGAAGCAATCTATTGGTATTGCCACAGCATGGAAATCATCTCATAAATAATCATATTTCTACGCTATTACTGGACCCAGGTAAAAGACCTTTGAGGTGTTAAATGAGACAAATAGACGTTGCAATCAAAACATTCAAAAATGTCAATTTTATATTGACATTTCAATTAGGATTCAATAATGAGAGTTTTGTAATAAATTAAGTATTTTATATCAGTATTCTTTTCTCTTAGATTCTCATATTTATTGACAAAATCAAAAATCATACATCAAAGTTAATAGATCAATGAATAAAGCGTGTTACGTACAATTTAATATCCTAATCGAATCTAGAGGATGGTTTTGTAGGAAAAGACAAATCAATTAGCTATAGGACCTTTTAAAGAGTTCATAAACCATAGATGTAAAAGCATTTAGGAAACTCAGTAGAATTTTAAAGCAAAACAAGATACTGTAATATAGTCCCATTCTCTCTTAGGAGTCTTAAGGCCTATTCTGCAGTGGTTGCTAGGCCACAGGAGTTCTATCAGGAAGCGGTCCAGGTCACGCAACACCCCCTGTGGGATCTCTTACGTGACTCCCTGTAGAACATGCAAACATCTAGGCAGGACCACAATTTGTATAAGTGTTCTTTTCCCCATGAGGGACAGTTTCAAAATGTTCCCTAAAGCAATTAAGGGGTGCAGATTGCATATCACGTGTCCCATGTTCAGCTCATATGCCCGCTGTTTCCCAAGGGTAATATATATCCCAAGGTATTTAACACTCTCTTTCTTCCACAGCAGTCTCAATTATGGCAGTAAGCCTATCGGCAGTCCCCATAACTGCCCTAGCGGGAAGAGGGCTGACTTTATGCAGTTGACTTGGAGTCCCGAAAATTCCCTGAATTTGCATAGGACATTAAGCAGGATTGGACCTGATATGTAAGTAGATCATGGCATCACCCACATATAGTGACACTACATGGACACTATGTGGGTCATTCTGACCCCGGCGGTCATGGACCGCCGGGGCCAGGGTTGGAGGGAGCACCGCCAACAGGCTGGCGGTGCTCCACAGGGTATTCTGACCGCGGCGGTTCAGCCGCGGCCAGAAAGGGAAAACCGGTAGTCTCCCGCCGGTTTTCCGCTGCCCTGGGAATCCCCCATGGCGGCGCAGCTTGCTGCGCCGCCATGGGGGATTCTGACACCCCATACCACCATCCTGTTCCTGGCGGTTCGCCCGCCAGGAACAGGATGGCGGTATGGGGTGTCGTGGGGCCCCTGGGGGCCCCTGCAGTGCCCATGTCAATGGCATGGGCACTGCAGGGCCCCCCGTAAGAGGGCCCCACTTTGTATTTCAGTGTCTGCCTTGCAGACACTGAAATACGCGACGGGTGCCACTGCACCCGTCGCACCTTCCCACTCCGCCGGCTCAATTCTGAGCCGGCGTCCACGTGGGAAGGATAATTTGCACTGGGCTGGCGGGCGGCCTTTTGGCGGTCGCCCGCCAGCCCAGTACAAATCCCAAAATACCCTCAGCGGTCTTTCGACCGCGGAGCGGTATTTTGGAGGGGGGAACTCTGGTGGGCGGCCTCCGCCGCCCGCCAGGGTGAGAATCACCCCCTGTGTGTCTAACCAGCATGCCCAAGCCATGTAATATCTGCCAAAGATGACAAGCCAGAGGCTCCAGCGTGACAGAGAAAATCAAGGGGAACCAGAGGCATCCTTGTCATGTACCCCTCTGCAATAGGATCTCTGCCAAAACATAATTCCTAGTTCACACTCTCACCTTCGGGCCGCTACAGTGTAGTTTAACTCACCAGATATAGTTTGGACTTGGTCCAATGATGTCCAGGAACTGCCCTATAAAATCCTACCATACTGAGTCAAATGCTTGTTCTATGTCTAAAGAGGCAAGTTTATATATGCAATTCAGGTGCATGCAGAACATGCATCCAACAGTGCAGGGTATGCAGCGTATTCTGCTGTGGAATAAACCATGTTCTGTGTAAATTAGGTGTGGGAGATGAGGAGCACTCTCACCTCCAATACATGACTAAGAGTTTCTGATTGATATTCAACAGATAGGAACTCACTTCTAGGGAGTTCTTACTTGGCTCGGTGTTAAGATAATATGAGCCTATCTTATAGAGTCTGCGAGCAGCCCCCTCTTCAGTGCTTCAGCATATACCATCAGTAGTTTATCTGCCAGGGTCCCAGAGAAGATCTTATACAATTCTGCCAGGAGCTCATACCCCCGGGTGATTTTGTTATTTTCACGGTATCCACCGCTCATATCAATTCATGCTCGAACAGCTGGGCACCCAATAGGCAGCAGTCCTCCGAGGAGAGGCGAAGCAATAGGAGCCCCAACAGGTACTCTGGGAGCAGGTGAACCTCTGCCCCATGCTCGGACATGGTGTATATCTCACGGAGATGCACCACGAAGATGTAAATATTCACCTGTTGGGCATGTACAATGCTCCCCTGCTTATTCCTGACTCCCAGAATTGGATGCATGAAAGTTTCAGATCTAATCAGTCGTGCCAAGAGGTGACCCACTGTTTCACCCTCCAGGTATCATCTCCTAGTCCAGTGTGTCACATATGCTTTTGTAAATGGCCCCATAGTCCATACACCTTGTCTATCACAGTCTCGCAGGGCTGCTAGTTTACTGGACAACACTCTATCCAGCGCCTCCAGCTCAACCTCTTGTCCGTGTCATACTATCCTCCAACCTGCAGTCTATACCAACCACAGTCACCATACACACCCCAAGGAGCATCACTTTCATGGTGTTGCTCTCTGTCGCCCTGTTGCCTGTACTGCCCTAATTATGTTCGCAATTCTGTGTCAGGGCCTCCGATAGCAGGTCTCGAAAGACTTGATTGGTCAGGGCATCAGCTAGGAGGTTCTACAGCAGCAACCTTGGCATTTGCTGCTCCAGAGAACACATAGGCAGCAGTGGTTAGTGGTCAGATATGTGGCAGGCTAAATAGTGCATGTCCACCACTCTGAGTGGATAAAAAAGTAGACGAGCCAGGTATGCATGTTCGCTGCTGGGGTGTAGTATGAATATGCACAAATGTGTGGATGACAGAGTCGCCATATATCGATATGCGCTAAACTCATCTGTATCTGTACCAGTGCTGATGTCATTCAGGGTTTAATGTCTTGTCAGAGTGGGAACCTGCCATCTCTCCATCTGTGACACAATTAAAATCACCTGCTATGATTACCTCCACTGCTAAGGAAACCTGTGCTGCTGCCAGCACTGTGCCAAAGAAAGTGCCATCATCAATGTTGAGAGCATAGATATTAACAAGACAGCTCGTGGGCTTCCATTGTGCCCTCCTCGATGACATACCCCCCAGATCCATCAGTCTGCACATGTGTATGCTTGAATGGGGTCCCCGGGGCCACCAATATCAAGGCCCCTCAAGCATGTCCAGATTAGGACGTGCCTTACCTGTCCCGTCTGCCTTTTCATCAGGTGCTGAATGCAGTCCACCCACAGGTGGGTCTCCTGAAGGAATGCCACTGATATACAATTTCTTTGAAAATAAAGATGAACTGTTCTGTTTCACTGAGCTGCTCACACCCCGCACATTCCAGGTCGACAATTTATATTTAGTCCCCAGGCACGCCATTCATAACACAAGGTTAGTGGCCACTGTCTTTTCATCTACATATATGACCCACACCTCAGCTCACAGTACCAGAAACTGTTGAAAGTTGCCTCTGTAAACAAATCAACCAATAGGAATATTGTCAGAACAAGAGTACAAAAAATATCAGCAGTCCCTCCCTCCTGGTCGCTTCTACAGACCTAATCTACCCGGCCCCTGACTAAACAAGTGACTGAAGTGGACCCCAAACCCCACCCCAGGTTTCGTCCCTTCCTTCACCCTACTAGTTTGCTATGAAGCACTTTGTGTAGAAAGTTGACAAGACCTCCACAAATCGCAAGCCCCAAAGTAGTACTCAACAATATGCATTTGCCCTGTCCTAGGTCCCTTCCAACTTAGAGGTATAGGGCCGCAACGCCGTCCCCCACCACCACCACGACTGACACGGTCAACACCACCGCACCCTACCGCACCAACGTACTAAGCACCTGGACCCCCACCAACGATGAAGAAACCACCAAAACCATGAGCACCATCCACTCAGGTTCTCCAACAGACCCCTGCCCCACCACGTCTTCAACAAGTCCAGCCAAATCATCGCCCCCCCAGCTCCAGTTCGCCATCAACAGCTTCTTCGAGACCGCCATTTTTCTGGATATTTGGAAACACGCCGAAGTCAACGCCTTTCTCAAAAAACCCAAAGCCGACCCCGAAGGCCTCACTAACCACCAAACCTATCTCTATACTCCCCTTCCCGACGAAAGTCATAGAGAAGATAGTCAACAACCAACTTTCCCGCTTTCTGGAGGACAACAACATACTTGACGTCTCCCAGTCTGGATTATGCAAAAACTACAGCGCCGAGACTGCCCTCATCGCCTGCACCGACGACATCAGGACCAGACTTGACAAGGGTGAAACCGTTGCCCTCATCCTTCTCGACCTTTCCGCAGCCTTCGACACCGTATGCCACCAAACCCTTTGCACATGCCTCTTCGATACCGGAATTCACACAAAGCCCTGGACTGGCTCACCTCTTTCCTCTCCAAAAGAACCCCTCAACCGCCAAGAACAACCTCCACACCGGACTTCTCGCCATCGCTAATTGGATGACAGCAAGCCACCTCAAGCTGAACTCAGGAAAAACCAAGATCATCATCTTCGGACCCAACAAGTCAGCATGGAATGACTCCTGGTGGCCGGCCACCCTGGGACCACCCCGACACCCACCTCCCACAGACGCAATCTCGGCTTCACACTAGACTCTTCTCTCTCCATGACCCAGCAAGTCAATGCCATATCACCCTCTTGGTTCAACACCCTCCGTATGCTCCGCAAGACCTTCAGGTGGATGCCACCAGAAACCAGAAACCAGAAGAACGGTCACCCACGCCCTCGTCAGCAGCAGAGTGGATTACGGCAATGCCCTCTATGCGGGGACTACGGCGCATCCAGAATGCTTCAGCACGTCTCATCCTCAACCTCCCTTGCCACAAGCACATCTCCGCCCACCTCAGAACCCTACACTGGCTACCCATCAACAAAAGGATCATCTTCAAAATTCTGATCCACGCTCACAAACCCTCCACAACACCGGACCGGCCTACCTCAATGATCGACTTAACTTCCACATCCCGACACGCCAGCTCTGCTCCGCCGACCTCGCAACAGTCCCTCGCATTCAACGCACCACATCCGGCGGCAGGTCCTTCTCCCACCTCACCGCCAAAACCTGGAACTCCCTCCCCACCAACCAACGCAAGACCCAGGACCTCCTGTCCTTTCCGAAAGTGCCTCAAGACATGGCTCTTCGAGCAGTAGCACTCCCCCCTCACCCCTCACCCCAGAGCCTTGAGACCCTACCGGGTGAGTAGCACACTCAACAAATTTATTGATTGATTGATAGGGCCAAATGTATCAAAATGCTATTTCAAATTTCCTAAATCGTTATTTAGGAAATGCTAAATTATATATATGTTATTATAGATTTCCTAATAGCGATTCCTACAAAGTAGGAATCGCTATTAGGAAATCTCACTTAGGAAATCCCATTGCATTTGTTCCAATGGGCCAGTTTTGCATTTCCCAAAGTGCGGATGACTATGGACAATAAGGCTTGCGTGGTGCATCCTAAAAACTGTGGTGCTCCTATAGAGCACACACATGCCCTAAGGGCATGTGTGTACTCTATTGCACTTTAAAAAATGCATTTTTGTTGCTTTTTTTTAAATTGCACATAGTTACCATTTACTTGGAGTCAATAGTAATTGCATTTCTTAAATGCCCTTTTTGCATTTAAGAAACATTTTGATTATCTGCTTTGGAAAACACAGATAGGAAATCCTTTTTTACGATGTACATCTCAAAAGCCCATTTAGCATTTCTTAATGCCCGAAACAGCGATTCGGACTATTAACAAATGCTAAACGGCTTTGTACATTTGGCCCATAGTGTGCACAAAAGTTAAAAGTTCATTGGTCCAGGAGTATTAATTCAAGTCCCAGTATGAGGGTAATACATGTGTTAAATGTCAGAAATGCGTCTTTCCCCCAATGTGGGACATCTTGCCTGGTTGCCATCACCAACACCACTGAGCGCTAGGCCCACTCCAGTTCATCACGTCTCAGTACTGTGACTCTGAGTCTCTGGATCATGGCTCAGCTGTGAGAAGGGAATCTGTGTTTCCAATTATACCAGTTTGACCTGCAGCATGACATCCAGGGCAACCGGGATACTTTCTTGCCAAGGTTTAGGCAGCCAGGATACTTTCTTGTCAAGGTTTAGGGAGCCAGGATGTTTTTTTGCTGGTGTTTGATCCCGTGCCAAATGTTACACTGTGTAATGTCTTTTTTCATGCATTCAGATGTATGTTGTTCAAAACCCAGGCCCAGTGACTCCAACTGGTTTACAGCCTCTTGCAGCAATTCATAGTTAATGTACCCTTCCATCACACTGAATGTGGAGCTTGCCTGGAAATATCAGGCTGTACTTTGTATTGTGTTCCAGTAGCTGCCTCTTAACTGGCAAAAAGTGTTCCTGAGGTCTTGTACTCTTTGCTTGTATTCAGGGAAAATCGATATATGTTTATTCTCATATCTCAGGGGCTGTGTGCATGAACATGTTGAAGGAATATATCTCGATCTCTGTAGTTGAACATTTGGGCTATGATTGCTATGGGAGGTGTTCCAGGGCACAATACTGCCATCAGTGCTCTGTGTGCTTACTCTATAGAGAAGAATTTAGAATGGCATGTGGGTTTGAGCATATTGACCCTCCAATTTTCAAGGAAGAGTTCCACAGAGAGGCCCTCTACATGCTCTGGGAGCCCTAGGAAGCATAAGTTGTTCTTTCTCGAGCATCCCTCTGTATCCTCCATGTATTCCTCCATGTTCATCGCACTACACTTAAGGCGTAATGCTATCGCCTAGAGTTCTTTGATATCCTTCTTAATTGGGGTCATGTTGCCCTTTGTGTAGGGACAGGACACAGCCCATTTATGTGTAGGTGTGAGGCGGTGGCCAGCTCCTCCCTCCCATCCTGTCAGGATGGTCCATTAAGGACAATCAAGTCACACCTAAGCTTCCATTGTGTGTGGCTGTCTAGGGAAAATACACAAAGCCCAGCTGTCACCCACCCCTGATAAGTGACCAGACACAGACAGTAGACATCAAAAGGCTAAAGTAAAAAAGTGTTAACTTTCTAAATGTGACATTTTCAGAATCACAATTTAAAATCCAACTTCACCATAATGTTGTGATTTAAAATTGTAATTCCAGAGACAACCAACTCAAAAAAACTATTTTTTCCAGATTGTGAATTACACCTATAAAATATAATAAGGTAATCCCAATGTTATCCTATGGAAGAGACAGCCTAACAATAATGAAAATCGACTTTGGGAGTCTTTCACTACCAGGGCATGTAAAACTTAAACGTACAATCCCTGTCTTTTAAACGCATTGCATCCTGACTTCTGGGTTAGTGCCTACCATAGTGGGTGTCTTATAGGTATAGCAAGGAAAGGTTTGGTCATGGCAAAAGGGTTATTTTGCCAGGTTGACATGTCAGTGTAAAGCTGCACACACAGGCTCTGCAATGGTAGGCCTGAGACATGGTTAAAAGGCTACTTAAGTGGGTGGCGCAATTAGTGCTTCAGGCCCATGAGTAGCATTTAATTGATATAATTGATAGGCCCTGGGCACATGTAGTGCATTTACTAAGAATTTATAAATGAGTTAAATATGCCAATTGAGTATAATCCGATATCACAATATTTAGGGACACGAGCACAAGCACTTTAGCACTGGTTAGCAGTGGTAAAGGTCACAGAGTCCTAATGCCAGCAAAAACAAGGTCAGAAAAGTGAAGGAGGTAGGCAAAATTTGGAGAAAGACCACCCTAAGGCTCTCAGGTGTAACAATAAGTACATGAGGTACTATGTGTATAACTACCCCCATGCTAGACTACTTACCCCCATGCTAGACTACTTACCCCTGCTTCTCTAAGGTTAACTACACCTTCACTTCAAATATAAGTAATGTTTAGACATTAATGATAATTATATGTTTTTTTTCAATAAATCAAGACTGTAGTTGTGATATATTAACATATGTACTAATAAAAAAGAAAGGTTTTTTTTTTATAGAAAATTAGACCACTTCTCTCTGTTGACCCATTCTTTCTTGCCTTGCGTTTACACCTGGTAACTCTGTGATCTATGACACTTATAAACAAGGCACACACAAAATATCAATTACGGCAGTGTAATTTGTGTTGTTTTGTACATGTCTTGTTATGCTTCTTATGTGAAATTCCTGAATTTATGTGATTATGCCATCACACCAGGTCACATGTTTATATTTCCTTTGTCACAAATCATAGCACAGGAGCATGGGAACAGCACAATTCACAAACATGAGCAGCAGTCATTTACAGTACTTTGATGTTATTGGTCTTATGTTTATTAACATGAAATGTGTCCTCACATCCAAAATGGACACAGCCTAAATACAGGCGACCAGTAGCGCAACAAAATGTGAGGGGGCCGCCCTGCAAAGTACATGGCAGGGCCCCCTCCCTCCGCACTCACTCAGGAGCTTTTAGGCCAGGGTACTGTGCTGAGGGGGTCCTGGAGCTCGCCCCCTCCGCAATGTGAGCGCTGAGGGGGCTTTTGCTACGCCACTGCAGATGACTATAAAGGGAGTGTCACTCATGGGTGCTCGAGTACTTTTAATTTGCCCCTGGCCAACTGAACTTCACTATTCCACGCAGGTTATTAATTACTTGCTATTCAGTAGAACCAGAAGAGTTAGAGATCTTGATTTAAAATGTTTTCCTCTGCCAACACAGAAGAGGAGTGCTATTCCGCCAGTGTCCAGTGAAATGAGACTCTTCTGTTGCCTTAACTCCAAACTCACCAGCCTAGTGACCGAAATTACGTCCTATCCTAAAATCAGGGATGGTTCTTCAAAAGCAATTGTTCATCTTAAGACTGGGGGTGGTGGATGTAGTTTTAAATCTTTAAGAAATATTCATGTTTGAAATAGCAAAACTGAACACATTGGAACGAATGTCCTAAACATCCTGAAAATGTTGAAGAAATTTGAATTGGTGCATTTGACTTTATTTCCTAAAAAATTGGATGTGTATTTCGTTTGCTTATACACAGGCCAAACTATATATAGAAAGGATCGATGACTACATGTTTAATAGAGTCTGATGCAGCAATCATTGGTTGATGGCAAACTTAATAAGTCCCTTTCTTTGCGCAGCACAGGTGAGGTTATGTTAGTCTGGTTAAGTTTGTTATTCCCTAATGGGAAGCTTAGTAGTCAAGGAAGAGTTGTTCATCAATTAAATAAGTGGATTTTGGGTACAGCATTTCATTAACACTCCAATTGCAATGTTGCTTTGGCTGCCATACTGCTTTTTGTATTGAATGAGACCTTGTGGCTAGCCTCTTCAGAAGTGGGAGATAAAAAGAATAGAACATGTGTGCATAGTAGCACCTAGGCAACTCTAATGAACAGACCTTGTGCAGGATCCTTTCACTGAAGCTGTATGGAAATCCAAACATATAATAGTGACAAACTTCATATATCTCTAGCAGTGTTTGTTATTATTGGTGAATTAAAGACTTTGGGCCACATGTACGAAGGTAAAGAATTGTGAGTCGGAAATAGCGACTCGTTGTGAATCGCTATTTTCAACTCGCAAAATGGGATGTAGGTAGAAATCGCAATACCATTTTGGGATTCGGTGTGAGATCGCACCGCAATTTGCGATATTGCAAATTGCACAAGCGTGTGGTCCGGAGTCGCAAATTGCGACTGGCTCGCAAATTGCACGCAGGTGCAAATAAAATAGGTGAAAACACACTTCCTGGTTCTGAGTGATGACATCAGAACCAGGAAGTACCCTCATGGAACAGGGAGGAGTCTACCCAGCACAGACGGCAGAGGCACACCCAGTTGAGAGGAGCAACTACAGCCATGTCAGCTCAGGACAAGGAGACACCCACTGCTGGGAGGAAACGCTTTCAAAAAAGGAGCTGGAGGTCCTGACTGAGGAGTGCTGCCTGCACCATGATGTCTTGTTTGGCAAGGCATCAATGAGTGTCCCTAACACACAAAAGAAGAAGATCTGGCAGGACATCCTGAGTAAAATCAATGCAATTGGAGTCAGCCATTGCACCTGCGATGAGGTCCGCAAAAGGTCGTACGACCTCAGGTCCAGGACCAAAGAAAGGGTGGCAGAGCAGATTTGGGAGGTGCACGGAACTGGAGGAGGACCATCAACAGTACCACCTCCAACAGCCATTGAGAGCATGGTGGAGACCACTCTGGAGACGGAGGCTGTGGTAGGAATCGGAGACCTGGACAGTTCTGCACCGGGAACATACAAAAGTAAGTACCAAAAATCACTTATATACACCACTCAATCCACCATGCACACAACTACAGTACACAACAGCATGCATCCTCCAGATTTGCTCCATTCCTATATTGCAACCTACAGAACAATGCATTATGGGCCATGTAGTACAGTAGTCCAACTTTTGATGGCTATTTATTGTGATTCACCAAACATATGAGAGGCACTGACAGTGTATCCCCTGTGTCCTACAGGCCTCCCACAAGTACCCACCAATGACCCTACTGTACAGGGAGAAGAATCTGCCAACATCACAGCGGACGAGGCAGCCAGTGTAACAGCAGGGGAGTGCATGACTACACCACTTGTCCACCATGCACGAGAGACCACCGAGGACACAGATATCAATCTTGAGACAGGCAACCTGACACCAGAGCCACAGATGAGTGGGAGTTGGCCACATAGGTCAGCTGGATCTGGGCGGAGACGGCAACGTCAAACAGAGTCAGCAGGTGAGGAGGATGTTACAGGTGAACAATTTCTAGGACTGGAGGAATCCTTACTAAGAAGTCACCGCCTGCAAAATAAACATATGTGGGTTATGAACAGGAACCTGCACAGACCGCAACAGACCCTCTCACAGGGTTTTGCCAATGTTGACAACCAATTCACTGCCATGAACAACAACATGGCAAACCTCACCAGCTCCATCAACGAGTTGGTCAGGGAAATGGTGGCAGATAGGGCCCATGCAAGGTGCAGAGAGCGCAACACTGCTGCCCGTTTGGACCGACTGAGTCAGTCTATTGGCTGCCTTGCAACAACTACTACCTGCCTGTCAAGGCGAACCGTCAAGCTACAAGTAGAACTTGGGCATTTTGCTGGTGATGTAGCAAGGGGACTAGGGCACATCAGTCATGCAGTGGACCTAATAGAGACCACCCAGGCAGCAAGGGGCATTGGCGATACCCCTCAGGATAGTGAGGACATCTCCAGCGTGAGCAGCATTTCAGCCTCAGATGCACGCATCCTGCGGAGTAGCAGTGCCCACCACGGATCAGGGGACCAACCAGGATTGGGCCACGGTGGCCGCAGTCGCAGGAGAGTGTGATCTAACTATTCTGGGATTTGCCTGAGGCACATGATGTAAATGTGTCAGACATTACATTTTGTTTTTTTCTTGCTGTTGAGATGTTAAAACTTCAATATTACACTCTTGACATTAAAGGGATTTTATTTTTGTACTGCACAACCTGGCTATGTGTGTCTTACATTTGTGCGTGTTGTCACGGTTGCCACATACCTGCCAAAGTAGTGAGTTGCAATGTGGTCCGTCTCTGTCTGCCCTCCAATGCGATGCTACCATCCCCAGGCTGTGTGTGTGGTAGCTCTTGCTCCTCATCCTCCGAATGTGTGTCGTCAAGGGTGAGATGTGGCCCACATCTGGTGGCGATGTTGTGGAGGATGGCACATGTAGCCACGATCTTGCATGCAGTCTCTGGGGCATACTGGAGTGCCCCTCCACTTTTGTGCAGGCATCGGAAACGTGACTTCAACAAGCCAAAGGTCCTCTCAATCACAGTTCTGGTCTGCCGATGTCCTATGTTGTAGCGCCTCTCATTCTTATTGGCAGGTGTTAGGTATGGGGTGAGTATCCATGGCCTCAGAGCATATGCACTGTCACCTGTGTGACAAAATTGCAGATATGAGCAGGGCTTCACACGGTTATGCAGTGACATGTATTTCAGACATCAGAGTGTACTACACAGTACCTAATAAATATCCTTCACCAAACTCCCCATGTTTTAGGCGTCGGTGTATCCCACTGTGCCTGAATATGTATGCGTCATGTGTACTCCCTGGATATTTAGCCACTATGTCAGTAATGACATTATGGGCATCACATACCACCTGGATGTTTAGTGAGTGGGTACATTTCCTATTGCGGAACACATATTCCAGATTTGCTGGTGGGCAAATTGGTATATGTGTCCCATCCACACACCCTATTACATGGGGGAAGTTGGCAATTCTATAGAAGTCCAACTTGGTGCTGTTAATTTCAGCCTCATTCCTGGGAAGGTATATATGTCTGGACATGTGTGCAAGTATGGCATCTAGGAACCGTCTGAAGAATCGTGACAGGGCACTTTGGTACACCCCACCAGCAACAGCTATCACCCCTTGGTAGATACCCGAGGCCAAGAGGTGCAGTGAGCAGAGCACTTGCTTGTGTGGGGATAGAGCAGCTGCGCATTGTCTGGCGTTCTAGCTGAGGTTTCAGCAGTTCAATAATCTCTAAGATAACTGCGCTGCTCAGTCTGTATTTATCATAAATCTCGTCCTCAGTTTGTTGAATTAGTGTCTGCCTGGTTCAGTATATCCTCTCCTGTCTCTGCCTCCTCCTCCTCTGCTGTGGAGCCTGGACTCTCCTCCTCCATACAATCACGTATAGTGCAGCCATTTTGAGAAACCCTGATACCTTCTAGGTCTCCTTTTATACTTTGGTTCTGGTTACCACCTGTTTGGAATCAGTGCTAATCTGGGTGTATAAAACGGGCTTTTTGCGACTGCCTTGTGCATTCGGTTTGCAACTCGCAATTTGTGATTTCTTAATTGCGAGTCGCAATTTCAAGTCACAATTTTTGCGAGTCGGTAAAGGGTCGCATCGCTATTTGGAACTCCGAATTGGCAGTGGAACATACCTTTTTGCTTTTTGCGAGGTCGCAAATAGCTCTGTGACCAATTTGCGACTCCCAAAAGTTTTGTACATGTGGCCCTATAAGCTCTAAATATTCAGCCAATGGTGAGTGATTATATTTCATTTTTGTGCACGGAAAGATTGTGAATCAACTGAAATATGAGATCATTAGTTACCAGATTCCTAAATATACAGAGGTGTACTGATTTGTGTCATTCTAAGTACTGTTATTCCTTGCAATTTACCCTGGGATACAGTTGAGGTGCAATCTTTAATCCCTGGTTCACCCATTATTCAGGTTCCCATTTGATATTCATACTTCTCATTAAAGTTATGAATTAATCAATTTAATGATTTTATTAACAAAGTGAGCTTCCCAACTTAACTCATATGGGCCAATATTTAGTTGTGTGCACTATGACCAGGAGTCTAACTGAACCTATAACAGGAGTACCAATACATCTACACAGCTTCAGATATGTTCAAGGTTACCAGCATTTAATATTTTGGCATGGCAGGAAAGGCTATCCATACGTTGGTAATTTGCTGGAGTGCAGGCATTTACACTAAGTTTCCTAAGGTCAGGATTAAACCTTGCTTTTTGTGTGGTTTGGAATTGTTCACCCTCTAAGAGAGGGAGTTATAATTTTGATCATTAGTAGGATAATTGATGTGTTTCCAGTCTTTGTTTCAGTGTGCTCTGAATAGATTTAAACACAAGTACAATGATTTCAGTCGTACAATTGTTCTTCGTTTTTCATACAAAGTATGAAGTGGTTCAGAGTATTTCCTCAGCTGACATCTAAATACAAAAGATAAAAATGATCATGAAGCACCCTTTGAATGTGAACAGTGGTTAAGACAGTAGCATTTCAGCAAAAGAATGCAATATTTCCTTGAAACATGTCTTGCTTGCATTCACACTAACATAATTTGCATTCAATTGAATTTAAGTGAATTGGTCACTAGGTATTGACCTTTAAGGAGATCATGAATTTGAGAGTTGTGGGTGAATCTGCTTCTCTAAGTGGTGATGTAGGCACCTAAGAGGGTTAGTGTGACCTACATGTAGCCGAATCTATGAGAGGAAGTCAGAAGGAGTTTCAGAACATTTTGGTCTGATATTTTCAGATGTCATTCAGTGGTGCAAAGCTGGTGATGCAACATTGACTTGATGTGAAGAAGGAGGTTCTGGAGTCCTTTCATGCTCACTCTTTGTTGACCACAAGCTACATGATGAAGAGGAGAGGCCATGATCCTTAAAAATAGATTCAGGACATTTGTCTGATTGAGCTCTTCTGTAGAAGGCACTCAAATAATATTATTTCAATATATAATTTAGGTTACATACAATGCAGTGAGATCCAAAGAAACGTGTTCAACAGGAAACTGTCTTTGTGTAATCACCCTCAATGAATGACATGCTACACCTCTCTGTTCAACTGTTTGCCTAAACACTGAATCCTAGATACGACTAGCCATTAATATATGATGACTACGCCTTCTTTTGTGGTAGAATGAATATGTAACGAATATTCAATTAGGTGGGACAATATAGAAGATGGAAATTCTACATTTTTACATGATCACTCAGTTTTTTCCCCATTGTATTGACTCTTTTTTGCTGATATTGTATCACTGTGCACTCTTGCACTGCTTTTCAGTGTCCCAGCGTGTGCCCTGATCCTAAAGTGGTTTCCTTCAATTGGCATATTTAACTGTCCAGTAAGGTCACTGTAGCTTGGAGCAGTAAGCAAACTGGTGGCTTGGAAGTTTCATGTTATATGTTCCTGCCGTGCGCATTTACAGCCTTATCCTTTACACTATCTACATACTTGACAAAATGTATGGTTTTTAGTTGCACCATTGTAAACTTCAAGGGAAAAGCCTGGAGTGATGGCTAAAAGTTATTTTTCATTTAGTTTCAAAATTGTGTGGTGACAGTAGATTTTTGATAACATTACTGGGAGAATACTTTGTTTTAACTTGTAGAAAGGTAGTTTAGAACCAGTTTGCCCCTAAAAGTGATGTGTAGTTTCCAGTGCTGGTTATCTTGTGGCTCACCTTATATCACACCTTGACGAAAACGGAAAAGACAAATGATTTGAGAGTATTATCCCACAGCCTCAAGGGTCATTTCAAGATGTGATTAGAAATGCGTTTCCAATTCTCTAGCGTGCTTCAGATATCAGATATGTTTATTAAATGCATTTTCTCTTTCAAAGTGTTGCCAATCTATGTGAAACATTTTCCAATAAAAGACTGATTCTGGCATGATCCCTCGAAATAAATAACAAAAGGACCTGTTTCATACCATCTTTTAGGGTACACTTTCAACAGCAACCTTTAAAACATTGGGCCTGAAAACTATAGACTATTAAAGTCGTGCGATTTTATCACAATCTATTAAATGAAGCTGTCAAATGAGCTGACAGTTTGTAGTTGCTGCGGGAAATTGAAACCTGTTTCTTCTTTGACATAGCGTGAGTATTTACAGTATTCAAATAACACTCAGATTGTATCAACCACATTATTAGCACACACTCCACAGTGGTTTGTCGCAAGACACTATCAGCATGTGTTACTAGTACTCAAATCAGCGTACTCAATCTTTCAAATCAAATTAACTCCTCGTATTTAAACTAGTGAGTTCAGATTCCACACGGATCAGTGCAGCAGCAGTTTTTTGGCATTTTCTCAGCTTTATGACAACCGAAAAACACAGTCGGCACAGAATAACCACGAATCGTTATTAGCAGGTCACACCCAGTTCTCATTTGCTGGATCACCGTTCGCATTTCCCTAGTTCCAGTGCATTTTTGCTAACAGCATACCGATAGAGACACCAGCAGGCATCATGTCTTTTGAGGTATAGCTTATTTTGCTCGGTTTAGGCTGGATCTCACAGCTTATCATGCACTTGGTAACTCTGGGATTGGTAGATACAAGAAAGTGATTGTATTTTACAATAGCAGTGTGAAATGGACCCTCAAAAATGATAATTAACAGAAACGATAACTGGATATGTGTCCAAAGATAACAAAGAGAGGCAGTTGTGGGTTTGGAAAAGGTAACAGAGTACACACTACGAAAAAGGAATCCATTTTATAATAACGCTCAGCATAAAAATGGTTTATGCTGAAATGTATAGGGCTGCTTCGGTCTTCACTATAAAATTAAGACCCGTCATGCAGAATGGATCTTGTATCTTTAAGCATAAGATTGCTATCCGACACCGAGACTCTGAATGAATTGTACAGGTTCCTGCCCTATCTGTAGGTTCAGGTAGCCTTGGGTCTGTGCCATGAGTATGTCTGGGGCAAAAAATGATTTAAGACCTACAGAAGGGCAGCCTGTGGATGAATTTCTAGGATGACATAAATGGAAAATAGACAAATCGCCTACAGCCGAATAATGGGTAAAAAGACTCAATGCGCACCTACAAAAGCACATGGCATTGTAATGTTCTTAGGATTCAAACACCGCAGCTAGAATGATTAACATTAATCTGACAAAAACGGCTCGCTGATTTTCACTGTTCATGTGCAGGTATTTGCTCATTGGGCACAAAAGAGAGACCCCCCAACCCACACACAGTTGTAATCCGCGACCTCTGCTGAGGCAGGAGGTGCCAGGCAGCATAACGCTGAACAGATGGCTGTCCTAATTAATACACAGGAGTTGGGTGTCTGCATGCTTAGCTTCACACCGAAAACGTTACTCATTTGCCAGCTGATGCACTTCTGAATATTTTATTGTGCAGGTAACATCATTCTCTTCCCATTTTTAGAACTGATTTAAAAATAGCAAAATCTCATTGTTTTCCTCTCTACGTTGCTGCATATTTGCCTAACGGCTGGCCATGACGACGTGGTCTGCAGGAGGCAATAAGCATTCTTCCAGTGTCCTGCAATGCCGAATAACTAAGTATGCACCCTAAAATTATGCCTCTAGGATTTCAAGAAATGGGGATGACTATTTCTCCTCTATTGATGTCCTAGACTTTTGCAACTGAGCACCTTTCACCTCTTAGTTAAGTACAGTTTCAATACCTCTACATTCCTCATCCCACTCATTGCGCACTAGGTGAATCCCAGAAACGCAAGGAAAATGCTGTTTAACAAGTCCCACTCACCCTTCGCTGGGAACCATAAACTAACTGGCATTTCCATTATTACCAATGCATGGCTTTTGAAATTCTGCTAAGGCCTCTGCCAGTCTTTGGCTCTTACTGGCCTTTGATCCTGTGAGGGATTGGCTCCAATCTTTGCTGCCTTCTGCATTTCCCCTGCTGGGCCTGGGAGTTATTTGGTAGTGCTTGGAAGGAGTTACATACGTGTGAGTGATGGAACTGATTCCTGTCACCAAGGGAAGGTATACAGGCATATTTGAAGAAATACTCCAAAAGGAGCTCTTACTGAGATTATTTGAGTGCTTCTTCCTGTAGCTGTAGTCTGGAGGTTCCGGGATGAGAATCATACTGTTGTGTATGTTCCTTGGCATTCCCTCTTTGCCTGTCTGCAGAATGACAGTAACATGTTCCTTGTATGGTGGCAGGAGGCTGGTGTTCTATTAATAATTATATTAATAGAAGCGTAGTCATGTAGAGCCCTCTGTTTTTTGCTGATTTGGTTTCTGGCTCTTACCAGGGCCTGTCATGTCATGAAGGTATTAGAAGATGAGGAAGTAACACTGAGATGCCCGGTGATACAAACAGAACTTGGTCTCAATGGGAAGTTTCCATCTCCTGACTCCTTCCAACCTGTTCAAACTTTTCAATATGCTTGTAGGTCTGGGGGCTTTAATCCGAAGAGTGTGAGGAGGAGTTACCCTCGGAGAATCAAGGAGACACATACATCAGAAAAGAGCTCTTCTCTGAAAAATTACAATTTCAGAGCATATATTCATTTTCAGCTTCCAATTTGGGAACTTCTACGAATATCTGGCTTCATCAATTTCAGAGGTCTCGAATGGAACTGCCCATTGATATCCTGGTGTGGTGGATGTATATCTCTATTAATTAAAATATGCAAATAGTATTGATTTACCCTGCTTCCTGTCTTGGCTTTAACTGTTGGTGGATATGAATACAAAGCAACCAGACCCTCCATATGTAAACTCTTTGGTAGTCAGTTTGCTGAGTCTCACTTCAGTGTTAGAGAATGCTATTTTGAAAGGTGCCACAGACAGAGAAAGTGAATTGTTCTTCGAAAAAGGGTTCTCATTTAGCTATGAGATTAATGGGATCTTTAAGTCACATTCCCTTATTTTGGACTATAAAAACTTGTTAACTTGCTTCAAGTAGTGGAGGAGTTAACAGAATGTTCAGTC
This sequence comes from Pleurodeles waltl, assembly GCF_031143425.1. Classification (NCBI taxonomy): domain Eukaryota; kingdom Metazoa; phylum Chordata; class Amphibia; order Caudata; family Salamandridae; genus Pleurodeles; species Pleurodeles waltl. Next base: position 489,590,599 of record NC_090442.1, on the reverse strand, counting down.
TCTTGGAAGGAATGGATGATCAGAATGAATCTTTGTTTGATGTTTCCCTTGACTTTGTATCTTATTGCCTGGAAGCATCAGTAGTGGCTCTGTGTAACCTTCTCCTGAAGGATAGGTATATCAACACTTCTCAGAAATCAGTGCTCTCTGTATGCCATTTTAAGGCATTTGTCTCTTGGGGCTGATCACAAGGGCACATTATGTAGATTCGACTAGGACAAAAAGTATTATTCCACCCTCAGACAGCAAGAGCAGGCTTTCTCTTGGGTATCCAGAAGCAAATCATCATTTCTTCATCCTGCCAGAAAGAAGTAACAGCACTTTCAATCCCAACTGCATATCTATATCTATCTATCTATATATATATATATATATATTTATATATATATATATATATATATATATATAAATATATATATATATATATTTATATAGGTATAGACATATATATACATATAGGGAGAACACTGCCTTGCTGCCCAGCTGGGGACTCTCTGGCCTAGGATGCTGTTGCTGCGAGGGGGGCAGAGCCAGGATCGCAAGCACTTAAAAGCGCACCGCGCTGCCCCACAATGCAGGAGAACACTGCCTTGCTGCCCTGCTGGGGACTCCCTGTCCTAGTATTCTGTTGCTGCGAGGAGGGTGGAGCCAGGATCATGACTGCTTCAAAGTGCACTGTGCCACCCCGCAACGCGGGAGAACACTGCCTTGATGCCCTGCTGGGGATTCTCTGTCCCAGATTGTTGCTGCAATGGGGCAGAGCCAGGATCGCAAGCACTTCAAAGTGCACCGTGCCGCTCCGCAACACGGGAGAACACTGCCTTGCTGCTCTGCTGGGGACTCTCTGTCCCAGGATTCTGTTGCTGTTAGTCCTTTGTCGCAGATACTTTTGCAGTGTAAGAACGTAAGAATGGGGAAGCGTAAGGCAAAAGGAAGTCCAACAGTGGGTACATTGCAAATTACAATCCCTAAGCACGACCAAATGTCACATACCTTTTCTAATTGTGTACCTAATGAACTAGACACTTTGATTGAAGAGGTAGAATCCATGTTGAAGAAAAAGGAGAAGAATCCATGGAAAGGGTTAAAAAGTGTCTCCCTTTCCCCCTTTCTGATGGTTAGATTTCCTAGTAAAGAAAATACTTCCTCAAATGGAGATACTTTGATGATACTGGCAGCTCAGGTTGAAGACCCAAATGTAAAGGCCATGGGAACCAGTTCATCACATTTAATTACAGTGAATGCCTTGTTAGGCAGCGTGATTGTTCACAATTTTCCCTGTACAAATCGTTTCCTGCCGCTGAAAATACAGGATCAAGTTCACAAACAAGGAAGTCCTATCCTAAGTCCACGGCCCTTAAGTCAACATTTTATTGCAGCCCTTTCCCAGGAGGAAGTGGTTTCTCTTATTACTGGCCTAAAAGAAGAAGTGAGGAAGATGAAGTCAATAATGGTGGAAGTATTTAACACTTTTCGTTCAATCAGCTCAACGAGGGATATTGTATCTAGTCATAAGGAAGAGCCCATTACTACCACCCTCACCTCCTCAAATCTAGGCATTGTAAGGGATGAGAGTTGCTCTAGTCCATTCGCCAGGTCGGTTCATGGTAGCAGAGGATCGCAGGTTAGTCCCACCAGCCTATCTGACACCAAGGGTCATTCTTGTGTCTCACCTGGTCCTCGACCTCGTGCAAAACTGGTGTGGAACTCTACTACTGTGCAAACTTCTTTTAAATCTTCCAGTAGTGGTTGTCCAATTTATATGTTCAAGGTACCTTTATTACCTCCCAATATACGTGAAGATAGATCTTCATTAATAAATAAGGCCATTCATTGGATAAGGCACACCAGACAATGTGGTTCCATTATCCATTCAGATATAATATCGGCTGAACGTTTCACTGAGAAGGCGGGCCACTGGGATATTATAAAGCTAATGCTATCTAGTCCTAGGTTGGTAAAGGCCTTGCCATCCATGGAGGCTCGAAATCCCTTGCAAAATGGCTCAAATATTTGTCTTAAAAGCTGTTGGCCTGTAAATACTCCCTTACCAAAGAGAATTTCTACTACCTCGAACATTAGATGCCAAAATGAGGGAACTGGGACCTTAGTTCCACCTGAAGTGATGCCCCTTATGGCCCATAAGAAGGAGCACGTCTGCTCGACTGAGAGGACCAACTTAAGGGAGACAGTACAAACAGACGTTGCTTCAGACATTGATTGATTGTCTTTTTCTCCAGCCTTCCGGGATAATACTGTACTCCCCCTTGCGGGTAATTTGCAGCCAGCTGGTGATCTAGATTTAGAACTATCTTCCCCTAGGAGCCTGGCTTCAGTGCTCAATGCAAATATGGGAAAATCAGAATCCATGGAGAGTCCTGTAAGAACGTGTACCCTGGAGTTCCCCCAGAAGCTCTCTTTGGGTCTTGAGACTTCAACTTCAGTGTTTGTGACATGGAATGTGGCCAGAATTTGTAGTAAATTAGATGATGTTGATTGGAGGGAGTACATTGATAAATTCAATATCTGTTTGTTTCAAGAAACCTGGGCCACCTCGAATGTTTATAGACAGGGCTATAGCTCTTTTTGCAAGGAAGCTAGCCCGTCTCCTCCTGGGAGAGCAGCGGGGGGGCTTGTCACATGGATAAGAATTTCCAAGGTGGACAAAATTAAGGTAATCTATGTTGATTCAGATGATATATTGGCCCTATCAATACAGTCAAAGCAAGGTTTTCTGTTATTGTGTGCCAATGTTTACAACAGACCAAACCCTCCAAACCAAATGTCTAAAACTATTCAGATGTTGAATGCCCTTGTGTTGGATTTTCTTTCTTCACATTTTATCATCCTAGCTGGAGGTTTTAATGTGCCCCTTGAGCCGAATTCTGCTTTCTCCAAGATTACACAGCTAGAAGACTTAGGCCCTCATTACAACCCTGGCAGTCGGTGTTAAAGCGGCAGTAATACAGTCAACAGGCCGGCGGTACAAAAAAATGGGTTCACGACACAGACAGTCACTTTAACACTCCGACCGCCACAGCAGTAGCAACAAACACCGCGGCGGTCACCGTCAACAGACAGGCAGAAGTCAATGTACCGCCCACCCCATTACAACCCGCCAATCCACCAGCTTTTCTAGGGCGGTACTAACACCATCAAAAGCACAGCGGAAACAGTGTTTGGAAGGGAAACTCCTCACCTCACGGACACTCAACAAAGAACCAGGACACCATGGAGCCTGAGTTACAGGTCCTGCTCATGATAATCTACCTCCTCATACACAAGGAATATCAAAGGCGGTGGCGATGACCACGGTGAGTACTGCACCTAGCACACAGGGGAGGGGGGAAGGAAAAAGAGTGACACACACACAAGACCCCCACCCACAACACCATACACACAAACACATGCAACAACATTACATTTACACCCCGTAGCCCCCTGGAAGAACGCAAGGACAAAAGGCATTGAGTGAAATCAGTGATATATTAGAAATAGGCAGATATACGTAACAAACAGAAGGCCGTACATTGTCCTTTGCAATTATCTGTGGGCCACTGGGCCAAAAATCATGGGCCAAGCCCACACTTGACTCCTGCCTCAACACGGAGAGAACACTGCAGGGGCATCAGGTCGTAAACACACAGGCACCTCAGGGGGATGGGGAAGTGGGGACACCTCAGCCGGAAGATGGAATAACGCCATTGCTCCTCGAGGGGGCTCCATGTCCACAGCGATGTCCTGGGGAGTGCAAAGCCACAGCCTCTCAAGTCGGTGGTTTGCCCACTGCTTGGTCCTGGGGAGTGCAAAGCCACAGTCTCTCAAGTGGGTGGGTTGTCCACTGCTTGTTCTTGGGGAGTGCAAACTCACAGTCTCTCAAGTGGGTGGGTTCCCCACTGCTTGGTCCAAGGGAGTGCAAAGCCACAGTCTCTCAAGTCTCTCAAGTGGGTGGGTTGCCCACTGCTTGGTCCTGGGGAGTGCAAGGCCACAGTCTCTCAAGTGGATGGCTTCTCCACTGGTTCTGGAGGGGGCTTTGTGCCCAGTCTGCTTCATCCTGCCAAGGATAGGGTGAGTGGATGCATATCTCCACTGGTTCTGGAGGGTGCTTTGTGCCCAGTGATGCAGCACTTGGGGTGTGGCAGTTCACATTCCCTCACCTTGGTGTCTGAGGCACGAGATTTGCAGTGACGAGGTAGCATGATACTCCATGGAGGCAGGGCCAGACTCCTTCCTGCGGTGACTAAGGCTGCAAACTGGTGGTAGTGCCGGTGCTGGTGGGGGTGCTGCCAGTGGTGGTGGGAGGCTCCAGGCCATCTCATGCAGCCTCGGACAGACGCACACTGGGGCTGCTGCTGCTGGAAGTGTAGTGAATCCTAGTTTGTTTTAATGGGATAACAGGAGTTAGCTTAGCCTTCGGCTTGCAGACTCGTGCCCCTGTCACCTAGTGACTTTTAACCTACTTAGCTTGCTCTGTCTTAGCCCATTTAATTATTTAATTCTTCTAAGATGGCTGCCTTGTTTATAGTTAGGCCACTTGTTATGCTTTGCGTTATCAGTACCACCGCGTTAATGCGTCAAGATCAAGTGATAAAGACAAACAAACAGTAGGTGTTCACACTTAGGGACTTTCCCTCTATACTTTCGAGGAAATTGTTTATATTATTTTCCGCCCTAAGCATGTCTGTTGTCTGTTGTTTGGGAACACACCTGCGTCAGGGGTCCAAGTAGATCTGTATAAATACATCACACTTTAGACAGATAATCAGAGGGATTCCGACCAGAGGGCATCGCCATCATCGTTGATATCGATGCTGCACGCCCTCTTGACGTGACCCAGTCTTCGTGTCCCTGAGGAGTCTGAGATAGAGACCTCATTCCAAGGTAACGAGGGTTGGGGGCTCCTCTCATGGACATGGCATTGGCAGATTAGGTTTAACATACCAAGCTCTCCTTTAGGTAGGAGGATAGGCCTATCATATTAGGGTATTAGGACATATTACACACCTTATGTCTTTTCATGCTATTGCAAGATGGTGGGGGTCTTTGTAATAATGACTCTTGTCTTTACAATTCTGTTTCATCGAACTGTTCATTATCCAATACATTGCAGCCCATGCAACTTATTGCAGATTGCAGTTGTGTTAAATAAAAACTATTGAAACTTTACTGCATCTTCGTTATTGCCTTTGTTTGAATGAGACATGATATATCTGTGAGAACGGGGTAATCTCCGATTAACCACGACACTCCCGGAGATGTCATACTTTCGAGTGCATGCGTAAAGGCTGCCACAAATCACCTTTTACTGTTTGGGTTTTTGGTGAGGTGCTGCTAGTGAGCCGGAAGGGTTGGGACGACAGCTGCGACTTGTTGTAGGATAGGCATAGTCGCCTACAAACATAAGTACTGTCATCCTTAAACCAGCAGTCTTGCCTAGAGTAAGAGTCCAACTACGACAGTAGTGGTCCTACTGTCAGCGGTGCAGGTGGCGGTGTTTGCGGCAGGGATGCTGACAGTGCTGGCCGTGGTGCAGGTGCCGGTGCTGTCAGTGGTGGAGGGAGGCACCAGCCCTTCTCCTGCAGCCTCTGACGGCTGGCCACTGGGGATGTTGTTGCTGACAGTAGTGATGGCAGCGGCGGTGCAGGTGGCGGTGCAGGTGGCGGTGCTTGCAGCGGGGATGCTGACGGTGCTGTCCGCTGTGCAGGTGGCGGGGCTGTTGGTTCTGATGGTGGCCACCAGGCTCCCACCTGCAGGCTCTGACGCCTGAGGTGCCTTGGCTTTTCTGCCCCTTCTTCACCTTGGCAGCTGCTGTTGGTATCTTGGCTCTGGCAACTGCAGTTTTGGAGGAGTCCTTGTTGGGTGGGTCGTGCTCCTTGTCGTTGCTGCATGCTGTCCCCTTCTTCACCTTGGCAGGTGGCAGAATGGTTTGGTCCTCTTCAGGGGTCGGTGGCACACTGGCTGGCCCGACGGGTGCCCCCTTTGATCCTCTAGGAGTTGCAGGTACCACAGCGGACACCGACTTGGTGGCTGAGGTGCTCTCCTGCGTTCTGGACACCCTTGCCTGAGGGGAAGGACGGGGCGAGGGGTAGCGAACAGGTCAATGTTTGCCAGGAAAGGTTTTTTAGACACACTGGGACAGGAAGATGGAGAGGATTTGGGAGTGGAGGAAGAGGGAGTGGTTGTAGGAGGTGTCTGTCTGCTGAGTTTGGGTGAAGGTGCATGGGCTGGATGCGGTTGTGAGGTGGATGGCTGTTGGGTGGGTGGGTGGGTGCTTGCGTTTGTTTACTTTGGGAGGAGGGGGCACAGACACACTGGGAGAGGACACAGGGGACGTGTGCATGGTTGTGGGGATGATGAATGCTCATGAGGTGTGTGTTGTGATGGGCGTGCTGGAGGTAGTGAATGAAGATGTAGTGCATGCAGGTGTGAGTGTAGACTCTACTGGGAGGGAGTTGGATGAAGAGGAGGACACAGTGGAGGCAGTGGATGTTGGTTTGTTTGCATGGGTATGATGCTTGTGTGAGTGCCTGTGAGATGAAGTGTGGTGCTTATGTTTGCCTGAGCCACTTTTGTGTGGTGATTTGGGTGAATGCTGGTCTGAAGGTGTGCTTGGGATAGGCTGGGGTTGAGGGGATTGGGTCTGGGTAGAGGAAATTGGAGGGGGGAGGATAGACATAGGGACAAGGGCTGCCATCAGTACTGAGGCCAGAGCCTGAAATTCTCTCTGTTGGGCTGCCACACGGGAGTGAATACCCTCCAGGTATGCATTTGTTTGTTGCAAATACCTCTTGACACCCTGGATGGCATTCGGTATGGTTGACTGCCCAACAGAGAGGGATCTCAGGAGGTCAATAGCCTCCTCACTGAGGGCAGGAGGGCTGACTGAGGCAGGGCCTGATGTGCCTGGGGCGAAGGAGATGCCCACCCTCCTGGGTGAGCGGGCACGGGAAACACGCTGAGGGGATGCTGGGAGGGCTGTGCTGGTAGGGGGATGGCGGCTGTACCTGTTGTTGTGGTTGGCACAGAGGTGTCCACCACCGCCAGGGAGCTTCCATCGGAGGAGTCGCTGTCTGTGGTTTCCCTTCCTGTCCCTGTCGTGGTGCTCCCTTCATCCTCCGTCCCACTGGTGCCCTCACCCTTGGTGGATTTGGCCTCCAGGCCCATGTGGGATGCAGCTCCCTCCGTCGCCGGTGCCTCTGCTCCTCCGCCAGATGATGCTAATGCACATAATGAAAAGGTGACAAAACAAAAGGGGGAGGAGAGACAGAGGAAACACTTGGTCAGTGCCAGCAACACCACTACCACTGGCATACACTACACACAGGGACACAGTCGCTGTCTGTGGTTTCCCTTCCTGTCCCTGTCGTGGTGCTCCCCTCATCCTCCATCCCACTGGTGACCTCACCCTTGGTGAATTTGGCCTCCAGGCCCATGTGGGATGCAGCTCCCTCCGTCGCTGGTGCCTGTGCTCCTCCGCCAGATGATGCTAATGCACATAATGAAAAGGTGACAAAACAGAAGGGGGGGGGAGAGACAGAGGAAATACTTGGTCAATGCCAGCAACACCATTACCGTTGGCAAACACAACACACAGGGAGCAGCCCTATGCACTAGGCCATGCCCAACCATTTACTAAGATAGTCATCAGCCCATGGGGTACAATGCCTAACACCAGCATCTGCACACCACAAACCCACAGGACCCTGCCCAGTAGTAGATGCCCACTTACACTATTGGGGTAGGAGTGCTCCAGAACCTACCCAACAAGGGACCTACCCTTCCATGTTCGCCTTGGCCTAGGGGCACCCACAGCCCACATCCCCCACCCAGGTACCTCCTAACGCATGCAAAGTCAGCCTTCAGAATCTGTACTCACCCCCTCGTGGCTGCTGTGATGCCTTCAAGCGCCCATCCAACTCCGGATAGGCAACCACCAGGATGCGGAACATCAGGAGGGTCATGGTGCGACGGGCACCCCTTCTTCGTTGGAAGGCCAGCCCCAGCTGGGCCTCCGCCGTCTTCTTTGCCCAGCGGCGCAGGTCTTCCCATCTCTTGCAGCAGTGGGTGCTCCACCTGTCAAAGACCCCCAGGGTCCGCACCTCCTTGGTCATGGCATGCCAAATACCCTTTTTCTAGTGGGTGCTGATCTGGAGGGTAAAGACAGCAGAATAGGGAATTATTCACCCGTCTGGACTGTCAGACTCCTTGCCCATCAGATCCCACCCATCTACTGACGCATATACATTGACCACCTTACATGCTGCACTCTGGGCAGAATGCCTCAGCACTCCCCAACATGTGGCTTACATACACAGCACTCCATACATTCATGGCCCATGCATCATGCTCACAGTGTACTCACCTGTTTGTCTGGAGGACCGTAGAGTAATGTGTACTGGGGTAAGACCCCATCCACCAGTTTCTCCAACTCCTCCGCAGTGAAGGCAGGGGCCCTCTCAGACACATGAACCATGGTTGGTTCCAGACACAGGTCACAGCAGCCCTTGCAGTGTAGGTCCTCTCCTGTTGAAGGTCAGGTAGCAAGTGAGTGAACAGATAGAAAATGGCAGTCACGTCCACTGCGGTGCATACCTCACCGCTGGTGTACATTGCCATTGGCTCCTCTAACCCCTAGGGCCGAATGATAACCAATGCGAAGTTGTGCCGTGGTCATCGGCCGCCTACCGCGACGGCGCACAAAGCCAGCACAATTACCTAATTTCCACTTGTCTCTCCTCACAGGTCAGGCAGCCGCCATTTCAGGGGGGCACAAGGAATGGCACCTAACTGCGTCACAGCAGACATTGACACATCAAATGACTCTCGAGTTCACATACTGTTTCTGTAAAGTAAACAAATCAACATTCGTGAAATAGATGTGGGAATATGACCCTCTGCTCACCGTTCTCTTCCATAGGCTTCAACCCCTGAGGCAGAATATGAGATGGCGGCATCCTCCGGTGTACAGACCTCTGGTGGACCTTGCGACTATGGAGGACAGACACGTTATCATTACCTACAGACTTGATCATGCCACAATCCAAGAACTGTGTGCCCAATTGGAGGCAGACCTGATGTCAGCTACCCGCCAGCCCACAGGAATCCCCCCTCTACTACAGGTCCTGTCAGTGCTCCATTTCCTGGCAAGTGGTTCCTTCCAAACAACAGTGGCCATGGCATCAGGGATGTCTCAGCCAATGTTCTCTAACGTGTTGACCAGAGTTTGTCTGCGCTGCTGAAACACATGTGCAGCTACATCGTGTTCACCCAGGTGGAGGATTTGGCCACAGTGAAGGCTGACCTTTATTCCCTGGGACATATCCCCAACATCATTGGTGCCATTGATGGTACACATGTGGGATTCGTTCCCCCCCCGGAGAAATGAACAGGTTTACAGGAATAGAAAAAGCTATCACTCGATGAATGTGCTGATGGTGTGTTTGGTGGACCAGTACATCTCCCATGTGAATGCCAAATATCCTGGCTCTGTGCATGACGCCTTTAGCTTTAGGAATAGCAGCATCCCATATGTGATGGGCCAACTCCAGAGGCACCGAGTGTGGCCAATAGGTGAGCCAAAGGTCCCCATTCAGTACGAATTGGGGTATGGGTATGGGGTTGTCCCTAAGGGTGAGTGTGTGGTTAACAGGTATCCCTCGATATTTGCAGGTGACTCTGGTTAACCAACCTATCATGGCTACTGACCCCAGTGAGGAATGCCAGGACAAGGGCAGAGGAACGTTACAAAGAGGCACATGGGCGTACAAGGAGGGTCATTGAAAGGACCTTCTGCCTCCTGAAGGCCAGGTTCCTGTGCCTCCATCTGACAGGTGGATCCCTGTACTACTCACCCAAGAAGGTGTGCCAGATCATCATTGCATGTTGCACAACCTGGCATTGAGACGCCAGGTGCCTTTTCTGCAGGAGGATGTGCCTGGAGATGGTCTTTTGGCAGCGGTGGAGCCTGTGGACAGTGAGGAAGAGGAGGCAGAGGAAGAAGATGTGGACAACAGAACCAATGTAATACAGCAGTACCTCCAGTGACACACAGGTAAGACACTGTAGCTCCACTTTACCTTTCAGTTATCTGTTGGACATTGTACAAGGCAGCCTCTTTCCCTATGTCTATGGCCAATGACTGTTCCCTCTGGAATCTCTATTTTCAGATCTCTGTGCCCCAATCTGGCTCCAGCTATGTGTACTGCTGCCCACCGAAGGTCATCGTAAAGTATATTTCACTGTACATTTGAGTTGCAATGCTTTGATAATGTTGTACTAATACATTTGTGAATCATTAGACAGACTCCAGATTGGTACTTGTTCTAAGGTTGTTTATTTATGTGCTCATAAGTAGAGGGGGATGCGCAAGGGGCTGGGGTAATGGTGGTGGAATGTCCAGGGTAGAGTCCAGTCTCTTGGTATCACAGGTGCATTGTCCAATGGGGTGTAGGAAGGTGAGCAATGGCAGTTCAAGGTGGACAGGGTAACAGAGTGGGACAAAAGGGTGACAATCAGGAGAGTCTTATTTCCTGGCGGGGTCTTGGCAATGTTCTCTGGCTTCTGCCTGGATCTCAGGGACCAATTGCGGGGTGGTTCTCCTTCTGCAGGGGGTGGGGTGCTGGTGGCCTGTTGTTCCAGTGTCGCACAGCAGTCCTCCCTGCTTCCCTGTTGTCCTGTGCCTCTGTCCCCTGAACTGTGTGCCCACTGCCACTGACCCCAGGTCCCTGATTGTCTTGGGTTTGTGGGGTTGCCTGCGGTCCCTGTAGTGGTGGACACACTGCTGATTGAAGTGTCCTGGGGACAGTGGCATGGGCCTGCTGGGTGGGTACTGTGCTAGTGTTTGCTGAGGGGGGAGACTCTGTGGTGGGTTGGCACTGTGGCAGGGGAACCGACTGTCCGGAGTTTCCGGGTGGGCCAGGTTGGTCATCCTGATCCAGGCGTGCAGAGCTGCTGTCGTCACTGTGGGCCTCTTCAGGTGGGGGACTGGATGTGGCTGGCACCTCCTCTCTGGTGACATGGAGTATGGGTCCTGTGGGAATGGTAATGCATTGTTAATGTGTCTGCGTGTGCCATCTTGTGCATGGGTGTGTTTCCCTGTATGATTGTGATTTCCCTGTCAGCTTGGCCTTGTGTGAGTGGTGATTTTGTGGGCTGGGTGAATCTCTCTACTGGGCATGCTGTGGTGATGGTTGTCCATGCAGGCCTGTGATGGGTATCCATGCATTGTTGTTGCATGCTAGGCTTGGTATTGGGATGGGTGGGTTGTGTTAGTGGGGTATATGTGAGGTGGTGGAGTGATGGGGTGAGGGTAGGGGTAGAAGTTTGTGATGGCATGCAGGTAGGGTGGGGGGGATTAAGCAGTTAAGATTTGACTTACCAGAATCCAGTCCTTCTGCTACTCCTGTGAGGCCCTCAGGATGCATGATCGCCAAGACTTGCTCTTCCCATGTTGTTAGTTGTGGGGGAGGAGGTGGGAGTCCACCTCCAGTCCTCTGTACGGCTACCTGGTGTCTTACAACCACGGAACACACCTTCCCCCGTAGGCCGTTCCACCACTTCCTGATGTCATCCCTGGTTCTTGGGTGCTGTCCCACAGCGTTGACCCTGTCCACGATTCTCCACCATAGCTCCACCTTCCTTGCAATGGACGTCTGCTGCACCTGTGATTCAAATAGCTGTGGCTCTACCTGGATGATTTCCTCCATCATGACCCTTAGCTCCTCCTCAGAAAACCTGGGGTGTCTTTGGGGTGCCATGGATGTGGTGTGTGTGATATGTGTGAGGATGTGTGGGGTGATGTGTTGGGGTGTATGCTGTGATGTGCGTGAATGGTGTATGGGTGATGGAGTTCTGTAACTCTGAGTTGGTGCTCCTGGTTTGTCTCTCTCTGCCTGATATCTATTTTTTCACTGTAAGGGGTTGTGGGTGGGTGTTTTATAGCGGTGTGAGTGTGTGGGCGTGGTGTGTGTATGTGTGTCAGGTGTGTGTAGTTTGAATTGTCCAGTGCGGTGTAGTTTTGTAAGTGTGTGTGTATTTTGAGCGCGGCGGTGTGTACTGCCAATGGTTTACCACGATTGAAAGACTGCCGCGGGGATTAGTGGGTCGTGATACTGTGGGCGTATTCCGGTTGGCATAACGGTGTGGGTTATGCTATCGCCAGTATATCACTGACCTTTGGTGTGGCAGACTTGTGTAGGTGTCTGTATAGTGGCGGAATTCTCAGTGTGGGTCATAATACCCGTGGCAGAATACCGGCGCGGTCACAGTATGTTGGCGCCTGTCAGCACGGCGGTAGGCGGCATTTATCGTAATGAGGGCCTGAATATGGAATATTCCCCCCTTGTCATCTCAGAAAAACAGCCTGAATCCAGTATCAGGGCTCTTAAGGTTATAGACTTTATGATAACAAACGGTCTTCGCCCAGGAAATGGGCGCTTTCCTTTAGACACTCCTGCAAAACCCTCATTTTTTAGAGGGTCTTATAGTAGTATAATTGATCTTGTACTTATTGATGTGAGGATATGGCACACCATTAAAGATATAAGGGTGGGTAACCAGTATAACAGTGATCACGCTCCAATCTTGGTAACATATGATGGGCAGTTTTTTGCCAAAACAGATGCACAACAAAATTATGAAGTCCCCTCTTTTTTATATAAATGTACGTGTGTGTGTGTGTGTGTGTACGATTGGAAACAGAAATTGTGTTTATCTGGAAAACAGCAAACTCCTGACTATTCTGAGTTTGGCCATGGCCACAGTATAAGAAGTTGCCTCTGAAATTTCCTGAATGAATGGTGTTGGACCTGGCCCTTTTACAGGGTCATTCCCCAGACTTTTTTGCTTTTGCCTCCTTATTTTTCTGACCTTTGTTGGCTGACGTTTTTACTCTGAGCACTTTTTCACTGCTAACCAGTGCTAAAGTGCATGTGCTCTCTCTTACAAATTTGGTATGATTGGATTATACCTGACTGGCATATTTAATTTACCTATAAGTCCCTTGTAAAGTGGTATCCCTATACCCAGGGCCTGTAAATTAAATGCTACTAGTGGGCCTGCAGCGCTGCTTGCGCCACCAACTGAAGTAGCCTGTCAAACCTATCTAAGGCCTGCTAGCGCAGAGCCTGTGTGCGCCGTTTCCTGCCACAGGGTCCTGTCATCTAAATTTACTTGCCAGGCCCAGAACTCCCTTTTTACTACATGTAAGTCACCCCTAAGGTACGCCCTAGCTAGCCCTCTGGGCAGGGAGCCATGTGTGTAGAAGGCAGGACATGTGCCATGTTGCGTGGCCTGTCCTGGTAGTGACAAACAGCCTAACTGGTGTCTCACTGCTGTGAGTGCTGCCCTCTCATAGGATTACATTGAAGATGTCCTGCCTTATGTGTAAGGGGTATTGTCTGATTTATGAGGGGTAGCGTAGGCATGTTTGGTATGGTTGTGACAGTGGTAAGAAATGCTGCTTACTGGTGTAGGTGTATTTTTTATTACTATCACAGAAATGCCACTTCTAGAAAGTGCGCATTTATCTGTGCTTATGACTTTGGTGTTTTGCAGCTTGTCTCCAATCAACGTCTGAGCAGAATGACAGTTGGGGCTTTGTGCATACTTCTCAGACAGACTGAACACAGGGAGGGTGGAGGTGACACAGAGGAGCATCTACATATTGTAAAGCCTTCCTGGGCTGAGAGAAGGAAGAGGCGGGGCACACCTGCATTTGTAAAGGCTGTGCCCTGGCCTCACACAATAGGGTCGTTAACCCCCTGTGCTGAAAGGAGAGAGGGAGCACTCCCAGAACCAGTTGTAACTGGCTGGAACCTTCTCTCCCTACCATTGTGAAACACTGTAAAAACTGACTATAAGTACAGGGGAATTTTCCCAACAATTTGAACATTCTTGGAACTTGAAACTGGACACAGAACGCTGATGAATGGACTCACCAGGAAACCACCTTGGATTGCTGCTGTTGTGCTGACCTGTGACCTGTCTGGTCACTAGAAGGAACTGCCACCTCCTGCACCCCTTGTGCTGGCCTGTAGCTGGGCCCACCAGCCCTGCGCTTCTTCTTGTTGTGGATTGCTCCCACGGACAGGGTGTTTTGGCCCTCGCCCCTGCCAACCCTCCTGCCACTTTGCCCCCAGCGCTTTCCCAAAGGGGCTCCTTCGTTGTTGAGGAAAAGTCACCGCTGCAGCCCAGGCTGCAGATTTGACCTGAGCGCTGAATTGGGAACCTGGGGCATCAGCGCTTGCAGAACCGCTTTGTTTTTGCCCTCCGAGTCCCGGGTTCCTGGGCTGTTGTTAGCGCGAGGTCCGCGCTCAACTGGGTGCCCCCGGGGCACAAAGAAACCTCAGTGGAGCCGGCGCGCTCCTAGCGGCACCCCCGGGGCACGACCCGCTCCTATGAGCGCCCCCGGGGCACCGGCCGCCTCCTCTCTTCCTGGGAGCGTCCCGGCAGCCGGGAACAGCTCCCAAACACTCGCGCACCGATTCTGGTGCACGTGAGTGCTTCTTCCGGCCCCCGGAGGGGTCCAGGCTCACAGGGCCACTTACAGGACACGGAGAAGGCGCGAGGAGCGCCCCTTCTCCGGTCTCTGCCCTAGGAGCGGAACGCTCCTGCATTTGGGCAACTTTCTCTTCGCGCCGGCCTGGGGAAAGGATACCTCGTCAGAGGTCCCTTCCCGGTTTTGGGCCATAACTTGTTGCTGGGCCACGCCTGGCCCCCACTCCACGGACAGGGTGCGAGGAGGCCGAGGCAGGCCCCCACCACAAGGGAGGCCCCCTGTTTGGCGCACAGGAGCGCCGTGGGGGCCCATGATCATCTCCAGGCAATGGAAGTGTCTCCCTCCACCAGCCAACAGGTACTCTCTAGAGACTCTAGGCTCTAGGAGCCTAATATAGATGTACAGATGTCTGCTTTATCCTACCTGTTTACTGGTGATACATATGTGTGCTAATGTTCCTTTTCAAGGCATGTCTAGCTGATATGTATTTATATGACTTGTAATATATTCTCTAATGGTTCTTTTATTTAGGAATTGTTCATGACAAGTGCATATACCTTTTACTGTAATTCCTGACTACTGCTTATGTTGCAGAATCCTGAGTACTTACGTGTTCTAATGTGACAACTGCATATTCTTGCAGAATATTAGTAACCCTCTGACAACTGCTAAGGTAGCAGGGTATTACTTACGTGTAATGTTGGTCTAATTATGTTTTGTGCAATACAGATTATTTTTACATAGCCCAGTGTTGTGTTTACTTTGTGGTGTACATTTTGCGTCACGTATGTTGTGTGTTGTGCGAACGCTTTACACATTGCCTCCAGGTTAAGCCTGACTGCTCGTGCCAAGCTACCAAGGGGGTGAGCAGGGGTTATCTTGGATGTGTAACTCCCAAGCCCTGACTAGAGTGGGTAGGTTCTGCCTGGCTGAGGTGAATACCCTAGCCAACCAGAAACCCCATTTCTAACAAATGGAAATAAAATGTTTCAGATGCTTGGGTCCTCCAGATAGTCAGAAAAGGTTACATAATTGAATTATCCTCTACCTCTGAAGATTCAAAGGCCTCCCTGGCTAAAATCCTCTGCCAAGGGGACAGAACTGTCCCAGAGTTGGCATAGTCTCTCTTGGAGAAGAGGGCTTAGGTTCCAGTTGTGGGCAAGAGTTAGGAATATGGGGTCAATTTGATCATTTTGCTTGTTTCTATGTTGCCAGGGTTTTGATTATTATAGACCCACAAGCAGTCAACCATTTCGTGAAGTACATCAGTTTCAAACTGGAGAGTCTGCAAGGAGCATCTTTCTGGTGGCATTAGAATACTAGATTGCATCAGTCATAAGAGTTGTCTGAGATTCTGCATTCAGGTACTACACTTTAACTTCTGTGTGCTGCCTGTGACTGTTGCATTTCTAAGTCTCCAGCTTTTCCATTAAAAATGAGGACCCTAAACAGTCTGGAGGTGGTTCTTTACAGTCTCCTTTATCTTCCCAAGTGCCCAAGTGCGAGCTGCCTTTTACACAGAACTTAATCTTTATAGGGCCCTGATTCAGGTCAGACTTGGTGTTCCCTCAGAGGCCAGGTTGATGCATTTTTCTCACCTGTTAAAGACTGGCATTGAATGTGGCCTCCATGCATATGTGGTTGGAGGTTCTATGGAACATAGCCCCTTCTGTGTGCACAGTTCTGTTGATCTCTGGTGTTTGAAGTCCCATTGTTATGCCCCTAGGCTTGTCTTCTCGATGTCTGTAACCCCAAAGGATGGCCAGTCTCTTCAATGATTTTACATTCTCATAGCCCAGCGGGTTTGGATGCACCCAAGGCCTCTGGCAGTCGTGAGAACAGGTGCCAGATCCATCAGGTTGCATGCCATCTTGGGGACCTTTCAACTCAAACCTGTCTTTACTGAAGATTCATCACTCCACAAAATGGAGGAATTTGGCAGTAATACTCAGTTCTCAACAGCACTCCACGAAACAGATTCTGGGTCAATACATTCTGGACATACCAGAGAATACAGTAACTGTGGCATACATCAAGCATGAAGGGATTCTCTATTTAGGTCGCTATGTATTCTGGCTCTTCAGCTAGGGCTTCAGGTGGAGAATCAGCTTCTGTCTCTCATGGCCTCTTATTTAGGTGCTGTGACAATGTCAAGGTAGACAAGCTGAGTAGTATTTTCCATCCCTCACAGTACCTCAGTTTCTTATAACATATTTTATTGAAATTTTTTAATTTCGCACCGTACTTCTACAGGGCATAATACAAACTGAACAGGGGACCTGTGAATTTATCCATACAATCAACAAATAGTATACATGCCTGTTGATAAGTTCCGACGGGGGACTCCTCAGTTAGCCCGCAGTGGCCCCACCATTGCAGTCATGCAAAATCAGTGTTGCATGGCATAGATACAACACACAATCTAAATAATAATTCAATTCTAAGCAGGCAAATCCCTCCAGAACCTTTCCTTACCCTAACTGTGTGGTGTCTAGTTGTGCGCTTTGAGTTCACTGATGGAGGATATGGGCTGGGGGGTGCAGAGGTGAGGTGTCAGCCCATGTGTATTTCAGCCCCTTGCAGCAGTGCATGTCCAGGGATAGATAGCTCACCCTTCTAGTGTCAGCTCCCTGAATATTGGGATCAGTCCCATTGGCTGTAGGTCAGGGTCTGTATGCTCCGGGGGTTTCTAGTGGAGGGGGGGCACTCAGGGAGTAAAGTCCTTGTTGGCCTCTCTGTCATCTTCTCTCATTGCCTCTAATAATTTCTCCCAGGTTCTGGCTAGGTACAACCCCCACCCCGCCAAGCATCTCTGAGAAGGGCACCCCCTTCCCACTCAGCCCACCTGAGGAGGTCTGTTTTTCACTTGTCAATGTGCTGACCGGTGGATGCTTTCCATCATAAGGCTATACAGCTTTTGGCCAATATAAGCGCAAAATCAATAAAATGCAATGTCACTTTCTTTTTTATGGTTGGGTGTAGAACCCCAACATGCAGGTACTGGGGAAGAAGTCAATGCTGCAGTTTGTAACATCTTTCAAAATCTGGAGGACCTTCGACCAATAATCAACTAGCAGTGGGCATCCCCATATCATGTTTAATATACCCACTCCCTGGTGGCATCTGCGGCATTCTTGCAAGATATGAGGGAAAAAGACATCATGCTTGTATCGGGTGAGATATGCCGTATGCAATGCATAGTAGTGAATTAATTTGAATCTTGCATTGAATGAGACGTTTTGTGCAGCTGCTAAAAGTTTGGCCCAGTCCCCTTCAGAGATCGGTCTGCTATATCTTCCTCCCATTCGCTCTTGAGTTATGTAAGCAGCTGTGTCATATCCATTCATAGTGCTTGATATAGGCCTGTGACTGGTCTGCTCATTGTCTCAGAGGATCCCGCAGGTCCAGTGTGTAAGAGGTGAGGCTCCATTCCCTTTGCAGCACCGCCCCATATTCGGCAACAAACCTACATGTAACAAGAAGTGGTCTGCCGAGATCTTGTAGTCATCTCGTAAGTCATCAAAGGTTCGTAATTCACCACTCCCAAACAGGTTACCAATCATCTCAATCTCTGCATCCATCCACAGCCACAATCGCCCCTCGTGTCCCCACTGCAATAAAGCCTGTAGGCCTGGTAGTGGGAACAACAGTGAATAGGGCACTAGAGTGAGATTTCTGGAGAGCCAGGATCCAACAGTCTTTAATTACTCTGACGTCTCCCCAATCACCAGGGGCAGTGCTTCTGGGGTTCAGAAGAGGAGAAAACAGTGCATCCAACAGTGGGGTGCCAGATGCTATGTATATGATGCTTCCATTTCTCTTCTAGAATATTCTTTAGTGAAGATTCTAGTTAGGAACTTTGTGATGTAATTGGTCATAGAATGCTGATAAAGGTGTTTTGACAGCTAAACAGTGGTTGACAGTGGAGGAGATTCTATGTGTCCGAGTACCTCTAATTAAGAAATGAACTACATTAATTTCTACTTTGACTCAGTTCAATCATTACATGTATATTGGTGATGACTAAAGCTACTGCTGATCTTTGGCATGTGAAGTTCCATCATTATGCCCCTGAGCTTGTCTTCTCAATGTCTGTAACCACAAAGGTTTGCCAGTCTCTTCACTGATTTTTTAATACAGTCTCATAGTCCAGGGGTCTTGAATATACCCAGGGCCTCAGGGCAGTCTTGAGATCAGATTCCAGCTCCATCGGGTAGCATGCGATCTTGGGGACCTTTCAGCTCAAACCTGTCTTTCCTGGAGATTCATTACTCATCAAAATGGAGGAAGTTGGCAGTAGTATTCAGTACTCACCAGCACTTACAGAAACAGATTCTAAGTCTCCACATTCTAGATAGACCAGACAATACAGTAACAGAGGCATACATCAAATATGAAGAGGTTATCTATTCTGGTCTCTTGGTATGATGGATCTTCAGCGCGGGCTTTAGGTGGAGAATCAGCTTTTGTCTCTCATGGCCTCTTATTTCAGGTGTCTGGAGAATGTCCAGGTCGATGAGATGAGTAGGATTTTCCATCCCTCATAGCACCTTCCTCATTAAACATATTCTATTGAGCTTTGGTAATTTTGCACTATACTTCTACAGGGCATAATACAAGCCAAACAGGGGACCTGTGAGTTTAGCCCTACAATCAACAAATAACATGCATGCCTGTTGGTGAGTTCTGCTGGGGGTCTCCTCGGTTAGCCCGCTGTGGCCCCCAAATTACAGTTGTGCAAAATCAGTGTCACATGGCATAGAAGTCAAACACAAACTAAATAACAATTCAAGTCTAAGCAGGCCCTCCTGAAACCTTCCCTTCCCTAACTCTGTGGTGTCATGTTGTGCTTTGAGTTCAATGATGGAACATATAGGCTGAGGCTGTAGAGCTGAGGTGTCAGCCATGTGTTCCATCGTGCGCGTCCATGACCAGATATCCCACCCCTTCAGTGGTCAGCCCCAGATTAATTCGATCAGATCCCGTGGCTATAGGTCAGGGTCTGTACACTCAGGGGGTTTCCAGTGGTGGGGCACTCAGGAAGAAAGGTCCTCGTTGCCCTCTCTGTCATCTTCTCTCATAGACTCTATTGATTTCTTCCAGGACCTGGCTGGGTCCAGCTCACACCCCACCAAGCATCTCTAAGAAGGGCACCCCTTTCCCACTCTGCCCACCTGGGGAGGTCCATTTTCCACTTGTCAATCTATCAGTAATGGATGCTTTCCATCATAGGGTTCTACTGCATTGGGCCTCTACTAGCGCAAGATTGATAAAATGGGATGTCACTTTCTTTTTTAATTGTGGGCCCCGTCCCTCCCCAGGGTCTCCTCATGGTCACCTACAGACCTCCATGTAACAAGAAGTGGTCTGCTGGGATCTCGTAGTCATCTCAGAGGTAAAATGTTAGTGGTTCACCACCCGGAAACAGGATATAAGCCATCTCAGTCCTTGCATCCATCCACCTCTGTGATTGCCCCTCATGTCCCAACTGCAGTAATGGCATTAATGCTGGTAGTGGGAACAATGGTGAACAGGGCGCCAGAGTATGGGACTTCTGGAGCACTATGATCCAATAGTGTCTACTTACTCTGACGTCTCCCCAAACACGAGAGGCTGTGCATCTGAGGTCCAGAAATGGAGCAAACAGTGGCTCCAGCAGTGGGGTGCCAGGCATGTCCTCCAGTGGAACACTTGCTGTGTGTAGGAAGCTTTTACTTGTCTTCTGGAACATGCTTTAGTGAAGATTCTAGTTAGGAACTTTATGATGTAATTGGTCATAAAATGTTGATTAAGGTGTTGAAAGTTAAACAGAGGTTGGCAGTGGAGGAGCTCCTGCGCGTCCATTCTCCACTAGAGAGTAGATCTTAATATGAAATAAATTACATTTATATCTACTTTGACTTGGATCTGTCACTACACCCCCTGAATCCACATCTGGCACCACTGCAGCTGTGCATTAATTAATATGTCTGAAAATCTGGGGTCCCCTGTCAATAGTTGAATAAATCAGTTTAGCAAATACAACTCGCTAACGACCTATGTTGCATATCAGGTCCCTTGGAGTGGTGTCGATGTCTCTGAATTTACTGTTAAGGATAATCACTGGGAGAGTTGCAAAGTAGTGCAGAAGGCATGGCAACACCACCATTTTAGCTATCATAATATGCGATGTAGGGATGCCTGAAGGCTCTGATAGCTGCCCCTATGTTTCCCTCAAGGAGGTCAGAGTGGTTCCTATAAATGTGTACCCCAAAGGCATTTCAGTGCAGTCAGTTCCCACCGCATGCCGTGGATGTCAGGCATATCGTGGGGGAAGGGAGGTCTTAACAGAGAACAGGATGGTCTTGCACCAGATTTTATGAAGTTTTGAGGCATTTCCAAATGAATAAAGAAGGTGCACTGCATGTTCCTGGTCCCCCGTCGGGCAAAAAGAGCAGCATATCGACAGTGTACCAAGAAAAGTTGTGCCTGAGTCCATGGAAGGTTATTCCAGCAAAATGTCTCCTCAATCAGGCCCTGCTCACCAGTGGTTCTGGCTCCATGGCAAGTAATATTGGAGACAGAGAACAGCACTGTCTGGTCCTCTTTCCACGGAGTACTGATCAGAGATCACCCGGCCAGTTCTCACTCTAGACATGGGTACTGAGTACAGAAGTCATGTCCAGTTAAGAAGTCCCTGGCCCAGTCCCATTCTCACCGTGACAGCATAGAGATAGCCCCATTCAAGACTGTCGAAGGTGCTTTCAATATCTATGGCCATACGGGTCGCTGCTTCTGGAACGTCTGGATCATCCAGTAAAAGGCTAGTACTCTCTGAATGTTAAGTGCTATGTTGCGGTTGGGAATTCACCCATTTTGATCAGGGTGAATAAGCTGTTGAACATGGGGGAGGAGCTGTTTGCCCAAAATGTCACTCAGATGTTATAGTGGACTATAAGCCATCATATCTGTGGCAACTCCATGGTTTAAGTAGCAGTACTATGAGTGATTCACCCATAAACTGCGGGAGGCAAACAATTACCAAGCAGTGCACAAAGTGGCTAGCCGAGGGGGGCAAGTGTGTCTGACATGGCCACATAAAGTTTAACAGGGAGGTCATGTGTACCTGGTACTTTACCTGACGCCAGTCTGTGAACCTCCACTCTGACCTCCACCACCAACATCTATGTCCCAAGCACTTCAGCTTCCTCTAGTTGGAGGGAGCAAAAGGGAAGCCCCTCCAAAAAGTGTTGGATATCATCCTCCCCATTCTCCAAGGTACTGGAGTACAGGGTGGGGTAATGATATGTGAAGACCCTGTTTATCTGATCCTGTTTGTGGAGTCTCTTGCAAGTGGTGTGTCTTTTACGAGTATTTGAGAACCTCACAAATAGGGTCGGCAAGCCAAGCTAACATAGTTCTTTCTTTGTCCCTTTTGGAGGGTGCCCGGGTCATATACTCTTGTTATCAAAACAGTGGAGGTGTTCATCTGCATCTTCAAGTCACTAGTCAAGGGTTTATATCCTGCAGTTCATTATCAGTTTTTGTGATGTGATCAGGTAACTTACGGAGATCATCCCTGAGGAGGTGTATCTCCACAACAAGTGTGTCCATTTTGAATTCAAGTGCATTTCTAGTGGCTCTAATGACCTGGGGGGTGGAATCAAATTTGCAGGTTAGGTGTGGAGTTGCCCACTCGGCACCCAGGTGGCTCCATCTATTTAGTCATTGTCAACATCTTGCACCATTTGGGATCCTGTTCATGTCTCCCTCCATCGGAATGATGTTCCATGGTGGAAGATGGGCTTCAAGTCTCCAGATGAGGAAGTCCAGAACATGATGTCTGACCTTGGGAACGAGTCAGTCCAGTGTAGGGAGGGGTAGGCGATACACTCTCAGTCCCTTATTTACAAGGAGGGGTCCCCACACCATGCTTGAAGAGTGTTTGTAGTGGGTTCGGCAGACAGTGCATCCCAAGTCCAGGGGGAATGGTCTCTCCTAGGGCACCCTAAATCTTAAGGTCTCACTTGTGGCCATGTTTACCACCAGGTAGCAACCTGCGTGCTGAGGTCTATCCCAGCCCGCAGGGCCTGGGTGACCCCAACTCAGGATCCAGTCAATCCATTGTGTGCTCTGTCTTGGAAACCTTAGTGCTGTGTGGAGTCTATATGGTGGGCCAGGTTGGATCCTCATATTGCTCCCCCACTGGCCCACCCATGAAGGTCCAGGCCGGGGCTGCCACATCGCCCCACTCCGTGGCGCAATGTGCCAAGTGACTATTAGGCCAGAGGGGGATGGCTACTATAGCCGCAACAGTGCTGAGTGTGCCCTCCGATGAGCAGAGGGGGGAGGGGCAGCCCTCCATGACATGGGTCAAAGGGCATCTTCCACACCCCAGCCCCCAGAACAGGGCTATCTCATATCAGCACCACCTTCTTTTCCTCATTTCTTCTATCTACTATAAGGCATGCAGCACAAAAGGGCAGGTGAGCCTGGCCCAAAGCTGCTGCTGTCATGCAAAGGTCGGTAGGAAGCCTGCAGTGAGTGGGAAGCCACACTGGCCTCTGCTCGTCATCCAAAGGCTGCCAGGTTAGGAAGGCCACAGGGCATCTAATCAACTCAGCTGTGGATTTATCACCCTGGTGGGCATTCACCAGACTTTACATGACCTCAAAATCCCAGGGCAGAGATTCAGAAATGCAGGGATGGACAGCATATTGCCAGATGGTAGACCTCTGCTGAGAAGCTCTCAAAGTGGTTTCTCACTCCATTGGCATTAGGCCACAAACCCCCTTCCCCCCCAGTACCTCCCCTTATTTAGGACATTTTAATGGAGATATGCTTGTAACATTTTGCATCTCCAGCTAATGCTCAGCTGAACCACTTCAGTTCTGTCAGGCCAGAAATAGGGGCATAGCAAGAGAATGCTTTCAGAGTAAGCTGCTCCAGAATGCCCCAGTGTGCCATGCAGCCTTTACCCTAATACTTACCTAAATAACTAAGATCCAGGTGCAGAAGCAAAAGTGATGGTACTGGATCCCTTTTAGTCCCTGAGGTTTCTGTTAACCTGCTTCGTTCACTCACAGTCCTTTCTACATGATTGTTACCCTTAGTTCTTTCTCATTTTTGCCCCATGGTTGTCCCTGTACTGAGAACATTATCCATTTCTAGTATAGAAATTGAGCGGAGGAGTTTACAAAGTAATTGGTCTTTCACCCCAATCAGCTGAGGCCATTCAAACATCATACAGCCATCTACATGGAAGTAATATGCTCACAACTGGGAGGGGTTCTAGAGGTAGTGCTGGGTTAATTATGTCTCTCCTTTCAATTGTGGGTTCCCTTTGGTCCTATAATGTCTATGGAAAGGGTATGGTCTTAATCTCATCTTCACTCAGCAGTATGAATGGTTCTTCTTTAACATTGGGACCCACAGTGTGGCTTTGGGTACAGAGGGCTTTGGCAGCTCATCTGTTAAAAAGTTTCCATTTGTCTCTGCCTGTACTCTTTTTCTTTCCTTGTCCACTGAATGTGTCTTTTATTTTGTGAGCCATACAACAGCATCAATGTGAAGCTTTATATTCACAGTTCTAAGGTTTGTCTCTATTAAGGCAGCTTCTTTTATTAGCCATCACTTTGGCCTGTGGTATAAGGGAGTCGTTTGCACTGTTGTGTGGGGTTGCTTTATATCTTTTCTGGAGAATACAGTGATTCTTGGTGTTGATTTGTCCCTTTGTTTTGTGAGCTCGTCTTACCTTAATAAATAAAAATACATTGAATCAGCAATTGAATGATGTCAGATCGTTGTCAAAACATATGAATGGAAAAGACTCTTCACTAACTCCAGATTAGCATTAGCATGTTGGGCTGCACGCAAAGGTTTTGGTAACATAAATTTGGAGAACTTCTAACTATGGCTCTGTCTAAAAGCAGCAGTTGGTACCTAGAAAACAAAAGACAAATCAATAATGAACTTTTCTGCATATACCTGTCCTTAAGGATCAGCAAGCAGTGTTGCCTTCATCAGAGGTACATCAGCATCAGGACAGAGAAGAAGGGAGAGGAATGGTTCAGAATCGGGGCTCCAAGTTCTCTGAACTATCAAGATAATATCTAAGGCAGGCAGCAAAGGGCTACAAGCTCTAAGCATCGAGCGCTAAAATAAGCACCAGCATCATTGCATGGAAAATAAGAAACAAATTCAAAATAGCAAAGTACCAGAATGTCAGTAGGCAGGCTGGCAACTGTCAAAATGACAAAGTGTCAAAGAGACTGGATCTCCAGAAGAGAGTAGCATGTCATAGGAATGAGCAAAATGAAAGAATGCCAAAATGAGCGTGAACTCCAAGAGCAGTGCGGTTAAGTTAAAGTTGTCCAACGTTGTCATTGGTCAGAAGCATCTTGCGAGAAACAATTGTCCAATAATATTAATATCCTAAAACAGAGATATAACTGGACAGACTTTCACACATCGATGATTGGTTCTTCTCCATTTGCGTATATCAGTTGATAGAAAAATAATCAATTTGTAGATCCTTCTGTCCTCTATCAGTAGGCCCATTGTTAGTTCCTGGGAGCGCTGCTTTCTCATACGCTTTGGGTTGTAACAGTTGTAGTAATATAAAAATATTCAGGTTTACACCCAGTTTCTCAAGAGAAATACATTTTGTTATTACAGGTTTCGGTCCACTTTAAGATTTAAACAAAGGATTTGTTATTCAGCAAGCATGAAATCATTTTTATTAGCGTTGCATTTTTCAGTATTTTGCAGACATTCGATTTCAGCCTATGCCTCGCTAACTTGAGGCTTTTAGTTAGCATAAGAAAATTCATAATGTTTAGCTATATGTATGACAGATTACTGCATTTCGACATATATAGAAACTCTTAAAACCTATTAATAGACTATTAATGAATAACTTTGTAGATGATGCTGGCCAATCAAGTAGGCACATTTCGAGTCACATGTTATTTTCTATGTTAATACATTTTCTATGTTAAATCAAATACAGGAATACATTAAATAATTATTCATGTTAATTTCAGGGCTCACAATTACTCCTCTGATGACTAAATATGTCATCACATTTACATTTCAAACAAATATATTTATTTTGTTATAGAATTTTCTTTCAAAATGTTGTCTCTTTTAAGTTTTTATTTATTCTTTTTCCCTTTGAAGTTTCCCTAAACAATTATTCCATTCTAATTTACTCCCCCCTCTGATGCTTTTTCAATCTTTTCATTGTATAATTTACATATTCCCCATACTCCAATTAAGCAAGTTACAATAATCATAATCCCTTGTATTATTTTCATTGAAATCCCTTTTCCCAGGTTGCCAATCCAATTCCCCATAGAAGCAATTTCTTTGCCAACACTTTCCCATAAAGTAGGTTCAGTTAGTTCTTTCAAATCAGCTTTATCTTTGGTTAGATTGTTAATAAGGCTTCTAATTTATGTATTGCTATCTGGCATGTATGAGCAACAATGTTGTGGACTCAGCCATTTTCCAACTATGTCCTCTTTTGCTAAAAGAATGTCTAATGTAAAGCAGTTCTGAAGAGTCAAAGCTCATACCGCAGCCATCTCTGTATCCATTAGGAAAATGGCTCCTGAATAATCGGTCAGCATGATATCCACGATGGTAGCCAACTTCTGAATTTTTATAGAATCCAGAACAACCTCTACTGAGGGAAATATTACTCCAAATAAGCCTCCAACAATGGCAGAAACTGAGTCTCACTATTTTCTTTCATCATGTAATTTAGTCATTTTAGGTAATTTGTTCAAGTCTTCAAGTTGGTACATTTTCGGGAACACCATCCCTAGGTAACATGTGCCATACCATCATCCAGGAACACAGTAATATGGATTTGGCCCACAGATGTAATAAACTCCAGGAACTGCTGGATCCTGACCGTTCAACATAAATGTCTATTTATACTGACACAAAAACACGTCTATAATTCACTCGTTCCCAAAAATACCTTATCAACTCTAGATTGTGGCCTATATGTATACACAAAGCTTTCCTATGTGTTGCACTAAGTTCCCTTGTTTAGTTATGTCACTAAATGCATGAGTATTTCCAGGTTTTCTTGGAACTAATCACTTATCTGTTTGTGCCTCTAATGTCCTTATATCTTCTGTGTGATCTAAAAAGCTCTTTTATACCAGTGTAAGCAAACATGTTAAGTTATTCCCATGCGCGTAAGCAGTTCCAAATGTTAATGTAGGCTCAAAGAAATCTCTCACTATTACTATGTTATTATCTTTAGCTATTTTATTTAGATCTCTAATTATAGGAACAAATGAAAACACCATATCAAAGTTGGAATAGAAATACTGAACATAGGCTTGGTTGTAAAATCCTGTTAGTAAAAGACTACAACTTATGCCATAAGTTAGGAGTAGACTATGAATGTTACTCCTTCCTCGACTGAGGCCGGAATGTGTATGCACACATAACACTCTTCCACATTCATTGTGTCAACATACTCATGCAATAAGCAATAGAAAACATTAGAAGAAAGTTCTCCCTGTGTGTCATCTACGTGCAGATATTTCTCATATAACCCAAACTTACCTATTTCTGAGACTGTAGTAGTTGTCTCTATAGCTGTGGTATGGCTAGCCTCATTCTTGTCCGGAACAGTTACACCTACAATCAATATCAGAAACACTATCACACAAACAATCTTCAACCTCTTTCAGCAATTATTTACAGCTTTCAGCCTTACTTTCAGGATCCTTTTGCCAAAAATCGGTAAGGTTGTCAAAAATCAGTTTAGCAGCTTGTCAAATCAGTTAGCAGCTTGTCAAATCAGGTTATCAAATTCTTTTCCAGTTAATTTAAACAGTATCTTTTTATGCACTTTCTCAGTTTTACAGTTTTTAACAGTTCAGTTCATTGACTTTCTTCAAGTGCCAACATATAGACCTGGAATGTTGCGATCAAACAAAAATTCAAAAATTCTTCTTACCATTCATTGGTAGTTACATATGCCCATTCAGGACCTGAGTACCTTTGATTTGCGATTCTTTTTCTCTTCAGTTTTTGATCTCCACTTAGTTCACCCTCACTTAAATTTCCCTTCTGGTGGTATCGACTTCTTCCTCAATTGTTGTCACTGAGATTGCTTTCTTTGCCCGTGGCTGTGATTCTGGCCACTTGTCATCTTTCAGTAGTCTTCTTGTCAGTGCCCTTTTCAGAATTGGACACCGAGTTATCTTCTTTTGACGCTCCTGCAACCCTTCCACTAGGATTCAAATCTCTTTGGCTTTGATCTGCCTCAACTACTTTCCCGCTGGGGTCTGTTGTTTGTTCTGTCAGTCTTTCAAGACCATCTGCTTGTGGGAAAACCTTCCTCTGGTCAGGTTCTCATATTGTTTCATTAGAGGTTGGTTCATTTTCATTTTCCTGTATTCCTTCCACTTCATCTCTTACAGGAGTGGGTATGTTGGCTGTGGGGTGCTCGCGCACCATTTCCAATTCGCCTTCTACCCTCTCCTGCTGTGGATTGCATTTGGATGTTGCTGGTAATCTCAACAACTTTTCTTCTTGCTCAATAGGATTGTGTACTTTCCGAGTATGACTGGTGTCGATCCAATTTGGAAATCTAGCACACTTCACAGCTGTGGTAGTGATCAATACCACCTGGTAAGGGCTTTTCCACCGAGGCTCCAAGCACGACTTTCTCACATGCTTTCGGATCGAAACCCAGTCACCTGCTCTCAGGTTGTGTCCCTGGTCTTGAGATGGTTGTAGTGTGGTAGCATCCACATGATGAGAGAAAGAGCAAACCACATCAACCAGGCCTTTGCAGTAGTCCAGTACCATGTTATCTGTAATATCTGCAAAAGCATTTGCAGGGACAGCTGGCAACCTCATGGCTCTTCCCATGAGAATCTCGTGTGGCAATAGTCCTGTTTTCTTGTTAGGCGTGCTTCTTATTGACATCAGAACTAGCGGTAATGCATCAGGCCATTTCAGATTCGTGGATGCACACATTTCTGCCATTCCTGATTTCAAGGTACTATTTATCTGTTCTACAAGTCCTGAGGCTTGGGGGCAGTAACTACAGTGCAGTTTTCGCTCAATATTTAAGGCTGAAAATAGCAGTTTGATCACTTCATTGTTGAAGTGTTTTCAACCATCTGATTCTAAAGAGACCGGGATACCAAAATGTGGAATCAGCTCCCTAAGCAGTGACTTTGCTACTGTGAAACTGTCATTTCTTCATGTGGGATAAACTTCAATCCAATGTCTAAAGATGAACACAGTCACCAACACATATTGCAATCCTCCATACACAGGCATCTCAATGAAATCCATCTGCATTCCGCTGAATGGCCCTCTGGCTTTTGCAATATGGCCCATATTAACCACCGTTCCTTTTCCCACATTCATCTGCTGGCAAATCATGCACCTGTGGCAAATTGCTTCGGCAACCTGTCAAAATTTTGAATTAAACCAGTACTGCTTAAAGATTCTGACCATAGCATCCCTCCCCATGTGTGCTTGGTCATGATAGTATCTAGCCATTTGAGTCAGCAAGATATTGGGCAAAACCACTTTCCCTTCTCCTGGCACCCAAACGTCATCTTCCCTTTGTATGCACTTAATTTTTAACCACTCCTTTCATTCATCTTTTGACACATTATCCTGTAAGGTTTTTAACTGTTCCATCATGTATATAATATGCATACCATAATTGGCATACATCTCATCATTTTCAGATAACAATTCCCACTTTTCCTTAAATGATGTACCGTTCAAGGTGCAAAACCTTGTGACTTGATCCGCATATCCGTTTCCCATTGACACAAAATCCTGTGATCTCTGAGGTGCACTGCATTTCACCACAGCAATCTTTTCGGGCAACTAAATCGCTTGTAACAGTTAATGTATTCTCTCACCATTTCTTGCTGGTGAGCCAGAAGAGGTCAGGAAACCTCTCTGCGACCACAATTGGCCAAAGTCATTCACTATGCCAAATCCGTATTGACTTTCTGTGTAAATGGTAACTTTTAGCTGGGTTATGAGCCACCAATTTTGCCACTTGCGCAGAAAACACTCCTTGAATCCATGAAGCTTCCAGTATGCCAGAGATGGTACATACAGCATATCCTTCTCTCAATGTGCCCATATTATCTCTCAGGCAGGAGCCATCAACAAAGATAATTTGGTTGTTCTCTTCTAAACAGGTATCTCTAATATCGGGTCTAGGTTTTGTACAGAATTTAGTTATTTCTAGACAGTCATGTTCAGTATCATCCATTTGATCAATGTCAGTATTTTTATTTGGGAGCAAAGTTGCTGGGTCAAGCACTGTACATGCCAGGATAGCGGTCTCATACCTGGTCAGTCTTGCGCTGGTCAGGGTTTGAGTATTGGACCTTGTGAGCAAAACTTCAATAGAATGCGGGATCATTATAGTGAGGGGTTGTCCAATCACAATGCTCTCACTCTGAGCAAGGCTCAGTTCAACTGCTGCAACAGACCGCAAACAGCCTGGCAAAAGCTGCTGCAACTGGGCAATTCACACCGCCATGTGTCTTAATCAAGACAGACAAAGAACATGCATCACGTTCATGACAAAACAACAGAAAGGGTTTTGTGTAATCAGGCATACCCAAAGCTAGGGCTTGGTACAAGCTCTCTTTCAAATCTGTAAATGCTTTCATACAGGTTTGATCTAGCACAAGAGGATCTGAAACTTCCTTGTGAGTCAGTTTCTAAAAGGGCTTTGAAATGACTGACAAATTCGGGATCCACTTACGGCAGTAGCTCACCATTCCCAAGAACATCCTCACATCTTTCTGAGTAGTTGGAGAAGGCATCTGTAATATGTTTGCGACCCTCTCTCTAGATATTTTTCTGGTTCCCTCTTCAATCAAGTGACCCAAATATTTGACTTCTTTCTGACAGTACTGCAATTTGGTTGGAGACACCTTATGACCATGGTCTCCCAAGTGGTTCAGTAATGCCATTTTGTCATATTTGCACTCTTGTCTCGTTTTGGATGCAATCAGCAGATCGTCAATATATTGCACCAGTGCTGACTGGTAAGGCATTGCCAGTGACTCTAAATTCTTTTTCAAGATCTGGTTGAAAATGGAAGGTGACTCTCAGAACCCTTTGGGATCCTATACCAGCAGTAGACCCTATTTAAGAATTTGAAACAGAAGAGAAATCTGCTATCCTCATGAAGAGGTACAGAAAAGAAGGCTTGTGACAGGTGCTCTACAGTGAACCATTCAGCATCGCATGGGATTTGAAACATGATTACTGCACCACTGGGCAGCATTTAACCACAATGTAATTTATTATTTATTATTCTCAAATCATGAACAATTCAGACTTTCCCACATTGCTGATGCAGTCCCATTATTGGTGAATTACACGGGCTGCTCAGCACTTCTTTCAAAACTCCTTTGTTTAGGAATCCTGCAATTATTGGTTCCACACACTCGAATGTCTCTTTTGTCATGTGGTATTGCGGAATTTGGGGGGAAACTGCATTAGGCTTAACTGTAACTCTAACTGGCTCAACCCCTTTTATCAAACCAATGTCTTTTCCTGAAAAATCCCATATCTTCATCATAACAGATCCCTGTAAATCGGAAGGAAGACCTCTCACAGTAAAAATTGGAAAGAAACTGATCAGAGGAAATTCCTCATTCATGGTGTCACATTTCATGTCAAGTATTGGGTCATCTTCAACATCACAGTTCTACCTCTAGTGATGCGGCCAACACGCATTCCTCCTCATCTGAACTTTCACATATCCAATCATTGTTTATTCCATTCTCACTGTGTAGGAGGAATGGGTGTACAGTATTATTATTATTATTATGGTTAAATCTTTGACGTGAGACCGTCTGAGAAAGCATCACCTGCTGCTGGTCCATAGGGGCTTGAGGTATTTGAATTTGTTGTCTAGGCACCATTTGCTCCTGGATCTGGGGCATTTGCACCTGCAATGGCTGTATGGGTTGCATGGGCTGCATGGGTTGAAAACCTTGCATTGGATTCACATTATTCAGAAAATTTGGATTTGGGCCTCTCATTCTTGGCCCTCTCATGTTCTGGAAAGAATTGACATCACACATTTGCTGAACAATACCTCCCTGATTTACCTTTGGGCACACCCATCTCCAATGCCCGAAGCCCCCGCAAGCATGGTGTGGCAACATTCTTCTCATTCCTTGTGCTTCACCCTGTACCACCACTGTATTCAAATCAGGACTGCGATTTACACTTCCCATTCCTCCACGGCCTCTACCTCTGCCTTGACTTTGAAATGGCATGGTTCCCTGCTGCTAAGGCTGAACATTTCCGTAGATCGCTGTCTGTGTAGCCTTCATCTACATCACCATCTCTTTCAACTTTCTCTGTTTCAGTTCAATCTCATCACTACAGTATTTTGCGTACTGCAACACTTCATCAATTGGCTTTGCCTGCCAGCAAATCAAATTACTCTTAATCATCTGACTAATTTCAGGTCTCAATCCTTCAACAAATCTAAACACAAAATGACTTTCGGCTCAACTGTTTCTGTACCACTGTACTGCTTAAACGTATGCAACAATCTCTCATAGTATGTGTGAATTGACTCTTTCACTTCCTGAGCTGTCCTGTCTATGTGCTTCCAATCAATGTTCTTGGACGAAATTCTCATTTTCAAAAATTCACTTACCTTTCAGTAATATTTCATTACTTCAGGGGATGGTGCACCTGCTGCTGGTTCTCTCTGTGTCTCTCTTGTTGGCCAATCTACGCTCCTTTTGCATTCAATCCATAAGTAGGGTGGAACTACTGTCTCTAAAAGAGTGTTTAAATCCTCCCACAGACAGTTTGCAAGTTTTACAAACCTGTCTGTCTGCAGATAGCATTTTACAGGCTTCTCCCTTAATCTGGGATTATCATTTGTGAATGACAAAATGTCACTTCTGCTCCAGGGGACATTAAAAAAATTACCTCCTAGAATCTCTCTCATTGGTAGACTTTTTACTGGGTCTTCAGCCTGCGACATGCTTGCAGAGGGAATGTCAGAACCCCTTTTTCTTTTCTCCCGTTTCTTCACACGTCTGCTTTCCTATTTATCTAATGCTCTCCATGTCAGGATGCTTTGAAGTAATTCTTTAAGAAGCGTTTTCATTCCTGCAGTTCTCAGGTGTTTGAAATCTTTTGCATCAAATTCTAACCTGTAACTTCTCTTCAAATATTTAGTTTTCTCTATGTCATATTTCTCTGCTAAGTCTGCTAGCCTTTAATATCCCTCCCCCGCTTCCTTTGTAACTTTTGGGCACAAGTATCACAATTTTACTTCTGTGTAAGACTCGAGTCAATTTGCACCCATAGTTCTTTCAATGAGTTAATCTGCTTCCATCTTAAACCTATTATAGTTTAGATAATTCCCTCCACTAGGAGCATCTTGGGGGCTACCCAACTTTTCTAACCATTCAGTTGAGCGTTGAGCTGTCAACCCTTGCAGTGAGATGTTGTTGGGCTGAGTATTTGGCAACTGTTGTACAGTTAATTTTGGAGGCAGGGGTGTCATCACCTTCAGGTTCGGACTGATGTGTGACCCTGCTTCAGTATTTGGAGGAGCTCTGTAAGAACTTAAGTCTAACAATGACCCTGTTTCATTAAGGGTCTGTCCCACAGGAGAGACTATTCTGGCACTCTCATTGAGTCCTCCTCCCACTAAACTCTAACTCAGGATCCCCTGGCCATTTGTGCCGTTGTTCCCTGGGCAAACAATGGTATGACCAATGGTGACGGGTACAGACACAGCATCTGGACTTGGTCTAACATTTGAGTTCTGAGATTGCATCACTCTCATGTTCTGGCTCATCAATACCGACATTTCTGTCTGTGTTCCTGTTATAGGGGTATATACATATATATTGGAATCATTTGAGGCTGCATTTGAGGCAGTAAATACAGAGTTGGCTCCATCTTGTTAGAAACGGGGTCTCTGGTTGGCAGTCAAGTTACTCCCGGTCCAAGCAAGGACCCTCACTCTAGTCAGGGTAAAGGAGAATCACCCTTAGGTAACCCCCGCTGACCAACTTGGTAGCTTGGCACAAGCAGGCAGGCTTAATTTCAGAGTGCTAGGTGTAAAGTATTTGTACCAACACACACGATAACTTAATGAAAACACTACAAAATGACACAACACAGGTTTAGAAAAATAAAGAAAATATTTATCTAAACAAAACAAGACCAAAATGATAAAAATCCAAAATACACAAGTTAAGTTGTTAATTAAAAAGCAAAAAGAGTCTCCATGTTCTTTTGAACACAACGCTAACGTTGTTAGTGTGAAAATGTACCTGGGTTGCATCAAAAATAACCCCGCACGGGCGAGTGTGCGTCGAAAGAAGCCTGCGATGTGTCAATATCACTCACAAGTGAGACTGTATGACGTTTCTCCTTTGGTCGGGTCAACGTGCGTCGTTTCTTCTCTCTGCAGGAGAGCAATGCATCGATCTGGACAAGCACTCTGAGGTCTGGGCAGGTTTTGCATCGGTTTTACACGCCCAGCGATGTTCACATTGTAAATCCTGCCTTATGGTGATCCAAAAACCGCGCAGTGTGGGTTGCAATCTCACCAGCCTCTGTCAGCGATGCTGCGCGTCGTTTCTCTAGCCACGTGCGTCGATCTCTCAGCCGCGCTACAGGTGGAGCATCGATTTCTGCTGCGAAGCCGTCAGCACGTTGTTTTTCCAGAGGTTGCACCAAAATTTTCCACGCACGGCCTGTGCATGGATTTTTCAAACTTGGCCTGCCAGCTTCTCCTTTCAGGGCCCAAGGAACTGGATAGAGCACCATTTGGCAGGGCAGGAGTCTCAGCAGAGAGTCCAGGTGCTGGCAGGAGAAGTCTTTGATGGCCGTGAGACTTCAACAACAGGAGGCAAGCTCAGAACAAGCCCTTGGAGATTTCTTCACAAGCAGGAAGGCACACACAGTCCAGTCTTTGTCCTCTTGCACAGGCTGAAGCAGCAACTGCAGGGTAGCTCCACAAAGCACAGTCACAACCAACTTCTCCAGGCAGAGGTTCCTCTTGGTTTCCAGAAGTGATCTAAAGTCTGTGGTTTTGGGTGCCCTTCTTATAACCATTTTGCCCTTTGAAGTAGGCTTACTTCAAAGAAAGGTCTTGTTTGTGAAAGCCTGCCTTGCCCAGGCCACGCCCTAGACACACACCAGGGGGTTGGAGACTGCATTGTGTGAGGGCAGGCACAGCCCTTTCAGGTGTGAGTGACCACTCCTTCCCTCCCTCCTAGCACAGATGGCTCATCAGGATATGCAGGCTACACCCCTGCTCCCTTTATATCACTGTCTAGAGAGAGGTGCAAACAGCCCAGCTGTCAAACTGACCCAGGCAGGGAATCCACAAACAGGCAGAGTCACAGAATGGTTTAAGCAGGGAAATGCTCACTTTCTAAAAGTGACATTTTCAAACACACAATCTTAAAATCAACTTTACTAAAATATGTATTTTTAAATTGTGAGTTCAGAGACCCCAAACTCCACATGTCTATCCCAAAGGGAATCTACATTTTAATCATATTTGCAACAGTGAAAACTGAATTTAGCAGTATTTCACTGTTAGGACATGTAAAACACATTAGTATATGTCCTACCTTGAACATACACTGCACCCTGCCCACGGGGCTACCAAGGGCCTACCTTAGGAGTGTCTTACATTTAAGAAAAGGGA
Organism: Pleurodeles waltl; assembly: GCF_031143425.1. Taxonomy (NCBI): domain Eukaryota; kingdom Metazoa; phylum Chordata; class Amphibia; order Caudata; family Salamandridae; genus Pleurodeles; species Pleurodeles waltl. The sequence continues at coordinate 489,555,389 of NC_090442.1, read as the reverse complement.
AGGTTTAGGCCTGGCAAGTGGGTACACTTGCCAATTCGAATTGGCAGTTGAAAACTGACCACACAGACACTGCAGTGGCAGGTCTGTGCCATGTTTACAGAGCTACTAATGTGGGTGGCACAACCAGTGCTGCAGGTACACTAGTAGCATTTGATTTACAGGCCCTGGGCACCTCTAGTGCACTCTACCAGGGACTTACTAGTAAATCAAATATGCCAATCAGGGATAAACTAATCAACAATACAATTTACACAGAGAGCATATGCAATTTAGCATTGGTTAGCAGTGGTAAAATGCTCAGAGTTCAAAAGCCAACAGCAACAGGTCAGAAAAAATAGTAGGCAGGAGGCAAAAAGATTGGGGATGACCCTGCAAAAAGGGCCATTTCCAACACATCTGAACCAATGTTGGTTTCGGGTAGACCTGCCCTGTCAGCAACATTAAATTGGTTGTAAGCATCTACAATAGGCACGTCTGGGTAAATCCTGGGAATACTCGGCTGTGGCATTTGAATTTGTGTTGCCAATGTAGTAGGTAGATTAGGACTTCTCTTCATTGGTATATGTGCTATGTGAGGACTACTCTGTAAAATAGGACTCTCTGTGTCAAGTTAGGATTAACTTGTACGGGACTCGTCATCATGTTAGAATTACTCTGTCTCATGTTAACCAGTGTCGGTGCACGAGGGTTTGCACTAGTCCTTGGACTGCTCTCTTGTGCTGTGCATGGTGGGGGACGATTTCTCAGTAAATGTAAAATGAATTTGTCATCATCTGACTCCTCGTCAAGTGTTAAAGATCTCGTCTCTTTTGATTTCTGCTTTCTTCTCTCAGAAGGACTTCTGTTTGTCTTTTTATTAGATTTCCTTCCTTCTTTCTCACTGTCCTGTGCAATTGCAGGAAACATTTTAATTCCCTGTAAAGTGTCTAATCTCCAGTAATTCTGATCATTGTTCCACCTAGCCTCCGCTAGTGTCTTTTCTGCCTTTTTCATTCTCCTTTCAAATTTCAACTGCTGTTGTTGTCTGGCTATTTGTTCCCAGATCGCTAATGCTTCAAACTGAGCTGGTCTCGGGAGGGCTTTTAGGTTACACATCAACCTCCTCAGGTTCTCTAGAATTCTCAAATTAAAGGTACCATGAATAGTAAACGCAAAACTCCCAGCTTTTTCTGTCGCTTTGCACCACTGTTTTAACCAAAGGCATGGCCCTGCACCCCGCTCCTCAAATACTACATAGGTGGGTGTACCTTCTGGAGGAGTAGCTTCCCCTACAGTGGCTAGAATATACACTTCTCCTCTCAATGCAGTCTTTAAAGCTTTGAAAAACTATATTTGCACAAATTTTGTGTTAGGTTTCAGTAATCAGGAAGTGACTTTTAATCCCGAAATCCTCTTCGTCTACCTTCTCGACCAATTGCGCTTCACGGTTGTCCACCAATCCATGCGTGACCCTTCTCACTAAATGACCTATCCTGGCACAGCTCCAATGACGTCACACTCACACACACACACAGCAGCTAACAAAGTCTTGCGGCTTGTTCTCTTTTACTCAGAGCCACTCAAAACGAAGGTAAAATTATTGCAAGCACCTCAACAAAACCAAAAACCAATTTGCCCGTTTACTACAGGTAGGGTAATACAATACATTTTCTGTGTTAAATCAAATACAGGAATACATGAAATAGTTATTAATGTTAATTTCAGCGCTCACTTTTTCTTTGGGATATCAGAGGTTATTGCATTCTTTAGATGTTAGCACGGCTCAGTTTTCTTATGTAGGCAGATCCTGCTCAGTCAGCCAGATCATTTGTTTGTTACCTTAGGGCTTTGGGCCAAGCTCAAAAAGATTGTTGATGATTATCAGTAGGTGGATGTGGCTCATGAGAGCAGGGGACTGTTACCTAGCAGAAATTACCCTTCTTAAAGGGGTCAAAGGCATATCTATGAAGGGTCTTGTGACTTGCTGGCTAGAGGTTTAGGATGTCTAGCGGAAATCTGCAGGACAGAAAACATTGTTAGACTGGCCATTTGGTCAGTCTGACAGTCTGTCACTGCTAGATACGCCAGCTTAAAAAGGCCACTCTGTGGAAGTTTTTTCCTTGATTCTGTGGACCTTCAGAGGGCCAAAACACACCCCACACACTTGCCTATCCAGCTGGCCTATCGGACAATGTCAGACTTCCAGACTGAAGGAAAAGCGAGTACAACACTGGACAGCCATGTGGCCTTCTTCCTCTATGGTCATTCTCCATTATAGGGGGGTCTAGAGAGTGATTGAAGGAACTTAGGTTTGAGTCTTATAAGTTATGTTCTGGCTTGAGTATTTTCTTTTGTTCATTACGACGTGCTTGTTTGATTCCCATTTCGTGGTTAATGTGTGCTGCGTTTATTGTATCCAATTTGATCCGATGGCCAGAGAGACTTTGGTTTTCTGCAAAAGTAATGACCGGGTGAAGGATGAAGGATGTACCTGTGATTTCTTTGTAGTCCGATTCATCCTTGTTCCAGTGATTATGAACTGTCTACTCTCCCTTGACTAGACCAGCTTTTCTTTTCACTTGGCATTTCATAATGTGCATGCCAACAGATTTATGGTACCCAACTAAGAGTGGATAGGGCCCTAGTTAGCAGTGTTTTCTTTGAATTTCTTATATTGTTAACGTGTCCCGTTTAGGTAATTTACTTAATCTGGGACTCGTTTTAGGCCAATTAATCTTTTGACCCTGATTGGAGACACCTTAAGACGAGATAACTAATCAACATGTCAATCAATGGATCAATAACCTCATCAATATTCACAATAGGAAATCAATCAAATTGGTTAGTGACATTAATGAAAACGAAACACCCCATGACCTTTCAATCATGAATAACCACACAAAATTTAGTAAGATTTATGATATTTATTCCTTATTGATTACACTCTACTAGCAAGTTTATTAGTCTCAATACCAGAAAACACATCAACAATGTCACAATATGGCAACTCGAATAAGATTTCATCAAAGCAAAGATCATAAACATTAGAACAAAGTACGACGTCAACATGGACTAATCTTGGCAGAGTATCATTAGCGCATTATTCAACAAAACATCGATTCAGTCCTTTGTCTATTTGCTTCCGTCTTAGTGAACCCCTTAACTATCCTCGAATTAGCATTAGCATGTTGGGCTTCATGCAAAACAATTTAGCAACACAAATTTAGAAAACATCTGACTATGGTCTCTATCAAAAGAAGCAGTTGGTACCTAGAAAGAAAAGACAAACAGACAATTACAATTTAATTATCATATAGTTAACCTCTGTTGTGGGTCAGCATACAGAGTCCGTCTTCATCCTCAGGACATCAGTTGATTCACGCAGCAAAGTTCAGCAAGACCGGTAATAAGGAACACTTCCCTCATAAGGAGGAAAAGTATAAAATGGGCAAGGCAAGGGTAAGGATGGTTTGAAGAGTCAAACAGCAAAGTCTTTAAGACAGAGTGACAAAGTGGCTAGGTACTAGCAAAGAATGGCATGTAATGCCTGATTTCTCCTTGTGACACGGGGTAATATTACTCTTGCTGTACAGTCTATTAATTTCCAATTGGGTAAATTTTGGTGCATCATTATCTCCAACCAATAATTGACTTGTCACCTCACTAGGATTTTCACATTAGGACAGTTCTCACGTAGTCATTGGCTCCTGTAATTGACGTCCCCATTGGGTACAATGTCAGGTACAAACTTTTATTCTTGCGGGCTCAGTCAGTAGTCCCATTGTCTTTACCAGTTCAGGCGACCTTGTACCTGTTGCAAGTTTATACTGTTGCATTCAGCAAGAATGTCTCCTTGAGCAAGTCGGGTCTCATGAGAAAGAATTTACTATGGTTACACACATCTTCTAGCTTCTGGAAAAGTACGGCTACATGTCCTTCAGCAAGTCAGCACATTGCACGTTAGAAAAACACATTTAATATGAGACCGGCAGCTAGGCCCCGACTCATGCTAACTAAGGCCTAGTAATTAATTTTAGCAAAATCTTAACATATAACTCTTAATGCTAATACAAAACCACACATTAGTTCATCAATAATTCATTATTAGTCAACTTCATTCATCATCGTATACATTGGTGGCCACTCCCTGTGAGCACATTTCAAGCGCATATGTTAAAAGCACATTAATACCTTTTCTATGCGACATCATTATACATTGATTTGCAAACATTTCAAGTTAATTTTTGATTAAAATAACTACACTCCAACAATCCCTCCTCTGATGACACTTGTCATCACACAAATCCATTCTTTAACAACCCTTTCACTTTTTAATCTACTTCATCTCAATTTCTTCTTTTTGTTTTGCCTTTTCATATTTTGCTCTGAACATTTTTTCCCTTTTCTTTTCTTCCCTCCTCTCTTTATGTCTTGCCAATTTTTCCTTAACCCTTCCGCTAATTTTGCTCAATAACCATAGTCCAAATAAACAAGCCAAAACAATTACCATTCCATGTATTAATTTTTCCCAAAAACCCATGCCAAAAACTACTAAACCAACTTCCCACTCGCGGCAATCCCTGTCCAAGCTTTTCCCAAACTCCTGGTTCTTTCAGTTCCTTCAAATCTGCGCTATCTCTTGTTAGGTTAGAAAGCGTACTTCTAATCTCATTACTATTGTCAGGTATATAGGCACAACAGTGGCGCTCACTAAGCATCTTACAGACTCCGCCACTTTTCGCTAAAAGAATGTCTAAAGCAAGCCTGTTTTGAAGAGTCATAGCCATTTCCGCAGCAATTTCAGTATACATCAGGAGTATAGCCCCTGTGAAGTTTGTCAGCATGGTATCCACAATAGTAGACAACTTTTGAATCTTTATGGAGTTCAAAACAACCCCCACTGAAGGAATTATTGCTCCAAATATATCTCCTACTACACCAGCAGCATTTTCTCTCTTTTGTCAAGCACGAAGTAATTCAGTCACTTTTGGAAATTTCTTTAAATCATCTAGTTGATATATCTTTGGGAAAACTATTCCCAAATAACATGTCCCATACCATCCCTTTGGAAGACAGTAATAAGCACTAAGTCTACAAATATAATAAACCCCTGGGATCGCGTGATCCATTCCATTTAGCATGAAAGTCCATTCATTCAACAAAAACACATGCTTACACTCACTCGTTCCCACAAACACATTGTAATAGTATGACTTTGGTCGCGTAATGCAAAGCCTACCTACATGTTTCGCATCTAAAGCAAGCTTCCCTTGTTCCCTAATTCCATTATTGCTATTACTAAGAAATGATCGTTGCTGCAAGCCCTTTTCTAATTTCCCCTTTATAACCCTCCTTCTATCTTCAGTGTGATCTAGAAGGCTCTTTTCTACGGATGTAAACAAGCATGTCAAATTATTGCAGTGTGCATATGAAGTACTAATTGTCATTCTAGGCCCGAAGAATCTCTTAATCAGCTTTATAGCATAATACTTAGCTACACTATTCAGATCTTCTATGATAGGCACATAAGAGAACACGAGATCGTAATTTGAGTATAAATATTGCACTTCTTCTTGGTTATAGAAACGTGTTAGTAGCAAACTACAACTTATCCCGTAGGTTAGTGGCAAACTGTGATATGTAACCCCCTCTTGGACTGAAAGAGGAATTTGTGTACACACATAACAAGACTTTGCATCCATAGTGTCAACATACTTACTCAGCAAGCGATAGAAAACGTTAGTAGATAGCTCCCCTTTTGTATTAGTTTTTTCATGCAAATACTTTGTATCTTGCTCAAACCTCTCCCATGGTGTTAGTGTAGCAGTCTCAGAAACTGTAGCATTCTTAGCTTCACTCTCATCCACCAAACGCATTTCCACAAACAAAGCTATAATGAATATCACACACAACACCCAAAGCAATACCCAAATATTTACAGCGCTTATTCCCCTCAACGTCATCTCCTGACCTAGGCATGATCTGCAAAGAATCAGAAGGTAAAGTACTATAAGTCTAAACAACTAATATGAGGATGGTTAATAACTTTCTCTTTTTTTTTTTTTTTTAATAAAGCTAAGCAAAAAGTCTTTCTTCAGCAAGTATTTACAGCTTTCTCATTCACTCCCAGGGTCTTTTTGTCAATCCAGTTAGCAGCTTGTCACAATCGATTTTTAAAAGTCAATTAAGGTTAACAGTGTCACATCTGATAATTTATCAATCTCTTCTCTCAGGTTTTCCTTTATTCAATTTCAGCTTAACACAGTCTCTTTTATTTGTAGCCAACTTCAAGTACACTAATATTGACCTGGAACTTCACGATCAAAACGGAAAGCCAAGAACTCTTGTTGCCACTCAGCTGACGTTGCATAAGCCCATTCAGGACCTCTGTATCTTCTGTTTGCTATTCTCTTTCTTTTCAACTTGCGGTCACCCTGCAATTCTCCTTCACTCAGATCTTCTTTCCTTGTGGTATCGCCCTCTTCCTCTATTGTTTGATTGATGGCCATATTCCCTTTTGCAGCTTGTGAATCTGGCCACTTATCTCCTCTCAGTGTCCTTTTACTGTTCGGCTTTTCCGGTTGCTGTTCAATGCCCTCCTCTTGTGCTATGGTGTTTTCTCTTGCTGGACCTGCAAGAGGCTCAGGAGGAGTCTGAACACTTTGACTGTCTTCTGCCTCAACTCCTTCGCCTTCGGGGTCTGTCAGGGGTTCAACTTCAAACCTGTATCCGTCTGCTTCTGGGAGAACCTCTCTTTGGGTCGGTCCTCCTGGTGCCTCAGTTGAGATAGGGTCACCGTCACCCTTCTGGATCTTGTTTGCTTGTTTGAGTGACCAAACCCTTCTCAACAGGCTCTCCTTCAGTCTCAGTACCCCTTTGATTACTCTCCGGCCCTGAGACTTCCTTTTCTGTAGCTGTTATTTTCGATAACTCAATTTCCTCATCAGTTGGACACATCACCTTCTTTGTGTGACTGGCATGGATCCAGTTTGGAATTCCAGCACATTTCACAGCCGTTGTAGTTGTCAGTATCACTTGATACAGCCCCTGCCAACGTGGCTCCAAACACGACTTCCTCACCTGTTTCTTGACAACCCAGTCACTAGCTTTCAGATTGTGACCTGGATCCTTTATCGGTGGCAGTGTGGTTGCTTCCACCTGGTGAGAGAAAGAGCGGACCACGTCAGCCAGACCCTTGCAGTAGTCCAACACCATGTCATCCGTGATATTTACTAGAGCATTTGCAGGCACTGGGGGCAATCTCATAGCTCGGCCCATGAGAATTTCATGAGGAGACATTCCTGTTTTCTTGTTAGGTGTATTTCTTATTGACATTAGCACTAAGGGCAATGCATCTGGCCATTTCAAATTTGTAGCTACGCACATTTTCGCCATTCTCGACTTCAAGGTACCATTCATCTGCTTCACTAGTCCTGAGGCTTCAGGACGGTAGCTACAATGCAGCTTCTGTTCAATGTTCAATGCTGCACACAAGAGCTTAACCACCTCATTGTTGAAGTGACTTCCTCTATCTGATTCTAAAGAGATCGGGAACCCGAAACGTGGTATTAATTCCCTAAGCAGCAACTTCGCTACTGTGAGACTGTCATTCCTACGTGTAGGGTAAGCTTCAATCCAATGACTAAATATGCACACAATCACCAACACGTATCTCAGACCTCAACACACAGGCATCTCAATAAAATCCAATTGCATTCTGCTGAATGGACCTCCTGCTCTCCCAATTTGGCTCAAATTCACCACGGTCCCTTTCCCCGCATTCATCTGCTGACAGATGATGCACCTGTGACAGATTACTTCTGCAGCTTGTCTGAATTTTGGATTGAAACAATCGATTTTGAACAACCTGATCATGGCGTCTCTCCCAATATGTGCTTGACCATGGTAAAACCTTGCAAACTGACAAGAGACTGTTTGGCAAAACCATTTTCCCCTCCTCTGAAACCCACAAATCATCAGGTCTTTGTACACATTGCATTTTAAGCCAAAAACTTTTCTCTTCTCTGCTGGCACGTCCCTGCAACAATTTTAGCTCTTCCATCGTGTCAACCACCCTCAGTGCATTACCTGTGCATGTCTCATTTTCAGTTTCAGGTAACAACTCCCACTGATCCTTGAACGATATACAGTTCAATGCACAAAACCTTGCGACTTGATCTGCATATCCGTTTCCCATTGACGCAAAGTCTTGTGATTTCACATGAGCGCTGCATTTCACCACGGCAATTTCATGAGGTAACTGAATCGCGTGCAACAACTCCTTAATTCTTTCACCATTTTTCACTGGAGAACCAGAAGAGGTCATGAAACCCCTCTGTGACCATAGCTGGCCAAAATCATGAACAATTCAAAATCCGTATCTGCTGTCTGTATAGATAGTGACTTTCAATTTGTCAGCGGCATGGCATGCCCTAGTAAGAGCAACCAGTTCAGCCACTTGAGCAGAGTACACTCTTTCGAGCCAAGATGCTTCCAGGATACCAGTTATTGTACATACAGCATATCTGGCTCTTAGCACTCCTACTGAGTCTCTTAGGCCTGAACCATCAACAAAGATAATGTAATCATTTTCTTCCAATTGAGTATCTTTAATGCCAGGTCTCGGTTTGGTGCACAGTTCTGTTACCTCAAGACAATCATGTTCTGCTTCCTCAGCATCATCAACATCTGTATTTTCATTAGGAAGCAAAGTTGCCGGGTTTAACACAGTACAGCTTTTTAATGACACATTAGGTGACCCCAATATAATCATTTCATATTTGGTCAGACGGGCATTTGTCATATGCTGCATCTTGGTTCGGGTGAGTAGTATTTCGACTGAGTGTGGGACCATTACTGTTAGGGGATGTCCCATTCCTATATCTTCACATTGAGTAAGGCTTTGACCTACTGCTGCAACTGCACGCAGACAACCCGGTAAGGCTGCTGCAATTAGGTCCAAAGTAGCTGAAAAATATGCTATTGGGCAGTTTGCACCTCCATGGACCTGTCTCTTTACAGACAAAGAACAAGCATCACATTCATGACAAAACAGGACAAAACGCTTTGTGTAGTCAGGCATTCCTGAAGCTGAAACCCTGCACATACATTCTCTCAGTTCAATGAATGCCCTCATCTCTTTCTCGGACATAGTTAGGGTATCCAGGCCATCCTTAACCTCCTTAACTGTCAACCTCACCAAAGGCTTAGAGATAATTGAGAAGTTGGGAATCCACTGGCGACAGTAGCCCACCATTCCCAAAAACATCCTAACGTCTCTCTTGGATGTCCGGGGGCTCATCTGTAATATGGCTGTCACTTTTTCTTTGGATATTCTCCTTGACCTCTTCTCAATCAGGTGGCCTAAGTACGTCACCTCTTTCTGGCAGTACTGCAGCTTCTTTGGGGACACTTTATGTCCGTTCTTTCCCAAATGATTCAGTAAGGTAATAGTATCATACCTGCAGTCATCTTTCGTTTTGGATGCAATCAACAAATCAACAATGTACTGTACCAGAGTCAAATTAAAAGGTAATTCCAATGATTCCAAATCCTTCTTCAATACCTGATTGAAGATGGGAGGCAATTCTGAAAACCCTTGGGGAATTCAACACTAACTGTAAACCTTGTCAAAGAATTTGAAACTGAAAAGAAATTGGCTATCCTCATGAAGAGGCACAGAAAAGAGCACTTGGGACACGTCCACGACTGTGAACCACTTTGCATCACATGGAACCTAGAACATGATCACGGCTGGATTTGGCACAATTGAGCAACATTTTACCACTATCTCATTAATTTTTCTCAGATCTTGGACAATTCGAACTTTCCCACAAGGCTTTCTTAGTCCCATTATTGGTGAATTACACGGGCTGCTCATCACTTCTTTTAGGACCCCTTGCTTTACAAAATACGGAAATTATCTGCGTCAACTGTATAACAACATCTTGTGCCATGTGGTACTGCGGTACCTGGGGAAACACGGCATTTGGCTTCACGTTTTATCCGTCCCACTTCTTTTCCTGGTCAAATCCCACACTTTCTCAGTGACTGTCCCCTGCAATTCGGTTGGCAAATCGGTCACTGTGAACATCGGGAAAAAGCTTATCAAAGGGTACTCCTCAACTGTTGTCTCCATCTCTGGCTCTGAGATCTGACCATCATCCCCTTCATCATCACTGTTGGTCTGCTCCTCAATACCTTCATTGGAACAGGTGATTGAACACCTCGTCTTACACAGCAAGTCTCTTCCCAGTAGGGACACGGGACTCGAATCACAGACTACAAACCTGTGCAATCCCTGGAAGGTACCAATCTCGACCTGGACCGGATCTGTAATCGGATTAGCCAGGAGCTGATTTGCTACTCCTACCACCTTTATAGTACGCCCTGAAAGCGGCAATTTCGGAACCTCTGCACTTCTGACTGTAGAGCGTGTAGCTCCTGTGTCAACCAGGAATGAAACCTTGTGACCCATCACCTTTCCTTGCACATAGGGTCCCCTCTGATCTACTTCTAGGGACGCTGCAAGCCTGCACTCCTCACTATCCGAACAGTCATCCGACCATTCATTGTTTATTCCATTCTCACCACGCAATGGGAACTGTTGTACTACATTATTTTGACTCATTGTTTGACCTGTGACCTGGTGAGGAAGCATCACCTGTTGCTGTCCCTTTGGAGCTAAAGGCAACTGCATTTGCTGTCTAGGTACCATGGGAATCTGCTGTTGTACTTGCTGCACCTGCACTGGTTGTACATGTGGCATTTGCATTTGTTGCATGGGCTGGAGACTTTGCATCTGAACCATGTTATTCTGAAAATTCGGATTTGGACCCCTCATTCTTGGACCCCTCACATTTTGAAATGCACCGATATCATTGCTTTGTTGAACAACACCCTCCTGCACCATCATCGGACATTCCTGCTTCCAGTGTCCCAACCCCCCGCACGCATGGCATGGTGACATCTTTTTCATCCCTTGCACATCATGGACCACGGGTCACAAAACCTCCTCAACCTCGGCCTCTCGCTTGCGTTTGAAACATTCCATTTCCTTGCGGCTGCTGCACCATCTGCTGTATTCCATTTCCCTGCATTCCTACTTGGGCTACCTTAATTTGCATCATCATCATCACCTTCTCTTTCAGCTTTCCCTGATTCAACTCAATCTCACCACTACAGTATTTTGCATACTGCAACACCTCATCAATCGGCTTCGCTTGCCAACAGATCAAATGATTCTTAATCACCTGGCTTATCTCTGGCCTCAGTCCTTCAACGAACCTGAACACAAGGTGATTCATGTCTTTCGGTTCTATGACCTCTGTGCCACTGTAGTGTTTGAACGCCTTTAACAATCTCTCATAGTAAGCATGTATTGACTCTTTGCCTTCTTGTGCCATTCGATCAATTTTCTGCCAATCAATAACTTTCGGCGACACCTTCTGCTTCAAGAACTCAATCACCTTATAGTAGTACTTCATCACCTCAGGAAACGGTGCTCCTGTATCCCTGTCCCTTGGCAGTTCCGCTGTCGGCCAATCCACACTCCTCTTGCACTCAAGCCACAAATCGGCTGGAGCTATAATCTCAAACAGTGTATTCAGGTCTTCCCAAAGACATTTCGCAAGCTTCACAAACCTGTCCGTCTGCTGGTACCATTCTATTGGCTTCTCCGTCAACCTGGGATAATCATTTGTGAATGACAAAATGTCACCTCTAGACCACGGTACATGAGCTAGAACCCCTCCAGCTGTTTCTCTCATCGGTAACATCTTTATTGTTCCCGTGTCTGGCACAGCTTTCGCCTGCTGCTGTTCCAAGCAGTCACTTTTCCTCTTATCTCTCTTCTTCGCCCATCTGCCTTCCCACTTCTCTAGAGCTCCCCAAACCTGCGCACTCTGTAGTATCTCTTTAAGGTGTGCCTTCATCCCAGTAGACCTCATATGATCAAAATCTTCAGGTTCGAAGTCTAACCTGTAACTCCTCTTCAGATGCTTAGTATTGTCTAAGTCTATGCCATATTTGTCTGCTAGGTTTGCCACCTCTGGTGCACCTTACTTACTTTTTTGGTTATTTTCGGGCACAGATATCTTAATTCTGCTTCAGTGTATGATTCTGACCTGTTCACTCACATGCTTCCTTCTACTAGCTCAGCTGCTTCCACACCCAATCTGACAAAATGTAGGTATTCCTCTCTCTCTGGCCGCTCTGCTGTCGCAGGAGTAGTCTGTGGAGTGTTAAGCTTGTCTAACCATTCATTCAACTGTTGCGCAGTTAAACCTTGCAACAAGATATTTCCAGCCTGCACCATCGGCGTTTGTGACGTGTTTGCACCCAGTACCTGTGGAGTCAGTAGGCCCAAGCCTGCTTGTCTCATTGTTTCCAAAGGAACCCCAATCGGGCTGAAGTCCAACAAGGATCTAGACCTCTCCGCTGTCTGTTCTCCCAGTGTCATCCCTTGAGAGCTTCCTGTGAACCCTCCTCTTATCACCTCTTGAGTCATTACTCCTTGGTCACACACACTAGGCTTCACCTGCGCATACAGCGGTACTGGCGGACCAACGGTAATTGGCAAAGATATAGCAGCTGGTGACTGTCCGTTTCCCAATCCCGGTGGAGCATTGACTCCCATAGCTTGATTCATTACTGACTGCGGTCCTGTGACCGAAGTGTAATTCGGAACCACTGGTTGCTACGGCTGGGGCAGCAAATGTGGAGTTGGCTCAATCTGCACTAACTTTGATCTTGTGTATGCTGGATCAGGCACTACCATCAAATTGGTAGTCATCTCTAATACTGGGATATCAGGGTAGAGCCTCTGAACTGGTGGTGGCTGCAATTGTATTTGCGTCTCGGGTGCAGTGGATACACTAGCACCATTCTGTATCAGAGCTGATGTGATAACATTATTTGCCTGTGCTGTATTCGTCGTCCCCTGATTCTGTGTCGAATTTACAGGACCGGCACTAGTACTCGGTCTATTGTCATTTATGGCATATGGTGGCGGTCGATCATGTAACAACTGATTGAGAAACTCATCATCATCTGAATCATCTGCATCTACCTAAGACTTCTGAGTCTCCTTTTGCTTACTAGAGCCCTTGTCTGTTTAACAATTGGCCTTTCTTCCCTGTGTTTCGTCCTCCTGAGTTATTGCCGAAATCATCCTAACTACGTCTATTATTTCCCTTCTCCACATCCTGGTCTCGCTATCCCATCTAGCCTCCGCTAGAGTCTTTTCCGCTTTCCTCATTCTCCTCTCGAATTTCTGTTGCCTCTGTCGTATGGCCATTAATTCCCAAATTGCTAACGGCTCCAATGAGCTGGTCTCGGAGGCGGCTTTTGCTCATTTAACGCTTTCTGCAAATTCTTTAGAACCCCTATGTGAAAGGTTCCATTCTCTGGAAAAGCTAAACACCCATCTTTCTCTGTTAATTTGCACCATTGCTTTATCCAAAGACTCCCTTCTCCTCCATTACGGTATAAGCCGGAGTATCCTCTGGCAGTGAAGGCTCCCCCCACACTCGCTGCAATGTATACATCTCCCCTCAAAGCACTCTTTAAAGCCTTGAAAAACTTCATTTTTGCATCTTTTATTTCGTTTAGAATCTAATCAGGAAGTGACTTTAGTTCCCAGAACACTCTTCACCCACCTTCTCAACCAGTTGCCTCTCACGGACGGCTGCCAATCTGTGCGACCCTTCTCACTAACCGACCTATCCCAGCGCGGCTCCAATGAAGTCACACTCACACACACTGCAGCTGACAAAGCCTTGCGGCTTGTCTTCCTCACTCTCTATCCACTCAAAACTAATGCAATATATTGCGAGCACTTCAACAACAAAACTCAAATTTGCCGGTTTACTACAGGAAGGGTAACGCAATCGCTTCAGAACTTTACAGAGATTTCACTTGAACCCTCGGCCGCTACTCTCTCTTTCTCAGATCCCGCACTCACAAGCAAAATTTTACCTGCAAATTTTACTCTCGACTAGTCAATGGTTCGTCCTAGTGCCCTTTAGAACTTACCAAATCTCCATCGAAGGTTTCCCTCACAACCTTTGACTCAAACTCAACTTGTCAATCACGCCCGATTGACCTATTAAACCGCGCAAATTACAACGTAAACCAAGTGTCTCATACACTTATCAATATACTCTGGAGTATTAGACCACGCCGGGACCGTACATCACCAACAACCACGTGGACAATTTTTTGACACATCATCTCTCCAATTTGCATTATTTCGAAAAACACTTCTAAAACAATGGTCCCTCTTCCTAGGGCCCCAAAGGGCCTAACCCGTCCTCTGCTACCAGAACTGTTAACGCGTCCCGTATAGGTAATTTACTTAATCTGGGACTCGTTTTAGGCCATTGAATCTTTTGACCCTGATTAGAGACACCTTAAGACGAGATAATTAATCAGCATGTCAATCAATGGATCAATAACCTCATCAATATTCACAATAGCAAATCAATCAAATTGTTTAGTGACATTAATGAAAACAAAACACCCCATGACCTTTCGGTCATGAATAACCACACAAAATTTAGTAAGATTTATGATATTTATTCCGTATTGATTACACTCTACTATCACGTTTATTAGTCTCAATACCAGAAAACACATCAACAATGTCACAATATGGCAACTCGAATACGATTTCATCAAAGCAAAGATCATAAACATTAGAACAAAGCACGACGTCAACATGGACTAATCTTAGCAGAGTATCATTAGGGCATTATTCAACAAAACATCGATTCAGTCCTTTGTCTATTTACTTCTGTCTTAGTGAACCCCTTAACTATCCTCGAATTAGCATTAGCATGTTGAGCTTCATGCAAAACAATTTAGCAACACAAATTTAGAAAACATCTGACTATGGTCTCTATCAAAAGAAGCAGTTGGTACCTAGAAAGAAAAGGCAAACAGACAATTACAATTTCATTATCATATTGTTACCCTCCGTTATGGGTCAGCATACAGAGTCAGTCTTCGTCCTCAGGACATCAGTTGATTCACCATCAGCCAGGAAACGCAGAAAAGTTCAGCAAGACAGGTACTAAGGAACACTTCCCTCATAAGGAGGAAAAGTATACAATGGGCAAGGCAAGGGTAAGGATGGTTTGAAGAGTCAAACAGCAAAGTCCTTAAGACAGAGTGACAAAGTGGCTAGATACTAGCAGAGAATGGCACGTAATGCCTGATTTCTCCTTGTGACACAGGGTTATATTACTCTTGCTGTACAGTCTCTTAATTTCCAATTGGGTAAATTTTGGTGCATCATTATCTCCAACCAATAATTGACTTGTCACCTCACTAGCATTTTCACTTTATGACAGTTCTCACGTAGTTCATTGGCTCCTGTAATTGACGTCCCCAACGGGTACAATGTCAGGTACAAACTTTTATTCTTGCAGGCTCAGTCAGTAGTCCCATTGTCTTTACCAGTTCAGGCGACCTTGTACCTGTTGCAAGTTTATACTGTTGCATTCAGCAAGAATGTCTCTTTGAGCAAGTCGAGTCTCATGAGAAAGAATTTACTACGGTTACACACATCTTCTAGCTTCTGGAAAAGTACGGCTACATGTCCTTCAGCAAGTCAGCACATTGCACGTTAGAAAAACACATTTAATATGAGACCGGCAGCTAGGCCCCGACTCATGCTAAGGCCTAGTAATTAATTTTAGCAAAATCTTAACATATAACTCTTAATGCTAATACAAAACCACACATTAGTACATCAATAATTCATTATTAGTCAACTTCATTCATCATCGTATACATTGGTGGCCACCCCACATGGACACATTTCAAGCGCATATGTTAAAAGCCCATTAATACATTTTCTATGCGACATCATTATACATTAATTTGCAAACATTTCATGTTAATTTTTGATTATAATAACTACACTCCTACAATATCAAGGTGCTATTCACTTCACAAGTAATGCTTTGGATGAGGAGGTCTAAGAGAAATAAAAATCACTGGTAATTAATTTTAACATTAACAGGCTAACTAACAAGCACTCAAGGGCCGGTTGTGACCCTGCTGTTGCTGTACTTTGCACTTCAATCATTTTAAAGGTGCACAGTGCAGTGGGGTGGGATTTTCTCTCTAACTGAATCGGGGTCGTACAGCCAAAGCCCGGGACACCTTCTGCGACTGCTCGGCAATTAGTGGACAAATGATGAAGAAAGTGTCCACTCGTTAGTGATTGTGCTTCAGCAAATGCTGTCCTATGTGGGCAGTATAATTAGTCCGTTTTGTGCAGCGTAGCAAAAAGGGGTATGTACGTTTCTTTTCTGCTTTTTCCGAGCCTGCATTATCTTCAGAAATCTCTGCTTTATCTCACATTTTGTTGACAGCAGATCACGGGAACACAAAGAGAATATTTTCACCCCGAGTTTCCGAGCTCGGCTGCGTGCACACGACCAGGCACTAACTTGGAGAATTTTTTTAAGTCTATTTATCAGCTGGAGACCTAAAAGCAAAAGGATCATGATACAGCCCCAAGCGCCTTTTCTGACTTCGTGAGCTGCACGTTTTTAAAAAGTTCATCAGTTCAAAATTGCCAAACTGGAATTTACACAGCAGAAGTGGAAATTGCCCTTTATTAATCTGGACCTTGAAGTGGAGTGAAACAACAGGGTAAAGATTCAAGACGCAGGTCTTTGAGCTGGTGAGCACTTTAAGTTGTAGCCTGCGCTCATTCTTTTTAGTTATTTGATGTTCCTTTAGAATACCCACTTGTGTAACACCACCTGTCTATGTATGATATTTGTACTGCACAAAACGGGCTACAAAGCAAAACAGCGCTGCACAAGAAATGAATTACAATGAGGTTGCGAAGGCAAGGCACATTGCCATTAAAGAAGGAATTGGAGTGGAATGATAAACTGTAATTACCATAGTCAAAAAGGGGTCCTAGTGTAAAAGGGAGTGTAGACAAATGAGGGCAGGGGCTGAGTGACAATGTCTGGTTTTCAATAAATATTTTATCCTAATAATGTTTACATTATATGTTTTATTGACATTTGAGTCATAGATATGACATGCTTTTAATGTGTATAAATAGACATGCATAACAAGAGTTTTGGTACATATAAATATTTGGGATAAGGCTTGATTTCTTCCTAAAGCTCTCTTATTTATGTTTGTTATTTGCCATATTTCTTTTTGTAGTGTGTCTTTGGGCCAGGGGATGGACTCAGTGTTCATTGCCAAGTGAATGTGTTATTGTTAAGTATGCACGTTCACCCATTTGTGTATATTTAGCAATGTAAGGAGGGTTTGTAATTTGAGGAGGATTTGTAGAGCACTGCTTGTCCCCCTGAGGATATCAAGGTGCTGAGTTGGAATGTGGTGAGGCCTGAGTACAGGCAGCCTTGATGGTCCCCCAAGAAGACTAATTGAAAAGCCAGGACTTCAGCTTCTTGCGGAATTCAAGAAGTGAGGAAGAGTCCCTAATGTTTTGGGCGAGGTTGTTCCAAGATTTGGCGGCATGGTTGGAGAATGATCAACCTCCTGTTCTGCTTCTTTGGATGCTGAGTGTGTATGCAGTGAAATTGTCTGGTGGTTGGTGGAAGTAAAACAGATGATTGAGGAATGCAGGCCCTGTGTTGTGTAGTGACTTGAATGTGTGTGTGAGAAGTTTGAACTGGCAGAAATTTTGGACGGGAAGCCAGTGTAGCTATCTGAGGAATGATGTGGTGTGGGATCCACACAGGAGGTCAAGTACGAGCCTGATAGCGCATTTTGGGTGGTTTGAAGTCTGTGAAGAAGACGGGTTGGGATGCCAGCTTAGTGTGCGTTGCTGTAGAGCAATCTGCTTGTGATTAGGGCCTGTGTGATTGCAAGTCTGATGTTCAGTGGGAACCACTTGAAGATTTTAAGTAACATTCAGAGGACATGGAAGTATGCAGAGGTGATGGCATTGACTTGGGACTTTATACTGAGGTTGGTGTCCAGGATGATACCTAGGTTCCTAACGTGCTTAGTTAGGGTGCGTATGGGTCCGAGTTCAGTGGGCCACCAGGTGGGGTCATTAGGTGAGCTCTTATTCCCAAAGATCAGCACCTTAGTTTTGTAGGAGATGAGCATGAAGCAGTTCTCATATATATAACTGGCTTTGCTGGCCATGCATTGTTTGAAGTTTGTCTTGGAGGTGACAGTATCGTCTGAGAGGAAATAAATGAGCATTTTGATGAAAATGGCCCTTTCTGCAGGTTCATCCCCGGACTTTTTGCCTTTTTCCCTCCACTTGCCTTTCTTGCTGAATTTGTTTTTGCTGGTCTTAGGACCCCGGGCACTTTATCAATGCTAACCAGTGCTAAAGTGCATGTGCTGTCTGCTTAAAACATGGTATCATTGGCTTATCCACAACTGGCATGTTTAATTTACTTATCAGTCCCTAGTAAAGTGTATTACATGTGCCCAGGGCCTGTAAATTAAATGCCACTAGTGGGCCTGCAGCACTGATTGTACTACCCACTTCAGTAGCACTTGAAACACATCTTAGTCCTGCCATTGCAGAGCCTGTGTGTGCAGTTTTAAACTGCCTTGTCAACTGACAAGTTAACCCTCTTGCCAGTCCCAAACCTTCCTTTTTAACAAACATAGGTCACCCCTAAGGTAGGCCCTGGACAGCCCAGGGGCAGGGTGTAGTGTATTTAAAAAGTACGGGAAGTATTTATAAGTTTTACATGTTCGAGTAGTGAAAAACTCTTAAATTTGTTTTTCACTACTGAAAGGCCTATCTCTCACATTGGAGATCGCCTTATTACCTTTATTATTGTAATTTCCAATTGGTAAGAGATAGGACCCCCATGTTTGGTGTCTCTGAAACACAATTTAAAATCACAACTCATGGTGAAGTCAAATGTTATTTTGTAATTCTGAAAATGCCACTTTTAGAAAGTTAGCATTTATTTACTTCAACCATTTGGTGCCTGTCTCTGAATACAGGTGTGTGGCAGATGACAGCTGGTCTTTGTGCATTCCCTCTAGACAGCCACACACAAAGGGAGTTTAGGTGCGACTTATAGGCGATTCCCAGCCTGTTTCTCCATCCTGGGCAGGATGGGAGAAAGGAGCTGATGCTTAGTCCGAAATAGGCGGTGTCCTGTCCCCACATCAAGAGCTGCATACACCCTGTAGTATGTCTGGAACCAGAAAGGGCAGGGACTCTGTGCACTTCAAAGGTCTCTCTTTGAAGGCTTGCCCACTTCAAAGGCACCACTGGGTATAAGTACTGGACCTCAGACACCACTAACTCTGTACACTTCTGAACCTGTGGATACTCTGCCAGTCAGAAGGGCTTCTGTGCTGCTGAAAGGACTGCACTGTGCTGGACTGCTAGTCTGCTGAACACCTGCTGTGCTGACATGCTGCCTGCTGCCCTCCTTGCTTGGGAGTGAGAAGGACTGGAGCTGCATCTCTCCAACCCAGAACCAAAGTAACTCCAAGGGCTTTCTGGCTTGCCTCCTGTTTTCAGAAGTCTCAGGGACACAAAAGACTTCCACCTCACCTGCTATAGCACATGGACTCTGCCAAAAGTGAGTCTTGCCCTACCAATTGGTGCCAATCCAGTCCTGGGCCCTTAGAAGTGGGTATAAAGTGCATTGACACCTCTGCGTTGATTGGAACTGGTGCATCACCCCTGTTGCATGGATTGGAACAGGTGAATTGGCCCCATTGCATGGATCAGAGTCGACGCATTGCCTCCCCAGCACAGATTGACCTGGGCCAATTACCCTTGGAATCGCCACATCTTGGAGCTGATGCAGTGCTGCTGCTGTATGGAGAAAATCGACTCAACTTTACTACTTTGTGGGAAGGATTGATACATCACCTTTACTGAGGGGACCAACACCAAAAAAAACACCAATGCATTGTTTCAGCCTGCTCCCCATATCTTTAACACCAACGCAACCAGCAATAAGGTACTTTTGTTCATTGGACCCATTAGGGTGCCTGTAACTGGCCAGTGGTCCATCGCGTTCGGCCTGGACTTTTTACTTTGTCCCGGTCCTGCCCAACCAGAAAACCCCTTTGGTGCATTTTATTGTTAAACTTTATTTCAGCGTTTATTTGTTAAAATTGACATCTCAAGTTCTGCTTATTGGATTTTTGTAGTTTTAGTCTTGTTTTGTTTATTAAATTAGGCTATATATTTCTAACCAGGTGTGGTATCTTTTTGTGAGGAGTTTTCACAGTTTTACTGTTTATTGCACAACTAATTTATTCAGTTGTGTTCATTTCTATTCTGCTACTCAGTTAGCTGCATTTAATTCTGTTCATTTGGTTTAGGATTTTGATTAAGGATTTTTCTATTTGCTTCTGTCTAAGAGTCATGTGTTTTCCCTGTCGCTGAGTGCTTGCTAAGGGCCTGCTCACTCCAGCCATTTTCCCACCCGCTGTTTCCCGCCTGCTGCTCACTGCCCACTGTTCCTGCTTCCAGCCAGCCTAGCCCGCTACCAGCCCCTCCCTCTCTCTGCACTACTTATAGAGGCTGATGGGTGGCCATGCTGTGGATGTGCCAAAGGTCTGCCAAACGCAAGCCTGTCTGCACCTGCCCACACCTGCACCGTGCCCAGCACCAGGAACCCTGGACCTCCTGCCACCCACCGTTACACCACAGAGGAACTCAAATCCTTGGACCCCTGATGCCCCTGCTGCACCAGCTCCCCTCGAGCTACAAAGGGATCCTTCCCCTGCAGTCACTGCTATTTCTCCTGCACCACAGAGCCTCCTGCCCAAACAGGACCCCGCATCACATATTCCAAGAAGAGCCAGACCAACCCGGAACCTCTCCACTGCATCCTGCTCAACACACAATCCCTCTGCAAACATACCACAGAAATCTAGGACATCATCAGCTCCCACTCACCAAAGGTAGCCTTCATCATCGAAACCTGGCTCAACCCATCCTCTAGCCCTGACATCATCACAACAACACCCGACGGGTACAAAATGATACACCAAGACTGAACCCATAAACATGGAGGAGGCATTGCCATTATCTTCAAGAACACCATCCGATGCATCGCCACCAACGACGACCCACACCCCTCGTGGAGCACCTACATTTCCAGCTACAAAGTATTGCTATGACAACAGTACGGGGCATACTCATATAAAGACTCCTAAATCCTCAAGGAAGCCAAAAGAGCAGCCATCTCAGCCAGCATGGACTCAGCAGCCACCCTCATGAAAGAACTATTCAGGATTGTCAAACAATAAGCCAGCCTGACAGCCACAGAGAACTCCATCACACCTTCCCAAGAACTCTACAACACCTTCTCAGACTAATTTCACAGCAAGATCAACACCATCTACAACAACTTCGATCCCCAACCCACAATCTCCAGTCTGTACTCTCCCGACGTCCCTGCGCACACCAACAATAAAATCCGCATGTAGACGCCACTCACCACGCAATCCACTTTTGCCATCATGTCGTCCATTGTTGGAAAGTGGATTTTTGGTAAGGGCAGGTAAGTACCTGCACTGAGCAATAGGCCACTAACCCCCAATTGGTTCAGTTAAGTCTCAATAAATTAACCCCAGCTCAACCCTTGGTAGCTTGGCAACAAGCGACAAGGCTTAACTTAGGAGACAAAGGCACTCATTATGACATTGGCGGTAAGTGACACTTACCGCCATACTGACTGCCGCCAACATACCGCGGCAGTATACCGCTACAGGTATTATGACCAACACATAGAAATCCGCCACTATACAGACACAGACACAAGTCCGCCAGCCCCACGGTCAGTGATAAACTGGCGGTACCAAAACCCACACTGTTACGCCAACAGAAATACACCCACAGCATCATGACCCACGAATCACACTGTCATTCAACCTCAGTAAACTAATGGCGGTACAGACCCCGCGCTCAAAATACACACACACATACAAAACTACACCACATTGAACAATTCAAAGTACACACACCTGACACACATACACACACCACACCCACACACCTACACCACTATAAAACACACACCCACACTACCCACAACCCTTTTTGATCCAAAGAATTTGAGAACTGAGGGAGATATAAGCCAGTAGCGCCCACTGAATCTGAGCCACAAAACACATCACCCATACACCATCCATGCACCTCACAGCACACACCCCAACACATCACCCACACACCCTCACACACACCACTCACACTACACCCATGGCACCACAACGACACCCCAGATTCTCTGAGGAGGACTTCAGGGTCATGGTGGAGGAAATCATCTGGGTAGAGCGACAGCTATTCGGATCACAGGTGCAGCAGACGTCCATTGCTAGGAAGATGGAGCTATGGCCAGGGTCAACGCCGTGGGACAGCACCCAAGAACAAGGGATGACATCAGGAAGAGGTGGAACGACCTACGGGGGAAGGCACGTTCCATGGTTGCAAGACACCAGATAGCAGTACAGAGGACTGGTGGTGGACCCCCACCTCCTTCCCCACAACTAACAACATGGGAGCAGCAAGTCTTGGCAATCATACATCCTGAGGGCCTAGCAGGAGTAGCAGGAGGACTGGACTCTGGTAAGTCAAATTTCTATTACTGTCATGCCCCCTACTTGCATGCCATCACATACCTCCACCCTAACCTCTACCCATCACCCCACCACCTCACATACACCCCACCATCACAACCCACCCTTCCTTCTACCCAGCACTGCATTCAACAACAATGCCTGGACACCACTCACAGCCCTGCATGGACACCCATTACCACAGCATGCACAGTAGTGGCAATCACTTAGCCAACCAAATTACAACTCACACAAGCCAAAGCTGCCTTGGTAATAACAACTATAGATGGAAACACACTCATGTACAAGATGTCACATGCAGTAACAATAACACTGCATTTACATACCCGCAGGATCCCCACACAACGTCACCAGAGAGGAGGTGCCAGCAACATCCAGTCCACCCCCAGAAGAGGCCCACAGTGATGACAGCAGCTCTGCATGCCTGGATCAGGATGACCAACCTGGCCCTTCAGGGACCTCTGGACAGTGGGTTACCCAGCCGCATTCCCAAACCACCACAGAGCCTCCCCCCCTCTGGAAACACCAGCACAGCACGCACCCAGCGGGCCCATCCCTCTGTCCCCAGGACACATCAATCAGCAGTGTGTCCACCACTACAGGGACCCCAGGCAACCCCACAAACACAGGACGATCAGGGACCTGGGGTCAGTGGCAGTGGGCACAAGGTTCAGGGGACAGAGGCACAGGACAACAGGGAAGCTGGGAGGACTGCTGTGCAACAGGGGGAGGACAGGCCCAGGGAATCAACTCTCCACAAGGCACTCACCAACATCCTGGGAGCATACCACCATTCCCAGGAGACCATGGGCCAGATACTGGCCAAGCTGCAGGAGACCCAGCGGCTGCAGGAGAGACAGCACCTGGGGATCAGGGAGGACCTGAGGGACATCCACACCACCCTGGCCACCATTGCAGGGGTGCTGACAGACATGGCCAACACCATGAGGGAGGCAGTGGCACACCAACCAACCCCTGACACTAGCCACACTGAAAAACAGCCCTCCACCTACGCTAGTGGACATGAGGCACCACCACTGGAACAACAGGCCACCGGCACCCCAACCCCTGCAGAAGGAGAACCACTACGCAAAAGGTCCCTTGTGATCCAGGCAGAAGCCAGAGAACATTGCCAAGAACCCCGCCAGGAAATAGGACTCCCCTGATTGTTACCCTTGTCTCCCACTCTGTCACCCTGTCCACCTTTAACTGACAATGCTCCACTTCCTTTGCCCCCTTGGACAATGCACCTGTGATACCAATAGACTAGACTCTATCCTGGACATTTCTCCACCATCAAACCAGCCCATTACAATACCCCTTACACATATTATCACAGAAATAAACACCCTTGGAACAAATACAAGTATGGAGTCTGTCAACTGATTGAAATATGTATTAGTTTAACAAACTGTAAACATTGCAATTCAAATGTACAGTTACATTTACATAGGTATGACCTGTAGTGGGCAGCAGTAAACATACCAGGAGCCAGAGTGGGGCACAGATATCTGAAAATAGAGATGCCAAAGGGTACAGTAAGTGGCCATAGAAATAGGGAAATCAGGCTGCCATGTACAATGTCCAACACAAAACTGCAATGGAAGGTGAAGTTACAGTGTCTTTCCTGTGTGTAACTAAAAGTACTGTTGGATTATTGTAGTTCTGTTGTCCACATCCTCTTCCTCTGCCTCATCTTCGTCACTGTCCACATGCTCCACCGCTGCCACAAGACCATCCCCAGGCTCATCCTCCTGCAGAAAAGGCACCTGGTGTCTCAAGGCCAGGTTGTGCAACATGCAACGATGATCTGGCACAACTTCTTGGGTGAGTAGTACAGGGACCCACCTGTCAGATGGAGGCACCTAAATCTGCCCTTCAGGAGGCCAAAGGTGCCCACAATCATCCTCGTTGTTTGCCCATGTGCCTCATTGTAACGTTCATCTGCTGTTGTCCTGGCATTCCTCACTGGCATCAGTAGCCATGAGAGGTTGGGGTAACCAGAGACACCTGTAAATATCAAGGGATGCCTGTTAGCCACACACTCACCCTTAGGGCCAACCCCACACCCATATACCTACATCAACTGGGTGGGGACTATGGGCTCACCTATTAGCCACACCCGGTGCCTCTGGATTTGAGACATCACATATGGGATGCTGCTATTCCTCAAGGTAAGGGCATCATGCACAGAGCCAGGATACTTTGCATTGACATGGGAGATGTACTGGTCCACCAAACACACCATCTGCACATTCAGAGAGTGAAAGCTCTTTTGATTTCCAAACACTTGTTCATTTTTCCAGGGTGGAGGGGGGGCAAATATGTGTACCATCAATGGCACCAATGATGTTGGGGATATGCACTGGGACATATCCCCAATGATGTTGGGAATATGTCCCAGTGCATAGAAGTCAGCCTTCACTGTGGCCAAATCCTCCACCTGGGAGAATACGATGTAGCTGCGCATGTGTTTTATCACGGCAGACAACACTCTGGTCAGTACGTTTGAGAACATAGGCTGTGACATCCCTGATGCCATGGTCACTGTCACTTGGAAGGAACCACTTGCCAAGAAATGGAGCACTGACAGGACCTGCACTGAAGGGGGATACCTGTGGGGTGGCGGATAGCTGAAATCAGGTCTGGCTCCAATTGGACACACAGCTCTTGGATTGTGGCCCTATTAAGTCTGTAGGTTAGGATAATGTGCCTGTCCTCCATTGTCGCCAGGTCCACCAGGGGTCTGTACACAGGGGGATGTCTCCATCTCCTATTCAACCTCAGTGGTTAAACGGTGAGCAGAAGGTCATATTCAAACATATGCTCAGATCAATATGCAATTTTTGTTTTACAGAAGCAGTATGTTAACTTGTAGGTCAGTTAAGTCAGTAAGTCTGCTGTGACACAGTTAGGTGCCATAGCCTGTGCCCCCCTAAAATGGCGGCTGCCTGACCTGTGAGGAGGGACAAGTGAAAATTAGGTAATTCCACTGGCATTGTGTGCCGTTGCGGTCGGTGGTTGACGACCGCCATGCAACACCGCATTGGTTATCATTGGGGCCTACGGGTTCCAAGAGCCAATGACGATGTACGCCAGGGATGACGGTACGCACTGCCGCGGACGTGACCGCCATTTTCTATCTGTTCACTCACTTGCTACCTGACCTTCAACAGGAAAGGACCTACACTGCAAGTGCTGCTGTGACCTGTGTCTGGAAGCGACCATGGCACGAGTGTCTGGGGAAAGGGCCCCAGCCTTCACTTCGGAGGAGTTGGAGAGACTGGTGGATGGGGTCCTACCCCAGTACCCTTTACTTTATGGTCCTCCAGACCAACAGGTCAGTACACTGTGAACATGATGCTTGGGGCATGAATGTATGGAGTGCGGTGTGTGTGAACCTCCTGTAGGGGGGGCCAGGGGTCATGGGCAGAGTGCTGCATGTATGGTGGTCAATGTCTGTGCGAAGGGGATGGGAGGGATATGGTGGGCCATGAGTATGACAGTCCAGACGGTATGACTAATCCCTTTTCTGCTGTATTTTTCCTGCAGGTCAGGGCCCATCAGAAAAAGGGTATTTGGTGTGCCATCATCAAGGAGGTGCGGACCCTGGGGGTCTTTGACAGTCGAAGCACCCACTGCCGCAAACGGTGGGAGAACCTGTACCACTGGGCAAGGAAGACGGCGGAGGCCCACTTGGCTGGCCTCCAAATGAGGAAGGGGTGCCCGTCGTACCCTGACCCCCCTGATGTTCTGCATCCTAGCGGTGGCCTATCCGGAGTTGGGTGGGCGCTTGAAGGCATCACAGCAGCCACCAGGGGGTGAGTACAGATTCAGATTCTTGACTTTGTGCGTGTTAAGGTGTTATCTGGGTGGGGGATGTAAGCTTTGGGTGCCCCTAGGCCAGGGCGAACATGGCAGGGTAGGTTCCATCACCAGCACGCCTATCACTACACGCTCCTCACTGGCAGTCACCACCCTCAAATCCATGCACACGTCCCCTGTGTCCTCTCCCACTGTGTCTATGACCCCTCCTCCCAAAGTACACAAACGCAAGCACTCAGACACCCAACAGCCATCCACCTCACAACAGCATCCAGCCCATGCACCTGCACCCAAACACAGCAGACTGACACCTCCTACAACCACTCCCTCTTCCTCCACTCCCAAACCTTCACCCTCTTCCCACCCCAGTGTCCCTAAGAAGCTTTTCCTCGCCACCATTGACCTATTCCGTACCCCTCCCTGCCATCCTTCAGTTCGGGCCAGGGTGGGTAGAACACAGCCCAGCACTTCAGCCACCCAGTCCACGGCCACTGTGGTTTCTGCAGCTACTGCAGGTGTGAGAGGCACCAAGGAGGCATCCGTCAGCACAGCCAGTGTGCCAGCACCATCTGCCAAGGCCAAGAAGGGGCCGCCACCTAGCAAGGGCAAGAATGGGACACCTGCCAGCAAGGGGAAGGAGGCAACACCAGCCAACAAGGGGAAGGAGGCGCCACCAGCCAGCATGCGAAGGAGGCACCACCAGCCAACAAGGGGAAGGAGCCGCCACCAGCAGGCAAGGGGAAGGAGGCACCACCAGCTAGGAAGGACAGGAAAAGAACACCAGCTGGCAGAAGCGAGGATGCACCACCATCTACCAAGGGCAGGAAGGGGCACACAACACCAGCCATGGTACTTCAGCCATCTGAGGCTGCAGGGGAAGGGCTGGAGCCCCCCCCCACCACTGACAGCTCCACCACCTGCACCGTGGCCAGCACCACCACCTGCCCCACCGCCAGCACCGCCACCTGCCCCGCCAGCAGCACCACTGCCAGCAGCAGCAGCCCCAGTGGGCAGCCGTCTAAGGCTGCAGGGGAAGGTCTGGAGCCTCCCCCCACCACTGACAGCACCGCCACCTGCACCGCGGCCAGCACCGCCACCTGCACCTCCAGCAGCACCGCTGCCAGCAGCAGCAGCCCCATTTGGCAGCCGTCCGTGGCTGCAGGGGAAGGGCTGGAGACTCCCGCCACCTGCACCGCGGGCAGCACTGCCACCTGTACCGCCAGCAGCACCACTGCCAGCAGCAGCAGCCTCAGTGGGCAGCCGTCTGAGGCTGCAGGGGAAGGGCTGGAGCCTCCCACCACCACTGACAGCACAGCCACCTGCAGCGCAACTGCCATCCACTGAGCAGCCATCACCACCGGCGAGAAGTGTGTAGTAGTGACCACATGGGCTGCAGTGCATCCTGGCCCCTGCAACACCTGTCGGTGTGTCACCCAGATGAAAGACGGTGACATTGCACCATCCAGGATGATGCAATGCCCCCTTCTGAACCAGTGCCCCCTCCTGAACCAGTGGAAGAAGACATCCACTCACCCCCTCCTTGGCAGGATGAAGCACACTGGGCATAAAGCCCCCTCCAGAACCAGTGGAAGAAGGCATCCACTCAACCCTCCTTGGCAGGATGAAGCACACTGGGCACAAAGCCCTCTCCAGAACCAGTGGAGAAGCCATCCACTTGAGAGACTGTGGCTTTGTACTCCCCATGACCAAGCAGTGGGCAAACCACCCACTTGAGAGACTGTGGCTTTGAACTCCCCAGAAGCAAGCAGTGGGCATGGACCCCCCTCCAGGCCAGTGGGGTAGTACCATCTTCCAGCTGAGGTACCCCCCAATTCCCCTGTCCCCCTGAGGGGCCTGTGTGTTTTTGACCTGATGCCCCTGCAGTGTTCTCTCTGTATTGAGGAAAGAGTCAAGTGTGGCCTTGGCCTATGTGTAATGGCCCCGTGGTCCACGGACATTTTGGAGTGGGCATTGTCCCTCCTTTTGTATATATTGTACATACTGTTTATTGATTTAAGGACGTACTTATTTCAAATTTTACTATTACACTCATTTTAATCCATTCCTTTTGTTCTTGGGTTATTCCTGAGGGTTACCGGGTGTATATGTAATGTTGTTGCATGTTTGTGTGTGTGGTGTTGGGTGTGAGAGTGAGGGTGGGGGTCGGTGTGTTGCGTGTGTGTGTCACTCTTTTTTTCCTCCCCCCTCCCTTGTGTGCAAGGTGCAGTACTCACCGTGGTCGTCTTCACCGGCGTTTGTGTTCCTGGTGTATGAGGAGGTGCACCAGCAATGGAAAAATGTGCAGCTAAGGCTCCATGGGGCCGTGGTTCTTCCTTGAGTGTAGTAAGGTGAGTCATTTCCCTTCAGTGTACTGTTTCCGCTATGCTTTTGGTACCGCCCCGGAAAAGTTGGCGGATACGACTGTTTTAATGCTGTTGGCGGTACATTGTCTTACGCCTGGCTGATGGCGGTTACCGCCGTGGTGTTTGTTGCTCCCGCTGTGGCGGTCGTTGTGTTAAAGTGGCTGTCTGTGTTGGCGGTTTCTGCTGTGGTGATAATTCAATTGTTTTTACCGCTAGCCTGTTGGCCGTATTACCGCTGCTTTATCCACGACCGCCAGGGTTGTAATGAGGGCCAAAGTGTGTAAAGCATTCAAGTATCACAAAACAGTAATTAAATAAAACACAGGAAAAAGTTTAAAAATCCAAAACCAATTTCTAAATATTGGAAATATTTTTATCCTTAATTTGACACCAAAACGTATAAAATTGAATAAGGGGAACCGGAGATATGATTTTTTTAAGAATTAGGGGGTCATTACAACCCTGGCGGTCCAAGACCGCCAGGGCTGTTGTGACGGAAGCACCGCCAACCGGCTGGCGGTGCATTCCGGTTCATTACGACCACGGTCGAAGCACTGCTGTTGCACCGCCGGGGCCGGCGGTTTTCCGCCACAATGGCCCCGCGGTTCTAATCCTCCAGGGTAGCGCTGCTAGCAGCCCTGCCCAGGGGATTACGAGTCCCCCTACCGCCAGCCTTTTCCTGGCGGTTTGAACCGGCAGAAAAAGGCTGGCAGTACGGGGAGTCGCGGGCCCCTGGGGGCTTCTGCACTGCCCATGCCACTGGCATGGGCAGTGCAGCGGCCCCCTGACAGGGCCCCGTGCAGCTTTTCACTGTCTGCTTTGCAGACAGTGAAAAGCGTGACGGGTGCAACTGCACCCGCCGCACGGCCGCAACACCGCCGGCTCCATTTGGAGCCGGCTCCTGTGTTGCAGCCGAGATCCCCGCTGGGCCGGCGGGCGGAAACCAAGTTTCCACCCGCCGGCCCAGGGGGGATCTCAAAATGACCGCAGCGGGAGTGCGGCTGCATTGGCGGCCGCCCGGCAGTCAGATCTTGGCGGGCGGCTGAGGGCCTTAGTGTTTTTTAGCACATAGAAACGAATAGCGCCAATCTGGCCATCTGGTTGCACCTCGACCAGGGCAAAGTCAAAGTGTAAGGCCGACTGCAATGGAGCCCTGCTCAGCTACAGGAAGCAGGAGGCCGCGGTCAAAGTTTTACCTTCGGACTTAGTCATTTCCTTGAAGATTATATTCAGCGGGATGAAGTCACCAGTCAGATCCGACCTCCCAAGAGCCCTTCCTCAGATACACGTCACAGGAGACCTCTATGAAGATTTCTACGTTCGGACTTAGATGATTTTTCCAGATGAAAATCTTTCGACCGGGCTAAACCTGAATCTTTATCCCACGTACCTGGAGCTCTCTGCGGATCTACTGCACGGAGGTCCTGGACAACTTTCTACGTTTGGACTTTTCAGAGATTTTTTTTAATGGGACCAACCTGCAAGTCAGGTTGGGTTGCCGTTGAGGCAAGCCGGCTAGACTCACCCCGGCGGGTCGGTCCCCCTATAAGTTTTTTCCAAAATTCACCAATCTTCTCCAAACTTCTGGATCTTCTTCCAGAAGGCCTTTGAATGTACTTTAGGAGTCCACACCTCACCCCAAGGTTACAGAACCTCTGAGTTGCTCATTGAGGGTGCAGACTCCACTCAACTCCCAGAATACACCTGGCTTAAACTCCAAAATGGCCACTGGACAGTGCTCAGCTGGTCAGTTTGTTCAAGATTTGATGTAGGAGACTCTGGTTAGCTATTTTTCACCTGTAGCAAACAGGGAGTCCCTCCTTGAATCAGTTGAAGCTCGACAAAGTCCTTCTTGTGGTGAAGCCCAAGTGTGCAGCTGGTGCTGTCCTTCAGAGTGCAGTGTCCAGGTCAGGGGTCGAGCAGGGCAGACCTTCTCCTTCTGATGTTATTACTTGTAGGGATCTGAGGTGTGGGTTCAGCTCTATCATATTTATCCTTGCTCCTGGGTGAAAAACAGTGGGGTCCTGGGTATTTAATCACTTGCTGGGAAGTGTGGCAAACATCAATCCCAGGGAGTAACATTCCTCAAACATCCTACATGGCTGAAAGTGATTTTTGGAGATTAGATTTGGCTGAGCCCACCCACTGGTGTGGCTACAAATCCTAAACATGCCCCTCTCTTGCTCTCTCCTAATCTAATCAAGAGGGCACCTAATTGTCTGGGGTTACAGGATGTGAGGGAGGTGCTGGGCTGCTCCAAATGTCCTTCCCTGTCTTTGAATACCAGTTTGGCCGCCCTCCCCCCTTCCTGCTTCCCCATCTGCTGAGGCAGATCCCCTCCCCCAGGCACATCCTTTGTGTTCAGCCAAGGCCACTTTACACATCATCAAGGCAGCCTGGCCAGGCTGTCAGAGGCTGGCCAGTCTGAGAAGGTCACTACAGCGTCTTTATCTGAACTAGTTATATTAAATCCAGCAATTGTAAGTTGTGGTATTTATTATAACAATTAGTTTGATAGCAAACTCAATTTATCTGACACTTAAGGAGACTTTATTAATTCAAATAAATTCTCCCAATTTTAGTCTATGGAGGCCATTCACTACAGTGAGGGAAAACAAACTTGCCTATTTTACCTCACCAGGGCTTATTAAACAATTTTTATAAGGTCCCTGCTTATATTGACATAGCACCCAACCCTAGGGGAACATAGGGCACACCTTAGGGGTGACGTATATGTAAAAATAAGGTAGTTTAATACTTCAGAAGTACTTTGAATTCCAAAGTTGAATTTGCATATAACTTTAGTTTAAAAGCAGCCAGCAAGGCAGGAGTGCCTTTTAAATGACCCTGGGCACCTCAGCAGTACACCTATGGGTGCACTACCTATGCAGTGGTCCCTAAACCTAAATTCCCTACCATATACTAGGGACTTATAGGTAGGTTGATACTGCCAATTATAATTAGCCTAATTTGCATATCCACTTTACACAGAGCACTGGCCCTGGGACTGGTAAGCAGTACCCAGGGCACAGCCAAGAGTCAGTAACCACCAGTATCTGTCCAAAAAAGTTTGGGGGTGACAAGGGCAAAAAGGAGGACTTTCCTACATCCATCCACTCATGGGCACCCACCGAACCATGCCCCCACCAACTACTAAAAACTTGGAATCAACCACATCAGCAAAGTACTCACCGGCATCCTCAACACCTCCATCACCTCGCAATATTTCTGGACAATTGAAAACATGCAGAAATCAGACCCCTTCTGAAGAAACCCTCTGCTGACCCCAGCAAACTAAAATACTACTGACCCATCTCTTTGCCCCCCAACTGTGCCATAGTACTCGAAAGGCCATCAGTCAACAGCTCATCAACTACCTGGAAGAAAAAAACCTTTCGGACATCTCCCACTCAGGATTCCACACCAGCCACAGCACCGAGACCGCTAACATCACAGTTACATACGACATCAGGGCACTCCTTGATCACTGAGAAACCACTGCCCTGATTCTTCTTGACCTATTAGCTGCATTCAACACCGTCTCCCACCACACCCTCATCAACAGACTCCTCAGCATTGGAATACAAAAAGGTGCCCTCAAATTGTTTGCCTCCTTCCTGCAGGATGTACTCAGAGCATCTGGGTGCCCCCTTTCACCTCCACACCCAAGAACATCATATGTGGTGTCCCCCTGGGATCTTTCCTCACCCACACCCTCTTCAACACCTACATGATCCCCCTGGCCGACACCGTCAGATCCCACAAACTCAACATCATCTCCTACGCAGATGATACTCCTCTTATCCTCTCTCTCACAGAAGACCCCACCTCCTCCAGAACCTACCTCCACAACCCCAGTACCAACATAGCCAACTGGATGAAATCTAACTCCATCAAACTAGATAAAACGTAAGTGCTCATCTTTGTGAGAAACACATCCATCTGGGACCATAGCTGGTGACCAGCCGAACTTGGACCCACTTCCACACCAACGGAGCATGCATGCAACTTTGTCATCATCCTCGACAGCGAACTAATCATGAAGCACCAAATCAACACAGTCGCCTCCCCTTGTTCCACACCCTCTGCATGTTCTTCAGAATCTTCAGATGGGTCCCTGTCACCAACAAGAAAGCAGTCACCCACACCCTCATCACCATCCACCTCGACTACATTCGCCTCTACACCATCACCACCCAGATCCTCAAAGTCCATACAGGACCTGGCAGCTAGACTTCTCCTGGACCTCCTCAAATGGACACATATCACCACCCACCTTAAAAACCTCCATTGGCTTCCTGTCCAGAAAATATGCCAGTTCAAGCTCCTCATGCATGCCTACAAAGCCCTCCATGATCAAGGACCAGCCTACATCAACCACCAACTCAGCTTCCACCAGCCCACCAGACACCTGCACTCCTTCTTGCGGGCACTAGCACACAGACCCAGGATCTTTTGCAGCGGGTGCACTACTTGTCCTACGTCACCTCCAAGGTACGGAATGACTTGCCCCTCCCCTTTCAAACAGCACATCAATGGCAAACTTCAGAAAGAGACTCAAGACCTTGCTCTTCGATAGAGGCATCACACCCTAGCGCGCTGATACTCCCAGGGCTGGCAGTGCTGCGCTCTACAAATATTGATTGATTGACAAATACTTAACACACTGTCTCTTAACTGACGCCTGACTGCTCTATGCCAAGTTACCAAAGGGTGAGCACATGTTAATCTAGGGTGTGTTTCTGACTCACCCTGACAATGATTGTGGTTCCTGCTTGGACAGTTTGCATACCTCTGACAACCCGAAACCCAATTTCTAAACAGAGTGGAATCTGATGATGTTAGACAGAAGAGAAGAGTCATGTACTTGTGGAAAAGTGTAGGGCTGAGTGATGATCCCTGTGGGACCTTGGGGTGAGGTCCTTGGGTTCTGATGTGAATGGTATGAGCCTGACTTGTTTTGTTCTTCCCGAGAGGAAGAAAGCTATTTACTTGATTGCTGGTCATTGTATTCCCATTGTGTGTAGTCTGGCAAACAGTGTGTCTTAGGAGATAGAATTGAAAGCAGTGGATATGTTGAGGAGGATGAGGGTGGTGGTCTAGCAGCTGTTTAGGATGGTGCATATGTTGTCTGTGGCAGTGATGAAGGCTGTTTCAAGTGCTGTGGTTATTTCAGAATCCTGACTGAAGTTGTCCAGACTTTGTAGCATTCTTGGTGATCAGCGAGTTGTCTGTTGATAGTCTTCTCAATAACTTTGGCTGGGAAGCAGAGGTGTGAGATGGGTTGGTAGTTGGGAGGTGTGAGGTGGGTTGGTAGTTGCTGAGTCCTTCACGGTCGACTGAGGGTTTTTTGAGAAGGGTGGTGATTTCAGCATGTTTCTAGCTATCTGGGATGGTGGTTATCTTGGGGGAGGTGGTGATCATGGAGATGAGTATTGTGCTGATTGTGGCTCTTCCCAAGTTGCAGATAAGGTGGGGTAGGGGTTTGTGGGAGGCCCTGAGTGGACTATCTTCATTATTGCTGCAGTGCCCTTGATGGATAGAGGGTTCCATGCTGTCAGTTGGTAGTTTTTGGCAGATGAAGTTAGCAGGCTTCAAAGATTGATGGGGAAGTGACTGGGGTTCAAAGTTGCTGTAGATCTTTGTGTTGTTTGTGGAAGAAGTCGGAGAAGGTTTTGTAAAGTTCTTGTGTAGGGGTGATGGTGTTGGTTGTAGCTGTTGGGTTGGGAAATTCCTTGATGATGGCAAAATATTGCTTGCAGTTGTTGGAGCTAGATGTGATTGTCAAGGTCAAGGCATTTTTCATGGTCTCTTTCACTTGGTGGTAATAGTGTCTAAGTTCAGCATTGTAAGTGTTTCTTGCAGTGGTACCTCAGGGGGATCTCCATTTCCTTTTGAGTTGTTTGCAAACTCTCTTGGACTCTCTGAGGTCAGCCTTGTACCAGCTAGCTTGTTCGCTGGATCTCTTGGGTTTGGTGTTTTCCAGGGATGTGAGGGTATTGGTGCAGGGGATGATCCAGTTCTTGAAGTTGTTTGTATCATTGATGAGGGTGTAAATGGGGTCTGGGAAGTGTAGTTGGAGGGCATTGATCCATTCAATTTCTGTTCCTTTCTTGCAGAAAAAACTTGGGTTGTTGCTAAACTCTACAGGTGTGGTTGGTGGCACTGTTCTTTGGAAGTGAACAATAGAGTGGTCCGTCCATGTGAGTGGAGTAATGAAGCTGACTTTATCCTTGTCGCTGGAAGAGAAGATGTGGTCCAGGGTGTGTCTGGCAAAGTGAGTAGAGCCTTGACAAGCTGAGTGAGGCCAATGTTCTGTAGACTTTCGAGCATGTCCGTGGAGTTGGAGTCTGTGGGGTTTATTGAGATGAAAGTTGAGATCACCTAAGAATATGAAGACTTTAGCATCCATTGCGAGGGGTGCGGTGAAGTTGGTGAGACACTTATTGAGAGGGTGCTAGTTCCCAGGGGAGAGTAAGCGAGGATACTTTTGATAGTGGTTTTACTGTCTGTCTAATGCTTGAAGAGAATAAAAGTGCCTTCTGGGTCAGTGTAAGAGCTACACTTGATGGTGTCTCTGTGAATGGTGGTGACTCCTCCTCATGGTTTATGGCATAAGTCATTGTGCAGGATTTTGCATCCAATAGGGGTGGCTGCTGTGATGTCTGGCATCAATGTGAGGTTGAGCCACATTTTGGTGAGGAAGAGGAGATACACTGCATTGGAGTCAATGAGGTCCCAAATCTCAGTGGAGTGATTTCTGAGTGAGCATCTGTTACGGAACGTGCATGCATATGAGTGAGTGTTGCTGTATGGGGTGGGTGTGTGTTGCTGTGTGAGTGTGGGTCGTGAGTTCTGACTTGGTGAGGGGTGTGTAGGTTGTGGGAGCGGGTGTGTGGAGGCATGTTAAAAAGCAATGTGAGCAAGCAAAGGGGCCAACCGTGGACTGAAGTACGGTAGCAGCGTTTCTGCAGCATCCAGGGCTGATCCAGTGGAGAGCATTAGCAGTGTAGTTGCAGGAGGAATTTGGACCAGGGTTCCTAGCACTGGACTTGGTCCAAGCGCAGAGAGGTGAAGATGGGCTTGCGTTTGGCATACGTTCAGCACACTTGTGATGTGTCCAAGGGATAGCCTCTCTGCGATCTTCATCAAGGAGGTCCTTGGACAGTGGGAGGAGCACAGAAGTGCTAGATCGGTTCAGCAAGAGAGGGAAAGTCCGGTGGGGAGTGCAGGAAAGCCGGCAAGAGGGGCAAGGTGGGAAAATCAGGTTCAAAAACTGACAGAGGAGACCAAGTTGAAAAACTGAGCTGTAACAAGTTGAGCGGAACAAAGCATGCAAAAAGGAGCAATTAAACAAAGACAGGGAGCAGATAGAACAGGCAGCACAAAGAAAGAAAGAGTAGTTACAGAGTCAGGGACAGAACGAGCAGCTAACAGGAAAAATGGTAGGAGAAAGACACCTTCATGTTTCAGAAGGACAAGGTGAGGTTGATGAAGCAGAAAATGAAGGTTTTGATTTATTAACGCTTAAACGTAGTGCTGAAATAATCATGTGTGACTTTAACCGAACTAATAAAGATTGTACGGGGACAAAATGTGCCCTCAGAGTAGTTTGCCATCATTTATACGCGTGCTTTATATAACGTGGTGTACTAGAATTGCACTAATCCGACATATTCATAAACGTGTGCTACGATTTGCCTGTTTGAAATGTTTTAGCTTAGCATGACTTTAGCGGAGGCTTTGGCCTAGTTGCCTGGTCTCACGGTTTAGATGCTCGTATTTTTCCACTGTGCTAATAAACGTGTATTTTTGCTTGAAGCTGTACTTTTCCACAGAAACCGTTCACATGCTTATCTTAAAGTTTCGTGCCAGCCTGGCATATTTTCTCTTTACTTCAAGGTCGACTTGCAGGTGCAGACAATGGAGGCTCTGAAAGTGAGCTAATTGGTAGACAATGTTGCAACTTGCGTACCCATCTCCAAGGATAATGTATGCTTAAGTAAAAGCTTGAGAACTGTCGTTTTTGATTGGACAATTTGAAGCTAACCTATGAACCCTCCAATGGAGACCCTACTGGATTCGAACTGTTGTCTATAAAAATCAGGTGCACGAGAGGAAAGCTCTCTCTCCATTTTGGACATCCCGCCATTTTGCAGACTTCGTAGCTATTATGGCCCACTTTGTTGCGACGCCATTTTGAGAGACTTTGATGCTTTCTCTAATCGAGAGAAAGAGACTTTAAATGATTCTGGCCCTAGAGACTTTAACTTTGATTTGATCCCTTTGCATGAAGTAGTAGTTTTACCTTGCCGCCGTGAGGCAATTGCCCCGTCCACCCCTGCCCTTAGTCCCGTCCCATGCTGATCGAAACGGTACCCATGCTGACCGAAGAACGGTACCTGTGAGACGAAGACTTCCTTGATTGCTGATCGTAATTGGTAAATATGAAAGGAAATTGTAAAATTGCATTGTGTTTCTTTTAGGTAACCAACTGCTGATTTTGATAAGGTCCCTAGTTAGGAGTTTTTCTAAATTAATGTTGCTAAATTGTTTTTGCATGAAGTCCCACATGCCGATGCTAATTTGAGGTTAGACGAGGATTCCATATGTCGCACGATGCAATTTGAGATCTTGTTATGCTGACTAAATGTATGCAATTAGTTCATTACAGATTATAGTATTAGTGATTTGCATTGCTATTATCGAATGCCTTGTGATTCAAATGCTACATAGATTGCACTTGGTCCGCCGTTATGGACAGCTATTAATGTTCATATATGTTTATCATTTAGTGTTGAGACACATATATATTGTGCTAGCTTTGTTAATATAGGGAAATAAAATTCACTAACTTTGAATAAACTGGTGTGGTTATTCCTGACTGAAAGGTCAGGGTCGCCGAGATGTATTCTGGACTAATTGTTAAGTGTTATGTTGATCAAGGTATTGCTTATGTTCGTTATTGATTATTGATTTTAATGAAATTGATCGATTGAGAGTACAGAGAGTTCCCACTTAGTCAAAAGATTCATCGGCCTAAAGAGCGTCCAAACACAGGTAAATTATTACTACGGACTGCTCTACCAGTAGATGGTAGCAGAGGATGGTTTCGTCTTTTGGGACCTTGTACTCTTAAAGTACATGGTGTTGAATTAACGGTTACGCATTTTGAGACCCCATTCGAGAAGTTGAATTAGATTTTTCTTGGGTAAAATAGATTGACAGAATGAT
The DNA here is from genome assembly GCF_031143425.1 of Pleurodeles waltl. Classification (NCBI taxonomy): domain Eukaryota; kingdom Metazoa; phylum Chordata; class Amphibia; order Caudata; family Salamandridae; genus Pleurodeles; species Pleurodeles waltl. The sequence continues at coordinate 489,517,401 of NC_090442.1, read as the reverse complement.
GATGGGCTAGGTCCACCGCGACTTTCCCGGGATCTCGGAGCTTGCGAATGGAGAGATCGGAGGCGTGGAATCAGCGTTGGCGGTACTAGTGATGGTATGAGTGAAGTCAGGGTTTTGCGCTTGCACAGCTTATTGCCGCAGGGTGTGTGAAAAGGCTGCGAGGATTTTTCTTTTTTAGAGGATAGCGGAGGTGCGACTCCGAGTGTAGAAGTAGTGAAGTCGTCGAACTTCATAGAGATATCGGAGGTGCGGCTCCGAGTGTGAGAGTAGGGAAGTCGTCGAACTTCATGTGCGTGTGGCGCTTTGTGCATAAAAAGGTCCACGTGGTTGTTGTTGTTGAGACGGGCCCTGCGAGGTCAAGAGACTCCGGAGTATGTTGATTCATGTTGTGGTCTGGGCAGTTTAGTAGGTTGATCGGGCGTGGTCAACGAGTCGGTACGTGTGTTAGGGAGTGAAAGAAACTTCGACTTCGGGCTTTGACAAGATTCTAAGTGCACTAGAATAGATCATTGACAAGTTGAGAGTAGGTCTGCGGGTCAGATTTGCTTGCGAACGTGGGGACTGAGAAAGACGGAATAGCGGCCGAGGCTAGTGAAAAGTCCCTAAGGTCCTGAAGCGACTGTGTTACCCTTCCTGTAGTAAACTGACAGATCTGTTTTATTTTTTGGTAGCTCGCGATATATGCAAGAAGTTGTTACGAAAAGAGATGAATGAAGGAGGACTAGCCGCGAGGCTTTGTCAGCCGCAGTGTGTGTGAGTGTGACGTCACTAGGAGCCGCGCTGGGATAGGTTGGTGGGTGAGAAGGGTCGCGCACGGATTGGACGCAGTCCGTGGGGCTCGATTGGAAGGGGAAAGGCAGGTGAAGAGTATTCCGGGAATTAAAGTCACCTATTGATTACAAACTTTGTGAAATAAAAGACGAGAAAATGAAATTCTTTAAAGCATTCAGGAGTGCGATGAAGGGGGAGTCTTACATTAAAGCGAGCGTAGGAGAGGAGACGCCGCCCGAAGGTACACCAGCTTACATTGTAATGGAAGAGAAGGGGGTAGCTCCGTGCCTTTGGCTAAAGCAATGGCACAAACTGACAGAGAAACATGGGAGCGTAGCGTTCCCGATACATGGGACATTCAATATAAGGATTCTAGAGAATTTGAGATTCACGATGTACGACATGAAGGTACCTCCAAGGCCAGCCCAGTTTGAGGCTCTAGCGATTTGGGAACTAATGGCCAGACAGCAACAGCAGAAGAAGTTTGAGACCAGGATGAGAAAGGTAGAAAAGACACTAGCGGATGCTAGGTGGGATAATGCACAGAAGGTGTGGAGGGCAGATGTATTGCAGGGGATAAAATTGTTTCCCGCAATTACTAAGGAAGAAGAGGAGACAGGGAAGAAAGCTACCTGTAAGACGGACAGGAAGTGTTCCAAGGATAGAGAGGACGAGGAAAAGTTGAGAAGAGAAGAGGAGTTAGAGGATGAGGAGTTAATAATGCAATTGCTGAACGACCGTCCACCGCCTTATGTGGAGGATGGACAGGGTCCAAGTACCAGTTCTGCCCCTCCGGCATCGGTACAGAACAGTGAAACCCAGAGTTCAGGAGCGTCATCGGGATCTAGGGACTCGAGTTTATTGTTCACCCCGCAGATACCGCAGGTTAGGAGAATATATCCAGATGTGCCCGTGTTGAAACCAGCAGAAAATTATCAGCCGCAGATGCCAGGGTATTACAGCAGTGACAATAGTACAGGAATGATTATGGACCCAACCGTAAGGGGAGGACAGAATGGTTACAACCAAACAATGGGACAAGCTGAATCAACTCAGTTTTTGCTGCCCCAGAAGCAGATGCAGGGGGGAAATGCACATGCTCAAATGACGGGGAGTCAGATGGGCATGCCGGCGATGATGACCCATGGTGTGGGCATGAACATGCCACAGAACATGGGAAATGGACAGAACCCAGACACGATATCACTACCCATTACTGTAGGTCCACCGGTACCTCTGTATAGTCAGCCTCCGTTGGGTATGAGCGGTCAGGGACCCATGCTGCAGAATGGGACCGAAAGGAGGTGCATAGAAAACACTCCAGGGATAACTCCGATAGCGGCTCAACTCAATGGACCCGGATCCTTGATGGAGTTTAGTCCCGTATGTGCCCAATCGACACTGGTGAGGTCGAGCCCCCCACTGATAATACCTCTGACATCGAACACTGAAAAGTTGCCGCAACCATCAATGGCAGTCGATGTGAATGCCACGCTGATGGGGGTGAATGCGCAACAGTTGACGCAGTGGTTCAACAGTCTAAACTCCACACAAAATTCAGCCAGTGGGAAAGGAGAAGACTATATGAACAGGGTCAGGTTGAACATGGAAGCGCAAGAATTGGTGGAAGGGACCATGGGTGTGAACAGGTTAGAATCCTACACAGAAGAAGAGCTGAGGTATCTATGTCCCAGGATTACGAAGGAAGTGAACAAGGTACATAAGAGCTTGCAGGAAGCAGCTGACAGAAAAGGGGTTGACATAGACAAGATGAAACACTTGAGCAGGAGCTACAGGTTAGATTTTGGGACCACAGATTTTGAACACATGAGGTCAGCAGGCATGAGGACCCACCTTAGGGAATTGCTGCAGAGTGCACAGGTGTGGAGGTGCTTAGACAAATGGGAAAGCAGGTGGGTAAAGAGAAAGGAAAAGAGGAGGGACAGTGCTACAGAGCACAATGAGAAAAGACCGCAGAGCAGTGATACAGTAACTATGTTACCAATGAGGGAGACAGCAGGGGGAAAATTGGTACATGTACCATGGCACAGAAGCGACATTCAGTCTTTTACGGATGATTTTCCCAAACTGAGGGAGAAGCCGATTGAATGGTATCAACAGACTGATAGGTTTGTGAAGCTTGCAAAATGTCTCTGGGAGGACCTGAACACTCTGTTTGAGATTGTGGTTCCGGCAGATTTGTGGGAGGATTGCAAAAGAGCTGTAGGTTGGCCGACAAGTGAACCAGAGAGAGACAGGGAGACGGGCGCACCATCACCTATGGTGATGAGCTTGTACTATAAGGTGATTGAGCATTTGAAAACAAAGGTACCCGCGAAAAATGTGGACTGGCAGAAGATTGATCGAACTGCCCAAGAGACTAAAGAATCGATTCATAGTTACTATGAGAGGCTGTTGAAGGCGTTCAAGAATTACAGTGGCACGGAAACAATTGAGGCGAAGGACATGCTCCATTTTGTCTTCAGATTTGTGGAAGGGCTGAGGCCAGAGATAAGTCAGATGATAAAGTCACATTTGATTTGTTGGCAATCGAAACCGATTGATGAGGTGTTGAATTATGCGAAATACTGTAGCGATGAAATCGAAGTGAAACAGAAAAAGCTGAAAGAGAAGGTGATGATGATGCAGCTTAAGGCAGCTCAAACAGGTTTACAAGGTTTGCAGGGTTTGCAAGGGATGCAAGGGTTCCAACAGCAAGTACCGCAACAGCAGCCGCAGTTGCAGGGAAACATGGCGTTTCAGCCACAGGCGAGAGGCAGAGGTAGAGGACGTTTTGTGAATAATGGTCCGGATTTGAACACTGTTGTGACGGGTGTGCAGGCAATGAAGACGGTGATGCCGTGTCACGTGTGCGGAATTGTAGGTCATTGGAAACGCGAGTGCCCGATGCTGGTGCAGGAAGGTGCAGGTGCAGGTGCAGGTGTTGGTCAGCAAAACAATGATGTCAATGCATTTCAGACAATGAGGGGACCGAAATTGAGAGGTCCAAACCCAAATTTTAAGACCATAAATCAATTGCAGGGATTACAACCTATGCAACCGCAGCAGATGCAGATGCCTCGTATGCAGATGACGCAAATGCAGCCGATGCAACAGCAGTTACCTATGGTACCTAATCAGCAAATGCAAATACCATTGGCACCAATGGGTCAGCAGCAAGTGATGGTTCCTCCACAGGTCTCGGGTCAGGTAATGAGTACAGATGGCACCGTGCAACAGTTCCCATTACACAGTGAGAGTGGAATAAACAATGTATGGGAGAGTGAAAGTTCAGAAGAAGAAGGAGATTGTGTGCTTGCAGCATCCTTGGAAGTTGATCAAAGGGGTCCGTACGTAGAGGGAAAAGTAATGGGTCATAGTGTCTCATTCTTGGTTGACACAGGAGCCACACGTTCGACTGTTAAGAGCAGTGAAGTACCAAATTTGCCACTCTCAGGGAGGACAGTTCAAGTGGTGGGAGTAGCAAACAGGCACCTGACGAACCCAATAACAGATCCGGTACCAGTCAGCATCGGTAACTATCAAGGGGTACATCAGTTTGTGGTATGTGACTCAAGCCCAATAGCACTGCTGGGGAGAGACCTATTGTGCAAATTGGGTTGTTCAATAATGTGTTCGAACGAAGGAATAACAATCCAGACGAGCAGTGATGGGGAAGAAGAGGACAGTGTAGAGGGGGATGAGGTGGAAACTGTAGATGAAGAATATCCTCTGATTTGTCTTTTCCCGATGATAATTGAAGAAGATATTCCAGCTGAATTACGAGAGACAGTCGGAAAGGAAGTGTGGGACATGACTGGGAAAGAGGTGGGATTGATGAAAGGAGTAGAACCAGTGAAAGTGGCTGTAAAGCCCAATGCAATCTTTCCCCAGACCCCACAATACCACATGCCACAAGATACCCTCATGAAAGTTGCCCAACTCATTGATGAATTTGTAAAGCAGGGAGTACTGAAAGAAGTGTTAAGCAGTCCATGTAATTCACCAATAATGGGACTAATAAAGCCAAGTGGAAAGGTCCGACTAGTGCAGGACTTGAGAAAAATAAATGACATCATAGTCAAGTGTTGCCCTGTCGTACCAAATCCAGCTGTGATAATGTTTCAAATTCCTTGCGATGCTGAGTGGTTCTCAGTCATCGATTTGTCACAAGCGTTCTTCTCGGTGCCTCTTCATGAGGACAGCCAATTCCTCTTTTGTTTCAAATTCCTAGACAGAGTATACAGTTGGTGTCGAATTCCTCAAGGGTTTTCTGAGTCACCGTCAATATTCAATCAGATTCTAAAGAAAGATTTGGAAGCATTAGAATTGCCATTCGAGTCAACCCTAGTACAGTACATTGATGACTTATTGGTTGCATCAAAGACGGAAAGTGGCTGCACAGCCGATACCATTGCTCTGTTGAACCATTTGGGAAGGAATGGACACAAGGTGTCTCCTTCCAAGTTGCAGTTCTGTCAGAAGAAAGTGAAATACTTGGGTCACCAGATAGAGAAAGGGTCACGGAGAATAATGAAGGAAAGAATAAGAAGCGTACTTCAAATGAGTCCACCAAAGACAAGGAGGGAGGTGAGGAAGTTTTTGGGAATGGTGGGTTATTGTCGCCAGTGGATTCCCAACTTCTCGACTCTAGCAAAGCCTTTACTGAAGCTGACCCAGAAGGATGCCTTGGATCAAATTGAGCTGAAAGGAGATGAGATGGATGCTTTTGTTGAATTGAAAGAATGCATGTGCAGGGCTCCAGCTTTAGGTATGCCTGATTACACAAAGCCTTTCACATTGTTTTGTCACGAACGTGATGCATGTTCTCTGTCTGTCTTGACCCAAGCCCATGGTGGCGTAAACAGACCAGTAGCGTATTTTTCACCTACTTTGGATCCGGTCGCAGCAGCACTCCCAGGGTGTTTGCGCGCCGTAGCAGCAGTTGGTATCAGCCTCACTCAGAGTGAAGGAATAGTGATGGGTCACCCAGTAACAGTCATGGTCCCTCACTCAGTCGAGATACTTTTGACCCGCTCCCGAACGCAGCACATGACTGGAGCAAGACTCACAAGGTATGAAACGATAATTCTGGGCTCACCGAATGTGCAGCTGAAAAGGTGCACTACGTTGAACCCAGCAACCTTGCTCCCTGGAGAAAATGCTGAAATTGAGAACGCTGAAGACGTCGAGCATGACTGCCTTCAGGTGACTGAATTTTGCACAAAACCTCGACTGGACATTAAAGATACTAAACTTGATGAAAATGACCAAATTCTTTTTGTTGATGGTTCATGTCTAAGAGACGGGATGGGGATTTTGAAAGCAGGATATGCTGTATGTACTGTAACAGGGGTCTTGGAAGCGGGATGGCTTCAAGGAGTCTATTCTGCACAAGTGGCAGAACTTGTAGCCCTTACAAGAGCATGTCAACTGTTTGCATTGATGAAAGTCACCATTTACACTGATAGTCAATACGGGTTTGGGATTGTGCATGACTTTGGACAACTATGGTCACAGAGAGGGTTCCTGACTTCTTCAGGATCCCCAGTGAAGAACGGGGAGAGGATAAGGGAATTGTTACACGCCATTCAAGTGCCAGCCGAAGTTGCAGTAGTAAAGTGCAGTGCTCACACGAAAGGACAGGACTATGTTTCTCTGGGAAACGCATATGCGGATCAAGTCGCAAGATTTTGTGCCTTGAACTGTATATTACTCAGGGACGAATGGAATTCAATAAATGAACCAGAACTCGAACCAGCTGAAGCATTTGCCTTGAAGGTCGTAGATACAATAGATGAACTAAAAGCATTACAAAATAATGTCAGGGAGGATGAAAGAGATTCCTGGATTAAATCACAATGTATAAAGAGACAAGACGAGTTATGGGTTTCACATGAGGGAAAATTTGTTTTGCCAAACAGTCTCTTATCACAGCTTGCGCGGTTTTATCATGGGTAGGCTCACCTAGGGAGAGATGCCATGATAAGGTTGTTCAAAACTGATTGGTTTAACCCCAGATTTCGTCAAGCTGCAGAAGCAGTTTGCCATCGATGTGTCACTTGCCAGCAGATGAAGCCAGGAAAGGGAACGGTTGTGAACGCGAGTCACATTGGTAGGGCAAGCGGGACTTTTAGTCGAATGCAGATGGACTTCATTGAGATGCCTGTGCATGGAGGTCTGAAATATGTGTTGGTGATTGTGTGCATTTTTAGTCACTGGATTGAGGCATACCCCACACGTAGAAATGACAGCCTTACAGTTGCCAAGCTATTGTTGAGGGAGTTGATACCACGTTTCGGATTCCCGATCTCTTTAGAATCAGATAGGGGAAGTCACTTCAATAACGAGGTGATAAAGTTACTTTGCGAAGCGCTGAACATTGAGCAAAAGCTGCATTGTAGCTATCGCCCTGAAGCATCAGGACTGGTGGAGCAGATGAATGGTACACTGAAATCGAGAATGGCGAAAATATGTGCATCGACAAATTTGAAATGGCCTGACGCATTGCCCTTAGTGCTAATGTCAATGAGAAACACCCCTGATAGAAAGACTGGATTGTCTCCGCGCGAAATTCTCATGGGCAGGGCTATGAGACTTCCTGCAGTTCCTGCAAACGCGCTTTTGAATATTACAGATGATATGGTGTTAGATTACTGCAAAGGACTGGCTGACGTGGTTCGCTCTTTCTCTCACCAGGTGGAAGCGACCACCTTGCCACCGATCCAAGGTCCAGGACACGCACTGAAAGCAGGTGACTGGGTCGTGATAAAGAAGCACGTGAGAAAGTCGTGTCTGGAACCCCGTTGGAAAGGCCCTTTCCAAGTGATCCTGACGACAACTACCGCTGTGAAGTGTGCGGGGGTTCCCAACTGGATTCACGCCAGTCACACAAAGAAGGTGTTGTGTCTCACAGATGAGGAAGTTGAAGCGCTGAAACTGCCAGTGCCTGATAAAACAGTGCTGAGTGCTGAGACAGTGCAAAACCGAACTGAAGGCGAACAGGCAGGAACGGGAGAGAAAGAGATATTCTCCGAGGACGAAGACACCAACTCGCTTGGGAGAGTCCAAGGAGAAAGTTCAGACAGCGACGAAGAAGCTGAAGGTGACAAACAACCTGAAGCAGCTGAGGGTAGCAAAAAGCCTGAAACAGCTGAAGGTGATAAGGAACCTGAAGCAGCTGAAAGTGATAAAGAGCCTGACGAAAGTAACGGTGACGAAGGGCTCGAAAGGGTTGAAAAAGAAGGAGAGCCTGATCAGAGGAGGGCTTTCCCAGAAGCAGACGATACAGAAAAAGAAAAAGAGAACGTGATTGATTCCCCAGAAGGAGGGGACAAGGCAGAACAGAACGAAAAAGTTCAAGCTTCCACAGAAAAGATTGCAAGTCCATCAAATGGACACGGTGCAAAGAGAAGACTAAGTATTTCACCAATAAAAGAAAAGAGTAGAGAAAGTTTGAACGACGGAGAAAGGCCAAAAGTGAAAGAGAAAAGAAAGGAAGTGACTGTTGTGGAACAATCGTCAAGTGAAGAAAAAGACTTGACAAAAGAGGAAAGTACCAGCGAAGCAGAATCCAAAAGAGAAGCAAAATTGAAAAGGAAAAGGATACCAAACAGGAGATATTCCGGTCCTGAATGGGCGTATGCAGTCAATGACGATTGGACTGACGAATTTGTATCTCTAAGCATCGAGAACGAAGAAGAAGAAGAGATACCAATAGAAAAGAAAAGTTTCATAGACTCTGTCGATTGAAAGAGTAATGAATGATATTGCTTGCTACAATATAATGTGAAACAAACAACCAGCTGAGACATTGCTAAACCGGATGAGACCTTTGCTAAACCGATAAAGACTGTGTTATTGCCGAATTGAGACAAATGCTGCTAACCCATAAGTGACTGGCCTCTTGAAGAAGACGGTGTGAACATTGCGCTCGTTCAGCTTTGTAACTGAATTGCTAAATAGTTTCATTTATAGGTGCTTCTAGCTCTCTGATTCTATACAGATCATGACTAGGTACGTTACGCAAAATAATAGAAGGAAATATTGTAAATATGTGTGTATAGGCTTGGTAATTGCATGTGTACTAATAATAATGGCAATTGTGCTTGGAATGCATGGAAAGGGTAAGAATGAGAATATTGAGGCTTCTACTTTTGCTCCTGTTACTGTCACTGAACTAACCCCATTGAAAAGACTGGCATTGGATGAGAGACTCTTGCATGATAAGAAAGAGCTTTCGTATAACGTTTTCTATCGCTTGCTAGCAGAGTATGTTGAGACTATGGATGCAAAAGATTGTTATGTGTGTACACAGATACCGACATCAGTAAAGGAAGGGGTGACTTATCACCACATGCCTCTTACATACGGGATTACATGTAGTATAGTAATGTCTAGGTTTTATGGTCAAACTAACATACAGTATTTTTACTCGAATTATGATGTTACTTTTGCTTATGTTCCTATAATAGCGCAGCTAAGCCAGGTTGCTAAAGATTGGGATGCTAAGATAATGAGGGAATTTTTCGAGCCAATGCAACCTTTTGAAACGGCTCATGCTCATAGGGAGAACCTTACTTGCTCAGTCTCTGCAGTAGAGATAAGCTTTTTAGATCGCACAGATGATAGAAGGGCACAAATGAAGGCGAAATTAGAAAAAGAGCTACATAAGAGGACTTCAGTAGATAATTATGATTTTGCTGCTATAAAGACACAAGGGAAAATAGCTTTAGATGCTTGGCATGTAGGGAAATTTTGTATATATCGAGGTGAATCTTATTATGACAACATTTTTGTAGGAGCGAGTGAGTGTAAACATACGTTTATATTTAAGGCCAAATGGACATTCATGATGAACGGACTTGACCCTGTCATTCCAGGTGTATATTACATTTGTGGATATAATGCCTATTATCGTCTTCCAAAGGGATGGTGGGGAAGATGTTATTTGGGTATAGTGTTCCCAAAGGTTTATCAGCTGGATGACGTATCGATGATTCAAAAGACATCTGGATCCCATTGTATCCAGAAAAGAGAGACCGCAGCTGCTGTGGTAGGAGATATATTTGGAGCCATGATTCCTTCATTAGGAGTTGTGTTGAATTCCATCAAGATACGAAAGTTGTCTACTATAGTGGATAACATGTTGACAAAGTTTTCAGGTGCTATAATCCTGATAGATGCTGAACTTGCAGCGGAAAGAGCTATGACTCTTCAAAATAGGCTTGCTTTAGACATTCTTTTAGCAAAGGATGGAGGCGTTTGCAAAATGCTTGGTGCACGACACTGTTGTACCTATATACCCGACAATAGTGTGAAGATTAAAACTATGCTAGCTAATCTAACAAAAGAAAGTGCAGATTTGAAGGAATTGAAAGAACCAGGAGTGTGGGAGAAGGTTGGAAAAGGACTTGCTTCAGTAGGACATTGGATTGGGGGAATTTGGAATGGAATACTATTGGAAATAATAGAAGGAATATTAATAGTAATAATTTGTGTATTTGGAATTTGGGGAATAAAAAGGGGAATAATAATGATTATGGAAAGAATTAAAAGAAGAAAAGAAGAGAAAATTATGAAAAGAATGGCAGAAGAATACAAAGCGCAAACTAGGGGTACTAAAAGAAAATGGGAACAGACAGAATTTTAATGGAATAAAATTTGTGGGCATGATTTGGTGTGATGACAAGTAGTCATCAGAGGAGGGATTGATGAAGCAGAAAATGAAGGTTTTGATTTATTAACGCTTAAACGTAGTGCTGAAATAATCATGTGTGACTTTAACCGAACTAATAAAGATTGTACGGGGACAAAATGTGCCCTCAGAGTAGTTTGCCATCATTTATACGCGTGCTTTATATAACGTGGTGTACTAGAATTGCACTAATCCGACATAATCATAAACGTGTGCTACGATTTGCCTGTTTGAAATGTTTTAGCTTAGCATGACTTTAGCGGAGGCTTTGGCCTAGTTGCCTGGTCTCACGGTTTAGATGCTCGTATTTTTCCACTGTGCTAATAAACGTGTATTTTTGCTTGAAGCTGTACTTTTCCACAGAAACCGTTCACATGCTTATCTTAAAGTTTCGTGCCAGCCTGGCATATTTTCTCTTTACTTCAAGGTCGACTTGCAGGTGCGGACAATGGAGGCTCTGAAAGTGAGCTAATTGGTAGACAATGTTGCAACTTGCGTACCCATCTCCAAGGATAATGTATGCTTAAGTAAAAGCTTGAGAACTGTTGTTTTTGATTGGACAATTTGAAGCTAACCTATGAACCCTCCAATGGAGACCCTACTGGATTCGAACTGTTGTCTATAAAAATCAGGTGCACGAGAGGAAAGCTCTCTCTCCATTTTGGACATCCCGCCATTTTGCAGACTTCGTAGCTATTATGGCCCACTTTGTTGCGACGCCATTTTGAGAGACTTTGATGCTTTCTCTAATCGAGAGAAAGAGACTTTAAATGATTCTGGCCCTAGAGACTTTAACTTTGATTTGATCCCTTTGCATGAAGTAGTAGTTTTACCTTGCCGCCGTGAGGCAATTGCCCCGTCCACCCCTGCCCTTAGTCCCGTCCCATGCTGATCGAAACGGTACCCATGCTGACCGAAGAACGGTACCTGTGAGACGAAGACTTCCTTGATTGCTGATCGTAATTGGTAAATATGAAAGGAAATTGTAAAATTGCATTGTGTTTCTTTTAGGTAACCAACTGCTGATTTTGATAAGGTCCCTAGTTAGGAGTTTTTCTAAATTAATGTTGCTAAATTGTTTTTGCATGAAGTCCCACATGCCGATGCTAATTTGAGGTTAGACGAGGATTCCATATGTCGCACGATGCAATTTGAGATCTTGTTATGCTGACTAAATGTATGCAATTAGTTCATTACAGATTATAGTATTAGTGATTTGCATTGCTATTATCGAATGCCTTGTGATTCAAATGCTACATAGATTGCACTTGTTCCGCCGTTATGGACAGCTATTAATGTTCATATATGTTTATCATTTAGTGTTGAGACACATATATATTGTGCTAGCTTTGTTAATATAGGGAAATAAAATTCACTAACTTTGAATAAACTGGTGTGGTTATTCCTGACTGAAAGGTCAGGGTCGCCGAGATGTATTCTGGACTAATTGTTAAGTGTTATGTTGATCAAGGTATTGCTTATGTTCGTTATTGATTATTGATTTTAATGAAATTGATCGATTGAGAGTACAGAGAGTTCCCACTTAGTCAAAAGATTCATCGGCCTAAAGAGCGTCCAAACACAGGTAAATTATTACTACGGACTGCTCTAACAAGGTCAAGCTCGCACTTAAGGAGAAGAGAGATGTCTGGGCACCTAATCAATGTTGTTGCACTGCAGCCTCCATTTAGTAGGGTCTTGGAGAGTGGAAGGAGCATAGGGCAGTGGATGGGCTCAGCAAGAGCTGGAAAGTCCAGAAGGGCGAGTAGGAAAGTCCAGCAGGAGTGTCAATGTGAAAAAACGTGATTGGCAAGATGCAAAATGAAGCAGTAAGAGGACCTAAGGATGCAAAAAGGGGCAGTTGAGAGGAACAAATAATGCAAAAAAGAGCAATTAAACAGAGACGGAGACAGATAAAACAGTTGGCACACATAACAAAAGAGTTGTAACCAAGTCGGAGACAGGACAAGCAGCTAACAGGAAATAACATGAGTCAGAAGGGTAAGGCAAAGTCAAGGTCACACTGAAGCAGAAGAGAGATGCTTAAGCAGCTACTCAGTGGGGCTGCGCTGTGGCCGCCATTAAGCAGGGACTTGAAGAGTGGGAGAAGCATGGGGTGGTGGGTGGTACAGCAAGAGCAGGAAAGTCCAGTGGGGAGAGCAGGAAAGTCCGGGGGGAGGGGCAAGGCAGGAAAACACAATCGGCAGAGCAAGTTGATGGCAAAAATTGACAGAAGAGATCAATATGCAAAGCTAAGCAGTAAGAGGAGCAAAAGTTGCAAAAAGGAACAGATAAACATAGAAAGGGGACAGATGGAACAGACGACACAAACAAAGGTGGGAAAACTCAATCTGCGATGCAAGCCGGTATCAAAAACTCACAGAGCTGTCCAAGACATAAAATGGAGCTGTAAGAGAAGCAAAAGATGCAAAAAGGGGAAGCTGAATTGGAGAAAGAACGCAAAAAGGAGCAGTTAAAGAGAGACGGGGCAGCTAGAACAGACAGCACAAACAAAGAATGAATAGTTATCGAGTCGGGTCAGAACGAGCAGCTAACAGATAAAATGGCAGGAGACAGACACCAACATGAGCCAGAAGGGCAAGGAGTGGTCAGGAGCCCACTGAAGCAGAAGAGAGATGTCTGGGCACATATCTCTAATATGGTAATATATAAATATTCAGCTACTTTTTAGCTAATCTGAACTGTCATTAAAAGGATCATTTTCATTTATGTTATTCCAAATAATTCTTAAGTAAACCTCTTTGAAATTGTAGAAAGCTTGTATACCAGCGTCAAGCATGACATCACGACACAAAAATCATATCTAATTTCCTTTTGACAATAATTAGTGATTTCATATAGCTGTTGGTGAAAGAGCAACAGCACTCCCACATGCAAAAGCTAATTAGCAATTCTAAATCTGCCATGATGTTATCTCATATTTCGGTGTCTTTCATCGTTACATGAGAGTAGATTGTTTACTCATTATTGCAAACACACTAGAAAAAAAGGAGTTTTAGGTGACCAATATTAGTTAAACACTTAATATTTTTATTTGCAGGTCCCAGAATTTCAAAGTGTAGCAGAATCATTGCCCTTTCTGCCCATACAAACGAACCGCTGGCTGCCTGGGTAAGTCTAACTTTATACAAATCCAAAATATCTAGTTATCGCTATAAAATATGCAGGACAACCATGACATACAAGTGCAGGAATTTTGATGCCACTCCAGTAATCAACCAAATTAATTCTTATCTTCCGTGACCTCATATCATTTAACAACTGCTACAAATGTCTGGATGGTACTTTGATTTTCTATGAAAACCATATATAGTGTGCTAAAACACCTTTCTCCAGTTGGTATTTTCTGATGTTATATATTCCCATTGTTAGCTGTGAACCTATGCAGCTATCTGTTTTTAGCAAAAGCAAACGTACTCATTGTTAAAAAACAGTATATGTGTATATGTGTTTATCCTTCAAAAACTGATCACACTAGAGTGGGTGATACCGCTAGACAAAATCACTGGACAATATATCTTGTCCTCTTGGCTATTAACGAAATATGCAATATGTATTTACAAATTTGTTTTCACAGCAAAGGTACGTGGTGAAGAAATAAAATAAAGCTATTACAAAGTATAGTCCACAGTTTCAAAGATAACAAAAATCAAAATTGAACTATCTGGAAAAAGAATATATATATTTGTTTTTCCAGCTAGTTCAATTATGGTTTATGTTATCTTTCAAACTGAACTGTCGTCTATACTTTTTAATAGCTTTATTTTATTTCTTCACCGTATACTTTGTGAAAAATCATCAAGCAGCACCAAAGTTATTGGCAAAACAAAAAAGGTCCTAGCTAGAACTACCTAGTGTCAACCGCCACTAAGTTTTATATATATATAATATATATAGATATAGATATATCTATATATATTATATATATATATAGATGTACATATATCTATATATATGTGTGTGTGTGTGTGTGTGTATATATATATTGTGATTCTGGTGAACTTTCTTCCACCGCCAACAACCGCATCAAAGCATTGGATTACCACGCCATAATATTAGTTCAAGATGTAGAAACGCAGCACACGATCAATCCATTTCATTTATTTTGAAAGAAGTGCTTTCCCGAACAGAACTTCAACGTGTTTCGGCTAAACGTTTTCCACCGGACGAAGTTCCTCAAAATAAGCAACTGCCCAGTGTACATTTTTAGTCCATCATTTCTTTTCACCCCCTTCACTTGCTATACTTTACTATTGATCTTGATCGTATCTTGAGCACCATTTTGAGTGTGGGGATCATCATCATTGTTTTCAATCTTATGGTTCAATAAAGTCTAAGCACTGACTCATAATACATTTCAAATTTTGAATTTTAAAAGATTCATCTTATGTCTAATAAATACCTGAATGTGGAATGTATAATCATATAGATGCCTGAACCTTTGTCATAATGGCTATACAGTGTAATCTAATGCTATAACGGAGCACATTTTAGTAATATTCAATCACCTAGTCTCCAGTATTGTTGCAAACTAATTAATGAGTAACCCAAAATGTATAATAACATATGTCACATACATTATCAAAACCAATAACAGGTTGACATAGTACTACTAATATGCATCATAATACAGCAAATTATATACCTCCAAGTCCAAACTTAGTTTTTATTATATTATATGGACCACACGGCAGTGGTCAAAGTTGCATTATCGCAACTATAATGCCCATATAATGGCTCCACAGTGCAGCTCTCTCTTTGAATGACCCCATTATGGGCAAAGAATATATAAAGTGACTAATGTTGTGCAAACTATATAATTAGAGATGAAAGTGCATAGGTACTAACATACATAAATGAAATTACTACATAACTATATTCTCCAAAATGCAAATTGATTTAAAAAAAAAAAGACTACAGACGTTTCATATAAATATTCTATATGCATCCGCCCATTAGGTATCCCATAGAGTATTGAATGGCAGACAGATCTCTTTATGGCACCTAACGTACCTGAAAATAAAGTGACATATGCTATATATCGCAATATCTCTGCAATGTTCATGTTCCTTAAAGATGCGCAACCATCCTAATTGCCCAGCTAATAAAGGGTCAAACACTAGCGTAGAAGTGGGAGCATAAGACAAATAAAATGTAAATAGCTGATTGGTATAAAAATAACTCCTCAATCCTGCCACGTGATAAAGTGCCACGTGCTGTAAACCATAATGTTATGGCGGCTAACGATATTTCCAAATTGCACATAACTATTTCACATTGAATATTATATAAAATGTTAACTATTACCATGACACCTATAGTATATGAAATGCCAATTAATCTCTAAGTGCCATATTGATGTTTACACATATTAGAATATTTCATATTGAGGGTGATCAAGACAGTCCCCAATACTGCTGGATAGAACAAGGCTGACCCTATTGTTGATTAAGTACTATCCCAGGTGTTATCAAAATTCAGGAAATGAGTGGGTGACAATTCTTATGACACTTGCTAACGGTATATCGCCTACAAAGTGCCTAAACCCACAAACCATCCCTTTCTATATTGAGAAAACGAATACCTCATTGCTGTGTCACTGCTGTTGTGATTCAATATGTATAGTTCAATTCATACTCACAAACTACCATTTTCTGATTAGATCGATCCAAGGGAAAAAAAACAAAATCATATGGCTAAGTCAAGATAGGGAAGGCGCCAAAAGTAGAGAGATCACTATCTCATGCTGAATCCTAGTCAAATGTTCCCATCACTACACCAGCAAAACGTAGTTCTGCATCCAAAGTGTGCCCCCAAAGGTTCTCTGTCCCCAAGGATAAGATCATCCTAGATTCCATTCTTCTTAATTCTAGTACCCTATCTTCCTTTCTGGGGTCTATTTTAACATGTTTGATGCCAGGGGATATGATCTGTCTTGGTTCTTAATTGCTCTAAGATGTTGCAAGAATCGAATCTTGAGCTTATGGATTGTACTCTGAATATATTTCTTTAGACATGCACATTGGATGACATACACTCCAAATTCTGTGTCACATGTAATACTCTCTGGGATGCAGTACGTTCTCCCCTCAAATGTCACAACATATTGTGTATTCATATCACATTTCCATGCTTTGCAGTGGCCACAGCTTCAAAACCCCAAATTCTTTTTTGCCAGCCACGTTGTATTCTGCTTCCTCATAAACAAGCTCTATGTGAAAATATCCCCCAGTGATGGTGCTTTTCGATATGCGAATAAGGATGCGGACCAATCTTTGTTGCAAAACATGCCAGTTGCGTGTTAAAATAGTTTTTAAAGTCTTGTGCTCTTTATTAAAATCCAGAAAGAGACTAAGTTGGGCTGACTAAATGTTTCTCTGTGCCTTAATCTGTGAGGATGTAAAGAGCAGATCCTCTCTTTTCTTGCTCTAAACTGTTACATAAGCATCCATAAGAACATTAAGCGTCTACCCTCTCTCATGAAATCTTTGTATAATAACAGACCTTTCTTTTGCTGTGTGTGTACAGATATATATCTATCTATATATATGTATATATATATGTATTAGCTAGTGGCTAGGACTTTTTTTTACCATATACAGATTGTTTTTTGTTTTGCCAATAACTTTGTTGCCGCTTGATGAATGTTCACAAAAGTTTCAAAACTTATACTTTGGACAGTACAGCTGCCTTCTAGAAAGTTTCGGGATGATCCGTCAAGCAGGGGCGAGAAAAAGGGGGATCTCAAAACACGTTTTACCCATTCTGTGTCAATGGGACTTTTCAAAATTTTGAACATGACTACAGCCAGCACCACTGAAAAGAATTTCACCAGATTTTGCAGAAAACTAGATCTTTGTCCTAAAAGCATGTTTTTTGTAAATTTTGTGTAAATCCATACAGTAGTTTTGGAGAAATTAGAGTTAAAAAAATATAGATTCATAGGGACGCGGATCTTCTGTGGATTAGACTGTCCCAGTAGAGATATGTGATCCTGGTTGAAGTGTTGGCAGCCATGTGGGATTTGGCTTCAGCCGAGTCCCAGATGAAAATAAATTTAAAGAAAAAAGGAAAAGGGGCCAGGGTAGGGACACACTGACCCCCTAGCTCTAGTGATTGGTCCCAGAGGGACCCCATCAGGGCTTAAAAGCATTTTTTTAAACAGTGGAAAAATCTGCAGATCCATGGATTTTTCTGACGTTTCAGAAGAAAAAAAAACAGGCGTTTTCCTGCCCTTTTTATTAACCCCTTTGGTGGGCCAAGTCCCATGGGCATGCAAGAAATATTGAGGGGCGTACTGGGCCCTCTCCTGGGCTTCTCAAAACCCTGGGTACTGGCACCTCCCTGGGGCTGATCTAATGTGGGGTATGTGTGGGGGCCACGCAGCCCCCCTGAAGCTCCAAGAACTGTCACTCCCTGGGGCAGATGTAATATGGTATGTGGGGGGCAACATACCCCCCTGCAGCCCAGGGGACCACCATCTTTCTGGGGCAGATGTAATATGGTATGTGGGGTGGCCACATGGCCCCCCGCAGCCATGGGAACTGCCACCTCCCCAGGGTATGAAAGAAATCACATGCGGGGGTGCATGGCACCCCACAGCCCTGGGGACCACCACTTTTCTGGGGCTTTAAATAAATCAAAAGCACAGTGCTACCCAGCCTCCATGCAGCTTCAGGGACCACCACCTCCCTGGGGCAAATTTAAAAAGACATAGGGGGTCAGGTGAGGACCCCAAGTCCTGGGGACCACCACCTCCCTGGGGCTACTAATGTTGGAGTGGGGCTGCATGGCCCCCTCAAGTAGCCAATGATTGTCCTGGGGACCGCCACCACTCAGGGCCAGCTCCTGTTATGTCCCAGAGTGCCCAACCCCCAGGACATAGCTGTTTGCTGTGACTTGGTGAGAGCTTTGACAACTGCCACCAAGTCAGAGAAAACACTCTGCTTGCAGTGAGAGAGAGCTTTCAAAAAGCTCTCCTTCACTGCAAGAGGAGGTTTTCTCTTTTTCCCTGCCCACAGAGAGGCTGGCAAGGAAAAAGGGGCAACATTGCTCCCACGGAGAGGGAGCTGCTTTAGCTGTGACAGTGACTCAATGATACAGTCACAAACACACTCCGTCACTCACCCATATAAGCAAACACGCACCCATTCACCTGTACAGCCATTCCCACTAACACATATATACAACCACTTACACTCACAGGAAGATGAAATCAGTAATGTCATCAGTGATATCACTGACCATGTCATGATTGATGTAATATGCACGATCATAAGCAGTACATTACGGGGGTGCAAGTTATAGTTAGCTGAGATAACTATAACTGCTGAATTTCACTGGTTTTGTGCATGTGAAACGTGAGCCTAAATATAACATCCCTGTAGCCTTTGTTTATATCACATATATATTATTATTATAAATATATAGATATAAATCATATATACATATATTTATTTTAAATATTGAGATATGTCACATGTATTTTTTTATATAATCTTCGGAAAACTACCTTTCAAGACCTGTCAGACACTGTTGCATCACTTCTGCTGTTTAAAAGGAACTACCCAAACTCTCACTTCTAGAGAAAATCAGTAATGACAAGGGTTCCAAGAAGTCTCAAAGGAGAAATGAGTAGACCTTCGGGATGGAAGTGGCAAAAGGTAGCTCAGGTAGATGTAAAAAGAAAAAACAAACATAAACCTTGACAGAGATGTCTTAAGATCATGGCAGTCTAACTAGATCTTTTATTAGCAGATTTTTTAAATTCAAATATCTCAATTTGTTGCATATAAATAGCATATACGAATCTCAATGACATGTTTTTCTAGTTTTTAGAGATTAATTTTATCTCAATATTTGGTATCACATTGCAATTAACATATTGTTAAACCTAGGACAATTCCAACAAAACCCTTACCTTTTGTTTTACAGACTCTTTTAAATGTTTGACAACATTGTATACATTTAGATCCTTTACCATAAGAAAGTATTCTGTAGCTTTCATCCTAATGTTTGCTCTTAATAACTCTGTCTTGAGATTTTATTTGGTCTTGGTAAAAAAAAGGTTCCACCGTTCTGTCTCTGCTGCATCAATAAGGATTAGGGCCTAACTGTGACTCTGTACCTCATTATTTATATCACTTCTAAATGTCATTTGTTCTCCTTAAAGCACTCCTCACATCTGCTGAGGGTGTGGTATTTTAATGTAATTTTGCATTTACTTATGATTTTACAATAAGGCCCTCATAAACAGTTATCCATTTATGAGGGTGTTGGAGTTCCCACACTGTTAATTCCTAGGTGTGTGAATACGGAGCCTAGTTTTGCTGCAATCCTTCTGCTTTTTTTGTGTCTCTGAGGCAGGAAAACCAAAGGCCAATACGTGCCCTTAGAAAGAAGGTTCAGTTTCTGGATACCAGCAAAAGTTAGGAGTCCGTGAATTCATGTTGAATTCCTTTTCTTACATCAGGAATCTTCTTCCAGCGGGCCTTCTTTATCAGATGATGTGTTACCAGGTCCAGGAATATTCTGATGAGGTAGTGGAGGAGGTATCAGATGTACCTTGTGCAGTAGCCAGTGATCGGATAATTTTTATCACCCAATCCTATTTTCTCACTGTCCCACCACCTCCTTTCGCAGCACTTCCTCTTTGCCTTATTGAATAATTTAGGAAGGAGCCCCTATTTCAAGATAGCGAAACCCAACTGCAACAGTTAGACCTATTTTAAGTTTGTAAGCCACTCCCTCCTCATATTGTGGTTTGGGTCCTGTCACTGAATAGGACATGGTTGGGAACAATTCAAAAGAAGCAGTGCTAGAGCTGCCCCTTTTTCTGCCCATGTTGCCTACCCTCTCTGAAATAGCTAATTCCTGCTATGTGGTCAACACCCATTGTCTCTCTTCTAGGCTGAGAGACAGTCCATTGCTCCCTGAGCCAGTGTCATTAACTCTCTCAGCCAAGGATGTTATTCCATCTCTGGAGACATAAGGAGTCACAGAGCTGTTTTTACTACAGATTGCACCTAAAGGAGATCAGGGTTCACATCTGCCATTAGCTGCATTTGGTCAACCAACATTTCTTGATCACTACTGTAGCCCAATAATGCCATGCTTGTGCCTCCTCTGCTTCCAGGTCTCAAGCTCCTGAGCTTCTTTCCACATAGCTGCTTCCTGAATGCAGATCCAACAACGCAGTGTCATCAATGCTATGTCAATACCTAACCGGAATGGGGAATGTTGTTAATTTTTCTGCAGTTTGTAGCCTAGAGTTAGTAGATCAGTAAGCGAAGGGGGCTCTGCGCCTAGGATGCACACACTTCAGCACATGCTTTTACAATTAAAGCCCAAATAACAGAAAGGAAGCAGGCATTATAGAGAAGAGCAGATCCCAGCTGGGTTGAAATAGCTCCACTCATTGGCACTCACTGAGCTGGGTGTGATTGGGGCGAGAGGTTGTCCTATGCCTTAGCCCATTATACGGTGAAATGAAAACCATTAGGCAAAACACCCTGCCCCAAGAAACGCAGTGACGAATTGGACTCAGAGTAAGCAATAACAGATATAAACTTGAATTCTCATGGTTTATATTAAACGAAGTAAGGTCACCATGGAACGTTCAGTGATCAAATCAAATTAGTTATTGTAAAAAGCAAAATAATTAAATTGAATCAGAAGGCTAAGATGGCAGCTACAACAGGAATCAGTTGCAAAATAAATTGAGTCCAGTTTTGACTTTTCATATAAAAAACTAACTTAAAATCACCGTTTAATTGCACAATTCTTACTTCTTTTTAATTAAACTATACCACTGTAATTTTGTTTTACAACCACCTTGGAATTCAGAAAATGCAAGTATGTAGGAGACCAGTAGATGTTTTACAGCCCATCGAAAAATAGATAAGTAATACCAGAAGAAATGGCCTGAAATCAACTCATACCATGGACACTGTGTCCATGGTTGCAGGACCTGAGAAGATTTCTACTGATAATATGCTTCCAAATTACAAAATAATGGGAAGCGAGTCACCCCTGACAAAAGATATTGATGGTTCAATTATTGCACCCTCTGTAGCACCTTTGGCCTCATTGATTAAAAAAAAAGTCTATAGCAAAGCATTTTTTTAAGCAAGTGGTGGAGGGGGATCGTCCAAATCACCAGTCCTCTCATAATCTGCTGGTTGAGATGCAAAGTATTTCCTGTAGGACAGGCAGTCAGTTCAAAAGTTGCTAGGAATAATAAAGATTTTCAAGTAAGGAAACTTTATTTTGGCTATTGCCATAAAAGCAAATAAAACAACATAAAAAACAGTGAATCATTAAAACATAAAAGCCATAAAATATAGCAGAAATTAAGATAGCACAAAAGCATATAGCCTAGCAGAACATAGAAGCAGCATTTAGAAGAGGAATCGCACAAATAAAAGAGTAGACCTTCAAGACATAATTCCATACAATGGCATGAGCCCATAATCTCCCTAAAACACATCACAAAATGTATAAACCTTAAAAACAACAGGATACAACATTACCTCCAATGGACCTTGGTGACTATACACCAGGGATAGTCAGGTCAAGCACTTTCTGTCTATGTCTCCACATGTTTATGAGAAAAGGGGAGATAGCAAATACTATTGGTTGGGCAAAAAATGCTTTAAATAACTAAATAGCAACTTTATAATTTCTAATACCCAAATTGTGGCATACTGGCAAAATCCACTTCTTCCTGTATGCGCTATATTGCAGGCAAAAATACAGGACATGGTCAACCGTTTCCCTGGCCACAGGGCAGAAAGGACAGCTCAAATTTCGTTCAACATCAAAATGGGGACGTTGCCACTTAGCAGTAAAAGATGACAGTGGCAAGGTCCCACATGGAACTTATAATAGAGTCGATCAGGCAACTGGGGCCTCAATTGCATCCATATATTCTTCCAGGAAATAGGTATCTTTATATTTCAGGTAGATCCAAGATAAAATACCAACCCCCTCAGACCTGTTTAATTTACTATCTCAATGCCTCCAATACAACTCCTTGAGGATGGACTTAGAACCCCACATAACATTCCCTAATATGCCCACAGATCCCTGCACCCAGTTTCTTCAAGGTACTGCCTAATGAACCGCAACCACGGAATCTTGGTGGCCCCTTGAAGTTTTAAGATCTCTTCCATTCCCACCCGAAAGGGTAATAATTTCCTCCGCCAGTGCAATAAGAGTTTAAGTCTGACTCTGGAGACAACAGGGCAAATGCCAAAATCTAATCTAAGTGGCACTGGTGGGGTACTAACAGGAAGGTTAATAAGGAATTGGAGGAAACAATTTTCTGCCACTTCTAAATTGTTCATATTATTGTGCCCTCAGAGTTCCCTGCCATACAGGGCCCTCCTATTGCTTGGAAATTATAGATTTGCTATTGCATGAGTTATCCGGCAGAAGCTAGATCCCTTCTGATCCCTCAAAATGCCACCATTACAGTGCTCCAATCTTAGTTTACTCTTCTGGATCTGAGATGTCCATCCAAAATGCTCATTAAGGATAAGCCCAAGGTTCTCATAGATATGAACCCTCTCAAGAGGGAAGCCATTAAGCCCTGATCTGGATCTTGCTGTTTGGCAGGGATTTTAAACCATATATTTGGTTGTGCTGGGGTTGATCTCTAACACTCTCTGCCTGCAGAAAACACCAAACTGGTCACACAGGTTTTGGATGCCCATTGGTGATTTTGAGACCAGCAAGGTGCTGCCTGCAAAAAGGAGTGCCGGGACCTTCCTGTTGGCACCATGGTTATACAGCTTTAGGGTAGCTACCTGGTCATTAATTTACAGCACAAACAGGGTTGTGGCCAGAACGCAGACCTGCCTCACTCACTGGGACACTGGAATGAGGTCTGTCAACTCCCCAGCAGGCCCACATCTGACCTGTGGATAGTTAACTATATGAAGCCTCCTAAACACATCAATCAAATATTTTGGTACCCCTATATTTGCTAAAACTGCCCACAGCCCCTCCCTGGGAACTAAGTCAAAGGTTGATCGAAGGTCAACAAAGATAACATACAGGCACCCACACCCCAATGTAACATATTTCTAATAAATAAGTTACAAATGGAGCACTTGATCAAAAGTGCTTGCCCCAATTCTGAATCCCAGTTGAAGAGGGGTCAGCTTTCCTACAGCCTCAATCCAGGTTTGTAGTCTACTCCGCAGGATACAATTAAAAAGCTTCTGCGAGTTGTGGATGCGGCTAGTTGGACGATAGTTTGACATGACCAACCTATGTCCCTTCTTATGAATTGGGACCATTTTGCTCCCTGCCCAAGTCCATAGCATGGCCGCCCGTTCCAGATGTTATTAAAGAGGAGGGCAAAGTAAGGGCACCAGATCTTTCAGCTTTGAACAAATCCCTAGGCATCTTTTCAAACCCTGGTGTTTTCCCTGGTCTAATCCAATTGATTGCAGCAGCAACTTCCCAAGCAGTAATGGGGCTAGAATCACCATCTGATTGGTAGTAAGGAGCTACTCCAGGCAGGGCATCAAGGGAAATACATTAATTTACCCACTTTCTAAGGAGATCCAAGCCTCCAACAGGCGTAGCTGAGAAAGAACACCCAAGCTCCATTGAAGCCAGACTCAATATAGGGCCAGCAGTAGGCAGTAAGGCCACTCACTTGTCCCCACTTCTTGGGAATACAGACCTGAAAAATATTCAAACCAAGCTGCAGCTTTTACATTACTACACAGAGGGATTTCAGAGGTTAGACCTTTACTGGCCACAATTAGCCAAAAGGAGCAATGGTCCCTCCCTTTAGAAGTTTTATATTTATTAGATTGTACCTTAGATAAGCAACCTGGATATTGATGAAGATGGAGTAAATACACAGAAGGTGGTAAATGGAAATAATGGAAGTGAACGAACGTCATCAACACTGGATACCTTAGCTTGTGCATCATCATTAAGGTTGACTATATTACTCAAATGTAGAAAACTTTACACAGTATACATGAACTTGAGTCTTTAGTGTTGAACAATGAAGTGATGAAATCTCAGAACTACCTGTTAAAACAATAGTGATGGACCTAAAATAAACAAATTTATGTGTTAGACCTGTCAGCCTTAGGGTGATCTTTCCCCAAACTTCTTTCCTACTCATTTCCAGTTTTTGCTGGAGTTTTGCTTTTGTTGGCCTTCTGGACTCTGTGCACTTTACCACTGATAACCAGTGCTAAACAGCTTGTGATCCATTCCTTAAACATAGTTTGATTGGCCTATACTAAATTGTCATATTTAATTTTATAAATCCCTTGTGTAGTCGTATACCATCACCCAGGGCCTGTAAGTTAAATGCTAACAGTGCGCTTGTAGCACTTATTGTGCCACCCACGTACATAGACCACCAAAACATATCCCAGGCCTGCCATTGCAGCCTGAATGCACTGTCCCACTGCCATGTCAACTTGGCAATTAAACCCCTTTACCAGGCCTAAACTCCCCTTTTAACATATAAGTCACCCCTACTGTACGCCTTAGGGTGTTTGTAGGGCAGGGTACTGTGTAATTAAAAGTTTGGACATGTACTTTTAAGTTTTTCATATCCTGGTAATGAAAACGTCCAAATTCATTTTTCACCACTATGATGTTTACCTGTCCAGTAGGATCAAATCTGGGATTCCGTCCTACATTTAATGAACTGTAATTCCAAATTGAAAGGCAGTAGACATGTTTGGTACCTATGAAACTTTAATGATAAACCATCTTTAATGGTAAAGTCAGATTTTTCATTGCAATTTTGAAAATGCTACTTTTAGAAAGTTGACATGTTCCTGCCCTTAGCCTCTTTGGGCCTGATTACAACTTTGGAGGAAGGTGTTAATCCGTCCCAAAAGTGACGGATATACCACCAGCCGTATTACGAGTCCATTATATCCTATGGAACTCGTAATACGGCTGGTGGTATATCCGTCACATTTGGGACGGATTAACACCTCCTCCACAGTTGTAATCAGGCCCTTTGTGCCTGTAACACGGCCTGAGTCACATGAGTGGTTGTAACTGACAAACTTGGTCAATTCCTGTCAGACAGTCACAAAATTAGATGTGCCTGAATGGGCCACCATCTGCTGGCAGGATGAGGGGCATATCTGAGCACAGCTCCACTTACAACTGATTAGCTTAGCTCTGCCGCCACACAAAGGGCCTAATGACCCTGTATTGTCACTGCAGCCATCTTGGAGCCAGGACAGGGGAGTCAGGAAATTCCATGTACTTCAAATATCTTTTCCATAAGCTTCTCTCACCTTCCAGAAGAAGGGCACCAAGCAAAAAATATAGGACCTTCAGATACACTCTCATTTCACTAATGGACCTGTGGAAGGATTCTCAGAAGACTGCTTTCTGCTCTGACCTTCTGTGCACTCTGCAAGACTGCTTCTGTACCTAGAAGGACTGCTTTGCTGCCAGGACCCTGCCTTGGACCCTCCGGAGCCAGTCCTGCTATTGAGCACTGCATCTTCATCTGCACTCAGGACTACCAGAAGCAACTATAAAGGCTACTTTGATGGCCTCCTTTTCAGAGTCACGTGGACATAACAGGCTCCTACCATCTTGAACCCATGCCTATACCCAGCCTAAGCAAACTCCAAACCTTCAAGAGGTGTCCTACCAGTTCTGGACCCTTGGTTGTGGTGCTAAAAGTGCCCAGATGGCAATTTTCCCCAATTGATGGCAGACAAAATTTGGCCAAAAAGTGCGCTGAGGACCAACCTACTTGCCTATCCACCCAAGGTGCATTGCTGGTCATATTGACTTCACTGCTTCTCCCTCTACGTTCTTCTCTGCAACAGCAAATTCACCCTAGCTGTCCTTCGCCATGGTAGCATCTGACCTCATGGAACTTTCTTTTGCTACAGCCTTCTGCTTCGTCCCACTGGGGTTTATTGATTTCCATTTTGGCGTCTGAGTCTGAACATAGAAATTTTCACTGGGACCTCGACCCAGGGCCAACCGCTAATGTTGTTCCCTCATTGGACACTTCCTGCCGCTATACCCCACTCACCTTTACCTTCTCATAGACTTTTGTTCAGAAATTTTTCTAAGTTTGAAGGTAAGCTCCACTTTTTGTGTCTGTAGCGTGCTCCATCACGGTCGACCTTAACTTTTGACTTTGACCCTGTCTTACGCACCCAAACATCCGCAGTTGGTGCAGTGTTCTTTTAGGTGCAATTTCCTACCTCAAACTTTACAAATTCATAGCTCCAGTTCTACTGAGGGGATTTTTGTTGTTTTGGTGTCAACTAAGTTATTGAAATGTACTAAATTTTTATAATTTGATTTCGGATTTTTCTTGTGTTGTGTTTTCACTGTATGTTTGTGTGCTGCATAAATATTTACACATTGCCTCCAAGTTAGTTTGGGACCAAGCTACCCAGGAGGGATAGGTTAATTTTGTGACTTTTTGTGGTTCCCCCTGCAAAGGTTGTGGCTGTTGCTTGACAAGGCTCCCCCCCCAACCTCCAGTCCACCAACAATCCACTGTGTCACAACATGTGGTTAAAGTGGTAGAGGCTAAATCTCCAGAGATAGGCTAAAAGGAGATCTTTATTATTATTATTACTATTATTGTTATTATTATTACTATTATTATTATGCATAATTTGTAAAGTGCATGGCTACCTAAAAAAGGTTTTGCAATTACTAGGCTCAGTTACAGAAAAATAGATCAAGCTTGAATGCTGTCAAATGGAAACCAGAGTTAGGAGGATTCTGAAAGTTTAAAGATTTGCAAAACAGAGGGAGTGACTGACACTCCCTCAACCTTGGAGGTAGATCATTACAGAGTCTTGTCCCGAGAAAAAAGAATGCTCGACCTCCTTGATAGGATAACCTAATTCTAGGAATTGCGGCCAACCTCAGAAGACTAGAGCGCAACAAGAGTGCGGGGAATAATAAGACCCCAAGGCTCTAGGTTCAGCAGGTCCAGAATTTGAAAAGCATTGATGCATATAGCACAATGCCTTAAAATGCACACAACGCTCGATAGGTAACCAATGTAAGGTCAATAGCATATGAGTTGTGGAGGTCCGTTTAGGAGTGTGGAGTAAAAGCCATGCAGCAGTATTTTGAATGATCTAGTGGCGTTTAAGTAGAGTTTTTGCCACACCCGATATAACACATTCCTATAGTCCAGTCAGGAAAAGACGACGGTCTGGACCACAGTTCTCTGAGCACAGGTAGTGAGACAATAAAGAATCTATCTGAGCCACTTCAAGATGCCAAAACAAGTGACGGCCATCTTATTAATCTGATGATTCATAGTAAGTTTGTCATCAAGCCACACTTCCACGTTCTTCATGACTGACACTAGGATAGGGGAACTGCCCATGAAGGACACAAGTGGGATACCCGAGGGGTAGGGGGACTACCCGCCAGCAAAACCTCAGACCTATCACCATTTATTATCAGAGAGTTGGTGCACATCCATCATGAAACTTGGGTGAGGCAAGAGTTAAAGACCTTCAGGCTGTGGTTGTCATTAGCTGACAGATACACAACAATTTGTGAATCATCTGCTTACGAAAAAAGTGTAAGTCCACAATTCTCCACTATTTCTGCTAATGGCCTGACATATAGCTTAAAAAGCAATGGATTCAAATTAGACTAGCGGGTAAGATTTTGACCTATGTTGGTTAGTGTAGACCTAGAAAGTACTGTCATGAAAGAAAGATCTCAGCCAAGCCAGGGCAGTGTCCTGTATTCCCATACCCTCTATTCTTTGTAGGAGCATGCTGTGTTTTACTGTATCAAATGCTGCACTAAAATCTAACAAAATCAGTTCAGCAGCTCCCCCATTGTCAAATTGATGTCTCAAGAAATTAATAATATAGAGAGTAGTTGATTTGGTACTATGGCCTGCACAAAACCCATAGTTCGAATTGTGGAGTAAGCCATTAAGTTCTGTAAACATTGTGAGTTGGTGGTTCACACGTTTCTCTGACACCTTAGCAAACCTGGGTAACAGAGATTTAGGTCTCTAATTAGACCAAGTAAGAGGATCCAGATTGGGTATTTTCAGTAGGGGGTAATGAAAGCTGTCTTCAAGGTTTTAGGAACTGTACCCTCCAACAAATACAAATTCAGTAAATGGGTAAGATGCTCCAAGACAGGATAGGAGAGCTTATCAAGAACTGCTGGGGGATAGGGGTCTAGTGGGGATCCTGATCTATAGATCAGGATTGCCTTAAAGGAAAGCACATCTAAAAGCTGAAACTTCTCAGGCTGTTTATTTTGAGGAGGGGGGATAGTTTGACTGCTCTTCTCACCTACAATAGGGATAGCCACCTGAATATCAGTCACTAAATTTTTAAGAAATGGTCCACTATCTAAGTCAATTCCATCTTTTTCTCAAGCAGCTCAACGTTTATCATGAAAGGTGAGATTGCATATTTTTATAGAAGAGGTTTCTCTTTTAGGTATGGAAATGGATTGAATGCTCTCAAAACAAGAAAAGGTTCTGTAAGCATAAATACATTTAAAAGAAAAAATTAAAAATCTATGTGAAGCATGAAGTGGCATCATCATCAGTATTAAAGGGAAACCCGGACAGAATTGCAACACAATTAGGCAATATGAAGTTGGTAAATTCAAATATATTGGAACAAAAAGCAAGGAAGAAAGATATCAATCCAAGTGAGGGAAGTGTTGCAAAAAAGGATAAACGTAAGGGAGGTTAGTGGAAAAATTCAACAAAAATAGATGAAATCAAAATGATAAATTATTCCCTTCCAAATATAAAAGGTAGATGAATGTTGGTGCTGGAGTCAGGAAAATGTAGGGAGAGAAAGGTCCTATGGATTTATGTTGATGTCCTCAGGACAGGAAAAAAGAGCAAAAAATTAGACCACTATATGGAGTAAGGCTCCTGAAGATCTTCCAAAGATGTAGCACCCTAAAACTAGTTACAGCAGAACATAGTAAATGTTAGACCTGGCAGCTTTTAGGCGTGTCTCCCCTGTCTTTTGCCTTCTGACCTCCTGGTTTTGGACTCTGTTTTTGCTGGTTTATGGTCTCTGCACACTTAACCACAGCTAATCAGTGCTAAAGTATAAGAGCTCCCTATTTAAATTGTACTGTTGATTGGTTTATCCATGTTTGGCATATCTGATTTACTGGTAAGCCCCTAGTAAAGTGCACCGGAAGTGCCAAGGGCCTGTAAATAAAATTCTACAAGTGGTCCTACAGCACTGATTGTGCCACCCACATTTGTAGCCCTGTAAACATGTCTCAAACCTGCCACTGCAGTGCCTGTGAGTACAGTTTTAAACTGACATTTCGACCTGGCAAGTGTACCCACTTACCAGGCCCAAACCTTCCCTTTTGGTACATGTGAGGCACCCCTAAGATAGGCCCTAGGTAGCCCCATGGGCAGGGTGCAGTCCATTTAAAAGGTAGGACATGCATTGGTGTGCTTTACGTGTCCTAACAGTGAAATACTGCCAGATGCGGGTTTCACTGTTGCAAGGCCTATCTTCCTCATAGGTTAACATGGTGGCTCCCTTTAAATAACTTTAAAGCGCAGATTCCCTTTGAGGGCAGATAGAAATGTGGAGTTTGGGGTCTCTGGACTCACAATTAAAAAATACATATTTTAGTGAAACTGGTTTTTAGATTGTGAGTTTGAAAATGCCACTTTTAGAAAGTAGGCATTTTCTTGCTTAAACCTCTCTGTAACTCTGCCTGTTTGTGGATTCCCTGTCTTGGTCAGTTTAACAGTTTGGCTGTTCACACCTCTCCTCTAGACAGTGACACAAAGGTTGCTAGGGAGTAGCCTGCATATCTTGATGAGCCATCTGAGCTAAAGTGGAGGGAGGAGTGGTCGCTTGCACCTGAAAGGACTATGCCGGTCCTCACACCATGCAGTCTCTAACCCCCTGGTGTGCATCTGGGGCCTGGCCTGAACAAGGAAGGATCTTGCAAACACTTGAGACTTTGCTTTGAAGTTTGCCAACGTCAAAGGCAGAACAAGGTATCAGTAGAAGACCCAAAACCCCAGACTTGTAGAATCTTTCTGGAATCAAGAAGAACCTCTGCAAGGGGAAGAGTTGAGGAGGGAGGAGTAGTACTGTCCCTTTGCTGTGTTGCTTTGCTGGACTGGCCTGCAGTTGCTGCTGCTGCCTGAATAGAGTGCACAGGGTGAAGTTTGCTGTGTGTCCTGCTTGAGAAAGTTCTCCAAGGGCTTGGAGTAGAACTTGCCTCCTGTTGGAAGTCTCAGGGACACCAAAGACTTCAGTTTCCTCGACCTGCAGCACTGGGAACTGTGTGTTCTGTGCTGTACAAGAAGAAAGACCACCGCTACGCTGGCAACAAAGCTTCTGGCCTGCACCATAACCTGCCGATGCCGCACGGAGTGCATTGCCCGCTTCGCACCATTACCCTGGTCTCACTGACGCCGTCATCAGATGACTTCAACAAGCCGCTGCTCGCACCGCGACCTGTATTCCCCGCACTCAGGAATCGCCTGCTCACACCGCAGCCTGGGCCTCCTCGATGACACCACTCCTGCTGACACCGCCGCACCTGCCTGCACCATGGCCTGTGGACGTTACTCATGAGGAGCACGAAGCACTGTCCCGCACCGCAGCCCCGGTCCACCGACACCAGCACCATCGACTCCAGTGTCGTCACCAGGCATCCCTGCCTGCACCGTGGGCTGTGGACACCGCTCGTGAGGGTCACGAACCACCGTCCTGCACTGC
Source organism: Pleurodeles waltl (assembly GCF_031143425.1). Lineage (NCBI taxonomy): Eukaryota > Metazoa > Chordata > Amphibia > Caudata > Salamandridae > Pleurodeles > Pleurodeles waltl. The sequence continues at coordinate 489,486,162 of NC_090442.1, read as the reverse complement.
TGGCTTGGTCCTTCCGGCAACATCACTTCTGCAACGATGACGCCGCTGCCTGCACAGTGACCTGTGGACACTGCATGTTGCACCGCCCCGCTTCACACTGCAGCCCAGGTCTCACTGACGCTGCTGGGTGCCGTCACCAAGCCGCTGCCTGCACCGTGACCTGTGGGCACCACACATCGCATTGTCCTGATTCGCACCACAGCCCCGACGCCATCGACGCCTCTGCACCTGACTTCATCTGCTCGGAGTTCGATCCGCAAGGCATGTGACTTCAAGGGCCCGACGACTCCTGCACCAATTCTGGAACTGACACCGCGACGTCAGCGATGCTGCTCTCTGGAGCTCACTGCGAGGATCACAACGCCCTTGAAATCCAAGGTACTGTTTGCGAGTCTTCCCGACTCTGTAGCTGGCCTGCAACACCGCGGCCAGCCTGAACTGTTGGTTTTGTTGCTAACACCGCCATGATAGCCCCAGGTGGAGCTATTGACTTAAAGGAACTGTATTTTTGAGTAAATCTTGCAGAATTCTTATTTGTATTACTGTATGTTGGATTTTTATCGTATTTGGTCTGGTTTTAAATAGCTAACTATTGCCTATTTTTCTAAAACTGGTGTGGTGTCCTTTTGTAGTGTTTTCACTGTGTTACTGTGTGTTATGTGCAAATGCTTTACACATAGCTACTGAGATAAGCCTGACTGCTCGTGCCAAGCTAACAAGGGTGTGAGCAGGGGTTATCTGAGCGGCTATCTCCCTTATCCTGACTAGACTGAGGGTCCCTACTTGGACAGGGTGCAAACCGACTGCCAACTAGAGACCCCATTTCTAACAGTAGCCAAGTGGTTTTATTATTAACAAAAAAATATGGAAAGGAGGTAAAACAATCCATTTTCATTCCCTAGGAGAAAGGAACTGATCAGTAATGCAGAAAACAGTTTCAAAATAATGGACTAAACAGTGAAATAGAACAACACCAATCAAAAGTATAATGCAGTGATAATCTCAGATTAAATTATGTGAGTATGGAAAGATGAGTATGAAGAGAAGGCTTAAGTGTCTTAGATTTGGATAATATTCCCTTGCATGACTTGAGATTGTTTAGTTGGAAAGTCCATGGGCTGAACACATTAACAAAGCTGTGAAAAAGTGATAAAATACTTAACTGAGAAAGAGGTGATATGTTTCCAAGAAACCTGGTTGTGCAACGAAACAGCATCCTTCAATGGATTCATTCAAGCAAAGTCTACTGTAAAGGAAAATCATAAGGGATGGCTGTTTAGTGGTTTATTAACCCTAGTTTCAGTCATTATAGCCTGGGATTTAATAGAATTAAAAACAAAACATGATAGGATGTAAATAAGCACATCAGAGCTGCATCAAAATACTGCAAATCTTGATAATGTTAATGTCCATGGAAATCTGTTTTGAAAGAAAGCATAATGAGGAACAATGGATTGTAACTGGCAAGAATTAATGTAAAATTGTGGGTTGATCATTGACCTTTTGCATAGGCTCCCAGTGATGTACGATTGACTATCTCATCACCCCAATCTGGTATTTCAAATTAATTTTAGACTTTTGTCTACATCCGTTAGAGAGTAGTGATCACTATACACCACAACTATTGTTACAACCTGCTACAACTGTGGAAAGGGAAACAATCCTTATTCCAAAGGTAAAATGTCCTCCGCAACTAACAACGTGGATAGAAGAGGACCAACTACAAAGATGATCCAATCTAGAAATATTGTGCATGGTCGAAGATCCTGAGCTAGTGAACACTAAATTAAATAGTTGGTATTTGGAAAAAGTACTTGAAGCAGTAAAATGTTTATAAATGGAATATAAAAAAAGATGGAAATATTTTTAACAGGAAAACTAAAACTTAGAGATAGCAGGAACAAGTGGATTGATGCCCAGTATCATACTTTAAAGAGTCATCTGTATTTCCAGCAGAAAAAGTCAAAGAGAAATCGAGGGAACTATGTGGATGAGAAGATACAGAGGTTAAAATCTGTGTATAAATTAGTGATGAAAGGAAAAAGAGGGCGTATTACTATTCAAATTGGGAATAAAAGATACAAAAATTATCATCAAAGAGTAGGGACCAAGATGGTATCCATAGAAGGAAGTATTAGTTATTTACTACTGAAGCAAACAGCTCCATTGTGGAACTCATTGGGGACTTAACAGGTCTTCCTGTAAATCTTAATGTTTCTTATTTCCTGAAATGAGGGATGCCATTCTACAATTTATAATAGCTCTAAACCCGTACTAGGCCTAAGCTGAGTTAACATGTTGGTTTAAAGAAAGTGTAGGAGGTTTATAACTGTGGACTAAAAATGATTATTTATTATTTGTATGTAGTAAAGGGTGGACCTTTTTTTAATCAATCTCAATCAAATATGGAGTGAACAATCAAGACAGGCATAAACGTTTTATTCTTAATTACACTTGTAAAAATTGCTTGTGTTGTAGCATGCCAAGAGCATGGGCAGTGCAGGGACCCCCCCCCGTGGTCCCCTGCAGTCAGTCTCCACCAGCAGTTACATGGCAGTGCTGTCGTCATGTAACTGCTGGTAGATAAGAGAGTTGTAATCCTAGGGCGGCGCTGCTTGCAGCACAGCCCTGGCAGATTAGGACTACCAGCCCCTCCTATGGAGAAAAACTGGCAGTGCTGGCGGTCAGACCGTGGCGGCCAGGGTCGTAATGAGGCCCTAAATATTGGTAGTTATGGCGTGGAAGACTGTTGGACTCTCATTATGAGTAACCTAGAAAATTAGCTTTTTTTTCCCACTCTCATTTACCGATACCAGGAGATCAGTAAATCCAGGGCAGGGTAAAAGAAAGCCCATTAATATCTGGATCTTAAGGGTCCACTTAAAATTGAGGAATTATCAGGGGAAACTGTATTCCTGGGTCAGTTAGCCTGGTATTTGCTCTACTTTCCCTGTACTTTCCCTGTACTTTCACATGGAAAATCAGCTGGTTTCAGCTGGCAAAATCTCTCGGTAAAAATGAACAGATCTGCTGTATTTACCCAGATCTCGTAATTCTGCTGTTACCATCCGAGTCTTTATAGAGAGGCCATTTATTGAGCACTTAGGGGGAATTTTGAAGGGTGCATGGATGGATCAAAGCACCCTCAAGCCCCCCAGTGTGGGAGGTGCAATCAAACATACCAGAATACTGTTAGTTCTCAACTAAAAAACATAGGCTGGTGGTGCATCTCTGCAATTCCTACCATGAGATTGATACTCCACTTAAGGTATTTGAATGTGGGTATGCAATTCCTGCCTTTTAAGGAAGAAACAAAGGGGTCTCGTGAGGGTATGTGCAGTCTCAGCCTCCTCTCACGCGTGTTGAGTGTTGCCTGCAACTGAAGCACTCCCTGAGACCGCACTCTCCGTGCTGTCGCACACACTGAGTGTGAGCGGTGGCACAGAAGACCATTGGCCTTTTACTTGAATAATGCAAACAATTCCAGTTTGTACAGGGTGCTTGGCCACAGGTGCAAAATGCGTACCATGTAAGAATGTACTGAATAAAGATGCAGAAATTCCGAAAATAAGCTCTCGCCATTATCCCGATAGTAACAAAATGAATATTTGCATTGAGCCAGGGCGATTAGTTTGTATAATTTGACAGAGTCAGTGAAAATACTGTTCTCTCTGTTACAGCAAAAGATTGGGCATTAGGCATTTCTTAGGCATTTGTTGTGCTCTGGACATTCCCCTCCGCCCTCATGACAGAAATGACCCGGGCATCAATCAAAATGTACCAGTTGCACTTGAGTTACAATTTCACCTCAAGTGTGTTTTCACGCACTCCAGTTTCTCACATGCGCGAAGATGGTCTGGGTGACATAGATAAATAGCGCCTGATCCCTCCGCTCAGGAGAAGTGACAGCAAGATCGAGAATAGAACTGTAACTAGGCTGCACAAGCACACAACATTGATCGGGAAGGCAGTCATCACTCAGAACACAGCCTGCGAGGACTTGCAGGAGGTGCTGCTTGGGAACGTTCCAAAATGCTATTGTCAAGCAAAATACGCTGTGAATACATTTCTGGAGAAATATGGCCGGAGTAACACAAGCTGGATTGCTTTGTGCAGGAGATGAAAAACAGTCGAGATACTTACACGGTTTCGGAAACACAAAGCCAAAAATTCATTTTGCACAGTAACAGACAATAAATCACCGTAATGGTGTTAGGCTGCTGTGCCGAAGAACTACGTCGCTGCTCTGCAGATAACATACGGTCGAAGGTATCAGTCTGAAATACAAAGCGTCAGGTTTCTTCACCTCTAGCATCTGTCGAGCAAGTGCACTTCCTTGACACAGAGCACAACAAGAGGATTTATGTTTTCCATTTCTTGACACCCTGCGAATGCTTGTTTTTGATTGTCTTACTTTCACAAACCATTTGGATTACGCGCATGCGAAGGATCTATCTCCCTTGGACACAGTAATTGGCTTTTCTTTCAAAAATGTTGCACTCTGAAAAACAACATCGGCAGCAAGCTTGAGAATACTAAGGGGATGACTCATTGGTCATGTAAATTAATTAGCCCTTAGCTTCTTGAACAGCGTTCTGTTGTGACAGTGCCGAACGTCGAAATTAAACAAAACAGCTTTTTTGAGTGACAAGTCCACAGATGGGTGTGACTGGCTATTGGTCTGCTGAGGAAGTAAGGGATGCTTTAAACCTTGTGTGGAAGGGGGCGGAAAGGTGGGAGGGGGGAAAGTGTCCACGATTTTACCTAGGGCATTCAGCGTGCCCTTAAGCTCAAGCTACTCAGCCAGGTCTTTCTTTCCCAGTATTGCCACAAAGCCGTTCTCATTTGTCAGCTGATCGTCTGTAAGTGAGAAGGCGAGCAATCTTCAGCTGTACCTGCAGGCGTCCTCCACTGAACGCAGCCGGCGCTAGGTATGGGCCGTGTGAGCAGCTTCCCAGCAACCCCCCCAGTCAGCCCACCAACATGAGGAACTGCGCCAGTGCGACACAGCCAGGCAATTGCACGAAAGGTGTCTCCTTGCAATCGGGCCCATGGTGGGGGGCCTCCCTCCCTTCGCAGTCCCAGTTGCAAGCAGCCTCGGATTGGCAAGGCGGGCAATCTGGCATCGGCCGATGGGCCTGTGCCTGAGGCCAGTTAATGGGCCGGTATTTCGCTCTGTTAAACAGTGCAGCCTGCTTTGGCCCTCTCGGACGGCACCAAGTGCACAACGTGAACGGTTGTTATAATAGCTTTTATATACATATACTGAACCTGTCTCCATGCAAATGAAGTCAGGGCAGGCGGCTAATTGTCAGAGGCAGAATGACAATGGGGCTTTTCCAGCTGTCACAGCATGCCCCCTCACTCTCTCCAGGTGTGACAGAGCTCCTGATGGGAAGCAGTTACCACTTGCTTTGCAGAGGACTGGGGCAGGGGAGAGGACCTGAGAGTTGGGTAGTGGGGGTTGATGAGAGGCAGAAAGGGAACTCCGCAGCTGATTTTTGTCTCCACCCCTCCATGGTGGTATAAATTAGTCTCTGCTGTTCTTCTTTGCCTGCCCCATATCCATTCCTTCAGTCAACAGGGAGAGGTTGTGGCCTTAGCGGACCTTGAAACTGAGAAACCATGTTTAAGTCCCAGCATCAGCTCAGCGTCTTGTGATCCTGTGCAAATAACATAATTCTCCTGAGCCAAAGAAATGAATCTGTCCTTCTGTAATGTTATCTGGTGCTTTTGTAAAGCTCTCCAACACTCCTTTGTCAAGTTTATGCTATATTAAACTGTGAGGAAAGTGACACTATGTATATTTATTTTTACATTTACACACTAGCATCATTCCATTTGTTGGAACTTACGTATGATGCTACCTGCAAGTAAAACAAACATAACAATGCACTTTTTGCCAGTCTCTGAACACTACACTACAGGACCTCTTTAAAGTAATTTAAAAGTACTGTGGATACCTAAAAAGCGATGGGTAAGTGTAAAAGGCCTTAAGATGAAAAGAGCTCTCAGGGGATCTCAGGGTGAGAAATATTCCAAGAGCACCCAAGAGAATAATGTGGAATAATTTTGTTTCCAGTCTTGACAAAAGTTACAGGCCCTCTAAGGTTTAAAATACTTTTAGTACCGCAAATGTGTACCAACATTAGGGCCTTGCTCCTAACTAAACATTGTTTTGTGAAAGGTTGCGATCTGTGAATCTGGCCTTTTTTTTTGACTACCCGGGACAAATTGTTGCCCCAATCCAACCCTGGTTGCAAGGTGGCACTTTGTGCAGGTTTCCCTGCAATTAAGCACTTGCACCAGGCCCCTTCCCCCACAGAGGCATCTAGGATGACTAATGTCCTGTTTAGCTCCCTGACAGTAATAATCCTTTTTTGTGATAAGCAACCATCACACCTTCAGCCCTTTATGAGCTGTAATGAATGTTTGTAGGTGGCTGAGAGGGAGCGGCTGCAGCCCAGGAGGGTTAGCTTCAAGCAGCTTCAGGAGCAAGGGTGTCTATTGAGATGCAAACAGCCCTGAATGTTTATGCAAATTACAGAGCCTTCACACATTCCCTTTCTGCCCAGGGCACCAGAAATCCTAGAGCCAGCCCTGTCACTGAAGGTTTTACATTTTTTTAAATAAATGAAGTCACTTTCTGCATTGATTTAATTAGTGGCTGGCATGTTCTTTTTAGCTCTGGGTTTTGATAGAACAGCTGTTGAAGAAACTTATTGGTTACAATATATCAAAAGTATGCTTTGAGACCACCCTTTCCCTTTCTTCAACAGGCCTCTTTCAATTATTGGCTTGCAACGTTCTTGATCGCATCTTCCTTGGTCCAGGCGATTGAAGTATTCTTCTCTCATTTGATGTCAGTGGTTCTTTGGGTGTATCCTCCTGCCTCTACTCAAGAGCTTGCACTGAGCTGTGCAAGGGATACCTTTCCAAAAATAGTCCTCTGTGTCGCCTCCTGCTGGCTACCTCTTGTGCGTTTCACTCTAATGTGCTAACACTGCATGTGTTAGCTTATTAAACCCAAACCTAATGGCTGTACCAATGGCATCTGCAAGTTAGATGGCTCCTAATATCGGGAACATTGTAAGCCACCTGTCCATTCAGTGGTGCAGCTGTTGTGTGCCGCTCACCGTAATGTGACCAAGAACAATTATTATCAAAGTTAAGTAGGTCTGGGTTACATTTCCATTATAAAAAAATACTTGATGGCTTTGCCAGTGCTTGTTATTGGAACAGGAGTGTTTGGTGCAAATAGAGAGAGCTTGGTAAGGCACTAGAAAATAGAGGGCACTTTGCAAGGCAATTGATGCAAGTAAAGGTACATGCGAGGCACTGTATGCAAATGACACATATGACAATTGATGCAAGCGAAAAGGGGAACCTTGAAAGCAATTTATAGACATGGGTTGCAAGGCATGGAGACTCAATAAGAACCACCGCAAAGGAAGGTACTGTTCCTAATAGAGACAGCTGAGACAGGCAAGAAAGTTAAGTTCAGTACCACACCAGGGAGTCCTATGCATATTCTAGACATGCTTCATCATCGGACTGCTCCTCAGGACCGGCGCTGCAATGTCCTATGGGCACCATGACAGGTCACTTCAGCAGCTATCTTCTGTTTTTATGCCATCTGATGATGATTGTGAGTGGGAGTGTGTCCTAACAGTGTGGGGTTAGGTGTACTAAGTGTAGGCAAGTGAAAAAGAGAAAGATAGGTTAAAACTGTCTAAGAGACTTGGGGGGTTATTACAACTTTGGAGGTGGTGGTGTTAATCCGTCCCAAAAGTGACGGTAAAGTGACGGATATACCACCAGCCGTATTACGAGTCCATTATATCCTATGGAACTCGTAATACGGCTGGTGGTATATCCGTCACTTTACCGTCACTTTTGGGACGGATTAACACCTCCTCCAAAGTTGTAATAACCCTCTTCATCCTTAACCTTTAATAATTTGGCTCTCTTGGCAGGATTAAAAGCACTAAACAAAACATAGGGGTATGTCAGGGATTCAACGTGCCCATGTAATTAAAGCAAATCAGATCAACATATGTTGCGTCTAATGGCCCATCAAAAAAGGGGCTGCAGTGCTTCTTCAGGAACAACAAAAAGTGTCCTAATCTGAGCAATTCCCTCAGGCCCTGAGGCCAACCCCCTATAAGCACCCAAACTTGTACTGTGTACAGCCTTATCTCAGTGCATGGTAGGGGTTTCCCGCAAAGCCTGGCCTGCAGTTAGACCCTGCGGCCAACCCTACTAACCACCTAACCCCATACTGCACACTGCGCTGTGGCTGCTTGCAGTGGGAGTTGACCACAGCCTGTCTCTCTAGGTTTGAGAATAGGTGCAAGAGGGTGTTTCTCTGGATGAGAGTAGCTGTGAGAGTGTCTGGGTGTGAGAGCGTGTGCATCATTGTCTTAGTGGGTGCATCAGTGTCTGCGCAGGTCTGTGAGTGGGTGCATCAGGGTGTCAGTGGGTCTGTGATTGGGTGTGTGAGAGTCTGAGTGGGTATGTGAGTGGGTTCATGAGTGCCTGAGTGGGGCTGTTAGTGGGTTCTTAAGGGTCTCAGAGGGGCTGTGAGTGGATGCACAAGGGTCTGAGTGGCTCTGCAAGTAACTTCGTTATAGTCTGAGTGGGTGTGTGAGTGGGAGAAAGAGATTGAAACAGAGAGAGAGAGAGAGAGAGAGAGAAAGAGAGAGCGAGGGAGAGGTATAGGGAGTTTTTTAGGCTTTTATGTGTAATATATTTAGAATGAGATATTTCGCCATCAATTGAAAAGAAAAACATATTTGTCAATTAAAAAGAGTAAGATCACCTTTCAGTATGAGCCTTAAACATTTGAATTTGAAAAAAAAATAATAAGAAAGGAGGGACTCGAACCCTTAATGCTCAGTGTGAAGATCTGTGACCATCACACATGAGCTATTGATTTTTAGAAAAAAATATTTGCTTAGCCCTTTATGGAATATCTGGGATCACGAGGGGAGCCTAAAAAGATATATATATGTATATGTCAGACTAAAGCTAAGGTTAGCTGAATGAGTTTCGTTGCTGAGATGTGTGCATGTGATCAGCAAAGGGCAGACTAGGGGTGAATTCATTAACAAGGGGATCAGCCATGGCATTAGGAAGGGACATAGGAAAAGGAAGACTAGCACAATGAATTATCAGGTCTGAACTTCCCCTCAGAATGTAAAGGGTTCCTTCAGCATCATCTCTTGAGCCGAGGAGCACTGGCTGCTAGTGGTATTCTGGAGGTTGACTTTCAGGGAGGTCAAAAGACTGCATCATTACAAGCTACAGAAACAAATGTCAAGACTGTCTGAATTTGGAAGATTTACACTGAATGTTTGAAATTGAGGAGGTCACCTTAAAGAAACTGCATAAAGTAGATAAACATTTACAATTTCCTACTACAAAACATCATGTTTTCTCTGCAATTACAATTACCGAAATTAACAATGATAAAAACAAGCACAACTCAGTATTTTACAAACAAATAAAAACTGAAATCTATTTTATTGATCTAAACATTGTAGCTAGAAATAATTGTAGGTGCAAAATGTCCAGGGCAATGGCAGGGAAATTTGGAGCCGAAATGGAAATTCAGGCATATTTGATTAGTGTGATTTTGAGAGAAAATGTATCCATCTAGTTCAATATCGCTTCTTATAGTTTAGTCCAAGCTACTGTTAGCGCGTCAGAGCCATAATAAGTAAACTTACAAGGAGACGCGTTTAGGTCGATGAACCTTTGGACCACGTTCGGGGACTTCCCAGTATGAAATGTCTTCTTGGCATCACAAATCAATAGATCAATAAATCAATCAATAATTTCAATGGCTAATCATCAACTAATCAATAACATTTAATAAGAATCACTAAGTCAAACACACCATGACCCTTCAGTCATAAATAACCACACCAATCCGTTAAGTGTTAGGATATTTATTTCCCTATTTGTCACAATCAAATGTCATCTCTGTTAATTTCATTAGCAATAAATCTCATTAGAAAACTCTTCTAAATTGCAACTAGAGCACAATTAATGAATGCATAGAGAATATTCATTCAGTAATTAGGCACATCATTAATATGAAGCAACTTAGCAAAGTCTCACTAATACATGATTCAATAAAGCAAGAACTCAGTCATTTGCCTTTTTGCACAAGATATGGTGAATACCTTAACTAACCTCAAATTAGCATTAGCATGTTGGGCTTCATGCAAAACATTTTAGTAAGCACAAATAAGGAAAACATCTAAACTAAGGACTCTATCAAAATAGCAGTTGGTACCTAGAAAGAAAAGGCAAACAGACAATTATAATTTTGCATCTGATAGTTACCAATCCAACGGATCAGCAAACAGCATCAGTCTTCGTCCTCAGGACATCAGTCGATTCTCCATCAGCAGAGATAGGACAGGACAAAGTATAGCTAAAGAATAGGACCCTTTCCTCATATGGAGGAGAAGTAAATATCAGGCAAAAATAGTGTAGAGGATGGTTTAGAGTACTCAGACTAAACTCAGGAAAATGCTAGAGCAATAGGAACGACAAATGAAGATGTTGAAGTAGAGGGAATTGGAGTGAAGTGAGTCTCTTTCTTCTTGGGTCACGCCATTAAATCAAAACTGTCTAATTAGCCCTTAACTCCTCATTGAATAATAATTGGTGCATCGTTAACTCTGTCCAATAATTGTTCAAGCAACTTGCCAGAATTTTCCACAAACCACAGTTCTCATGTCGTGGATTGGTCCATATTATTGATGTCTTCATCGGTTGGAATGTCAGGTAGGAAGAGTTACACTTTGCACTCCATTCAGTGTCTCCATTGTTTTCTCCTACTACAGTTAACCTTGCACCTGTTACGAATTACACTGTTGCATTCAGCAAGAACGTCGCCTTGAGCAAGTCGGTTCTCATGAGAAAGAATTTACTACGGCTACACACACATAACTTTTGGAAAAGTACAGCTTCGTGTCCTTCAGAAAAATAGCACATTACACATTAGAAAATGCAGTTTAATATGAGCCCAGGCAGCTAGGCCCAGACCCTTGTTAAGCTAAGGCCCTCTATTTTAATAATGCAAAACTCTTAACCCATAACTCTAATCATGATATACTAATACAAATTCAAACATTATTGCATAAAAATTCAGAATTAACAAGCTTTTCATTAGTTTTCGTATACATTGATAGCTACTCCCCGTGGGCACATTTTAAAGGCATGTATTATTTTCTATGTTAACACGTTTTCTATGCAGCTTCATCACACAATACATTGCAAGCTTTTCATGTTAATATTGCTTTTAAAAGACACACTCCAACAATCCCTCTTCTGATGACTCTTGTCATCACACAAAACCTTCCCCAAAATTTTTACATCAGTTAAAATTCTTTCAGCTCAATTTCCTCCCTTATTGGCTTCCCCTTTGAATTTCCCTATACAATGTTTCCCTTTGTTTTTCTTCCCTCCTCTTATTATGTTTCTCCAGCTTCAATTTTATTCTTTTACTAATTTTACATGCCACCCACAATCCAAATAGGCAAGCTTTAACAATCAGTATCCCCTGTACTATTTCAGACAATATCCCACGCCAAATGTTGCTAAGCCAATTTCCCACTGAATCAAATCCTTTCCCAACCTTTTCCCAAACACCTGGTTCTTTCAATTCCTTCAAGTCTGTACTATCCCTAGTCAAATTAGTAAGCATACTTCTAATCTCATTACTATTATCTGGTATATATGTGCAGCAATGGCGCTCATTAAGCATCCTACAAACTCTGCCATTTTTCGCTAAAAGAATGTCTAAAGCAAGCCTGTTTTGAAGAGTCATAGCCCTCTCCGCAGCAAGTTCAGTATCCATCAGGAGTATAGCCCCTAAAAAGTTTGTCAGCATGTTATCCACAATAGTAAGTAGACAACTTCCAAATCTTTATGGAGTTCAAGATAACTCCCACTGAGGGAATTATCGCCCCAAATATGTCTCCTACTATACCAGCAGCAGTTTCTCTCTTCTGTCTAGTACGATGTAATTCAGACAATTTCAGAAACCTTTTCAAATAGTCAAGTTGATATATCATTGGGAAAACTATCCCCAAATAACATGTCCCATACCATCCCTTTGGAAGACGGTAATAAGCATTAAGTCCACATATGTAATAGATCCCTGGGATCGCTGGATCCTGTCCATTTAACATGAACGTCCATTTGCTCTGAAACAAAAACACATGCTTACATTCACTCATTCCCACAAACACATTGTCATAATATGATTTTGGCCTAGATATGCAAAGCTTCCCTACGTGTAATGCATCTAAAGATAGCTTCCCTTGTTCCCTAATTGCACCATAACCTTCACTACTAGCAAAAACCCGCTGCTGCAATTCTTTTTGTAATCTACCCTTTAATGCCCTTCTTCTATCTTCCGTGTGATCCAAGAAGCTTTTCTCTACAGGTGTAAGCAAGCATGTCAAATTATTGCGTTGTGCATAAGATGTACTAATCGTCAATTTCGATTCAAAGAATCCTTTAACTAACTTTATACTGTAGCATCTAGCTACCCCACTCAAATCCTCTATTATAGGCACATAAGAAAACACAAGGTCATAATTCGAATAGAAATATTGAATCTCTTCCTGGTTATTGAATCTTGTTAGTAACAGACTACAACTTATCCCATAAGTTAATGGCAAGCTATGATAGGTAACCCCCTCTGGTACCCAAACAGGAATCTGTGTGCACACAAAGCAATCCTTCGCCTCCATTGTGTCAACATACTCACTCAGCATGTGATAGAAAACGTTAGTGGAAAGTTCCCCTTTTGCATTAGTTCCCTCGTGCAAATATCTCATATCCAGCTCAAACCTCTCCCAAGCTGTTAGTGCAGTGGTCTCAGGAATTGTAGCATTGTTAGTTCCACTCTTATCCATTAGTGTCATACCCACAATAACAACCATAATGAATGTCACACACACAACACCCAAACCAACACTCAAATATTTACAACGCCTACTCCCTCTATTATCCTGCCTAGTGTTAGCCATGATCTGTAAAGAATCAGAAAGTGAAGGATGGTTAATTCAAACAACAACAGAGGATGGTTAGAATAAATTTCTTCTCTCCCTTTTTCTTTTTTTTTTCTTGCAGCAAAGTCAAAACAAGCGAAAATCTTCCCTCAGCAGTTATTTACAGCTTTCAGTTTCACTCCCAGGATCCTTGTCAATTCAGGTTAGCAGCTTGTCAAAATCAGTTCTAAAAAGTAAATTCATGTTTTCAAAGTCTCATCCCGGTAAATTCTCAGTCTCTTTTCTAAAATTTCCAACTTTAATTCGTTCTTTACACCAATTCAGTCTTTTCAGCCAGACTCAGGTGCCAAAGTATTGACCTGGAATCTCTCGATCAAAGCAAAACGCCAAGAACTCTTGTTGCCATTCAGCTGTCATTGCATACGCCCATTCAGGACCTGCGTACCTTCTGTTTGCTACTCTTTTTCTTTTCAACTTGCGAGAACCTTGCAACTCTCCTTCACTTAGATCTTCTCTCCTTGTTGTATCAACTTCTTCCTCTATTGCATCTTCGACAACCACTTCTCTCCTTTTCACTTGCAACTCTGGCCACTTGTCTCCTTTTAGTATCTCTCCGGTTTTTTATCTTTCCTGTGGCAACCCTTCCCTCTCTCTTGGCTCTATGGTGTTTTCTCTTGATGGACCTGCAGTCTGCTCAGGAGGAGTTTGGACACTTTGACTCTCTTCCACCTGAACTCCTTCGCCTTCTGGGTCTGTCAGATGCTCTAGTTCATTCCCATAACTATCTGCTTCTGGAAGAACCTTCATCTGATTAGGCTCTCCTGCTACCCCAGTTGAGATAGGCTCACCGTCACCCCTCTGGATCTCTTCTCCTTCGTCTCTTACTGGAGTGACCAAGCCGTCCTCAACGGGCTCTCCTTCTGTCTCAGTTCCCCTTTGATCACTCTCCGGCCCTGAGACTTCCTTTTCTGTTGTTGGTACTTTCAACAACTCAACTTCCTCATCAGTCGGACACGTCACCTTTTTCTCGTGTGACTGGCATGGATCCAGTTCAGAATTCCCACGCACTTCACAGCAGTAGTAGTCGTTAGTATTACTTGATATGGTCCCTTCCAACGTGGCTCCAAACACATCTTCCTTACATGTTTCTTGATGACAACCCAATCACCAGCTCTCAGGTTGTCTCCCGGATCATTTATCGGTGGCAGGGTGGTAGCTTCCACTTGGTGAGGGAAAGAGCGGACCACATGAGCCAGACCCTTGCAGTAGTCCAACACCATATCATCCGTGATATTCACAAGAGCATTCGCAGGCACTGTGAGCAGTCTCATAGCTAGCCCCATGAGAATCTCATGAGGGGACAGTCCTGTTTTCTTGTTAGGTGTATTTCTCATTGACATTAAACCCAAAGGCAATGCATCGGGCCATATCAAATTCGTGGCTGCACACATTTTCGCCATTCTCGACTTCAGGGTACCATTCATCGGTTCCACTAGTCCTGATGCTTCAGGGCGGTAACTACAATGCACCTTCTGCTCAATGTTCAGTGCTGCACACAGCAACTAAACCACCTCGTTGTTGAAGTGACTTCTCCTATCTGATTCTAAAGAGATCGGAAAACCGAAACGCAGTATCAATTCTCTAAGCATCAGCTTCGCTACTGTGAGGCTGTCATTCCTGCGTGTAGGGTACGCTTCAATCCAATGGCTAAAGATACACACAATCACCAGCACATATCTCAAGCCTCCACACACAGGCATCTCAATAAAATCCAATTCCATTCTGCTAAATGGACCTCCAGCTCTACCAATGTGACTCAAATTTACCACAGTCCCTTTTCCCGCATTCATCTGTTGGCAGATGACACACCTATGGCAAATCACTTCTGCAGCTTGTCTGAACTTTGGGTTAAACCAGTCAATTTTGAACAACCTGATCATGGCATCTCTCCCAATATGTGCTTGACCATGGTAAAACCTTGCAAATTGTGACAAAAGACTTTTTGGCAAGACCATTTTCCCTTCATCTGAGACCCACAAGTCATCTGGTCTTTGACGCATTGCATCCTAACCCAAGAACGCTTCTCATCTTTGCTGGCACGACCATGCAACAATCTTAATTCTTCTAGTGTGTCAATCACCCTCAATGCGTAACCTGTGCATGTCTCATTTTCCTTTTCAGGCAACAATTCCCATTGATCCTTAAATGATATACAGTTCAATGCACAAAACCTTGCGACTTGATCCGCATATCCGTTTCCCATGGAAACAAAGTCTTGTGACTTCAGGTGTGCACTGCATTTCACCACGGCAATTTCATGAGGTAACTGAATCGTGTGCAACACCTCCTTCATTCTCTCACCATTTTTCACTGGCGAACCAGAAGAAGTCAAATAACCCCTCTGTGACCATAATTGGCCAAAATTATGGACAATTCCGAATCCGTATCGACTATCAGTATAGATAGTCACTCGCATCTGGGCAGAGGCATGGTAAGCTCTAGTAAGAGCAACCAGTTCAGCTACCTGAGCAGAATACACTCCTTGAAGCCAGGACGCTAAAAATCATGCATACAACATATCTGGCTATCAGCACTCCTACTGAGTCTCTCAAACATGAGCCATCGACAAAGATAATTTGGTCATTTTCTTCCAATTGGGTATCTCTAATATCAGGCCTCGGTTTGGTGCACATTTCTGTTACCTCGAGACAATCATGTTCTATATCTTCCACATTTTCAACCTCTGTATTTTCACTTGGAAGTAAAGTTGTCGGGTTCAACACTGTACATCTTTTTAACGTTACATTTGGTGACTCTAATATAATAGTTTCATATTTAGTCAATCTTGCATTTGTCATGTGCTGCGTTTTAGTACGGATCAACAGGATTTAAACTGAGTGAGGGACCATGACTTTTATAGGATGTCCCATCACTATACCTTCACACTGTGTGAGGCTTTGTCCAACTGCTGCTACTGCAGGCAGACAACCCGGTAAGGCTGCTGCAACTGGGTCAAAAGTAGTTGAAAAATATGCTACTGGTCGGTTTACACCTCCATGGACCTGTGTCAAAACAGACAAGGAACATGCATCACGTTCATGACAAAACAGAACAAAAGGCTTTGTGTAATCAGGCATACCTAAAGCTGGAGCCCCACACATGCTCTCTCTTAACTCAGTAAACGCTTCTATCCCAAAACTATGACATCCGGCCCCTCTTTGACTGTCAGTCTCACCAATGGCTTGGAGATGACTGAGAAATTCGGGATCCACTGACAACAGTAACCCACCATTCCTAGAAACATCTGTAGGAAGCTGGCTCTGTATATACTATTTCAAAGTAAGAAATAGTGTGCACAGAGTCCAAGGGTTCCCTTTAGAGGTAAGATAGTAGCAAAAGTAGATCATTCTAATACTCTATTTTGTGGTAGGGTGGTCGAGCAGTAGGCTTATCAGAGGGTAGTGTTAAGCATTTGTTGTACACACACAGGCAATAAATGAGGAACATACACTCAAAGACTTACTCCAGGCCAATAGGTTTTTGTATTGAAAAATATATTTTCTTAGTTTATTTTAAGAACCACAAGTTCAAGATTTACAGTTAATACTTTAAATGTAAGGTACTTCACTTAGATACTTTAGGAACTTTGAATGGAAACAATATCATGTACAGTCTTTGTAAAAATGGCAATAAGCTATTTTCAAAGTGGACACAGTGCAAAAATCGACAGTTCCCAGGGGAGGTAAGTAAAGGTTAGTTTTGAAGGTAAGTAAAATACTTACAAGTCTCAGGTTTGGGGCATAGGCAGCCCACCGTTGGGGGTTCAATGCAACCCCAAAGTGACCACACCAGCAGCTCAGGGCCAGTCAGGTGCAGTGGTCAAAGAGGTGCCCAAAACACATAGGTGCGTATGGGGAACAGGGGTGCTCCAGTTCCAGTCTGCCAGCAGGTAAGTACTTGCGTCCTCGGGGGGGGCAGACCAGGGGGGTTTTGTAGAGCACTGGGGGGGACACGAGGAGGCACACAAAGTACACCCTCAGCGGCACAGGGGCGGCCGGGTGCAGTGAGCAAAGCAGGAGTCGGGTTTTAGATTGAAAACAATGGAGGGACCCAGGGGACACTCTAGCGTTGCAGGCAGGCACAGGGGGGGGGCTTCTCGGGACAGCCACCACCTGGGCTAAGCAGAGGATCGCCTGGGGGGTCGCTCTTGCATTGAAGTTCAGTTCCTTCAGGTCCTGGGGGCTGCGGGTGCAGTGTTGGTTCCAGGCGCCGGGTCCCTTGTTACAGGCAGTCGCGGTCAGGGGGAGCCTCTGGTTTCTCTCTGCAGCGTCGCCGTGGGGATTCAGGGGGGTCGTCTCGGGCTACTCACTGGGTCGCAGTCGCCGGGGAGTCCTCCCTGTGGTGTTTGTTCTCTGGATCTCGAGCTGGGGGCGTCGGGTACAGAGTGTGAAGTCTCACGCTTTCGGTGGGAAATGTGCTGTCTTGGAAAGTTGCTTCTTTGTTGCAAAGAAGTTGCTGGTTTTGAACAGAGCCGCTGCTCATGGGAGTTTCTTGGTCCTTTAGTCCAGGGCAGTCCTCTGAGGCTTCAGAGGTCACTGGTCACTGTCAGATGCATCGCTGGTTGCAGGTTTTCGAAGTTGGAGACAGGCCGGTAGGGCTGGGGCCAAAGCAGTTGTCGTCTTCCTCCTTCTCTGCAGGCTTGTAGGTCAGCAGTCCTTGTTTCTTCAGGTTGCAGGAATCTGATTTCCTGGGATCTGGGGAGCCCCTAAATACTGAATTTAGGGGTGTGTTTAGGTCTGGGAGGGCAGTAGCCAATGCCTACTGTCCTTGAGGGTGGCTACACCCTCTTTGTGCCTCATCACTGTGGGGAGGGGGGCACATCCCTAATCCTATTGGGGGAATCCTCCAAACTCAAGATGGAGGATTTCTCAAGGCAGGGGTCACCTCAGCTCAGGAGACCTCAGGGGCTGTCCTGACTGGTGGGTGACTCCTCCTTGTTTTTCTCATTATCTCCTCCAGCCTTGCGGCCAAAAGTGGGGCCAGTGGCCGGAGGGGCAGGCATCTCCACTAGCTGGGATGCCCAGGGGCACTGTAACAAAAGGGGTGAGCCTTTGAGGCTCACCGCCAGGTGTTACAGTTCCTACAGGGGGAGGTGAGAAGCACCTCCACCCAATACAGGCTTTGTTCCTGGCCACCGAGTGACAAAGGCACTCTCCCCATGTGGCCAGCAACATGTCTGGTGTGTGGCAGGCTGGCAGGAACTGGTCAGCCTACACTAGAAGTCGGGTATGTTTTCAGGGGGCATCTCTAAGATGCCCACTGGGTGTATTTTACAATAAATTGCACACTGGCATCAGTGTGCATTTATTGTGCTGAGAAGTTTGATACCAAACTTCCCAGTTTTCAGTGTAGCCATTATGGAACTGTGGAGTTCGTGTTTGACAAACTCCCAGACCATATACTCTTATGGCTACCCTGCACTTACAATATTTAAGGTTTTGCTTAGACACTGTAGGGGCATAGTGCTCATGCACATATGCCCTCACCTGTGCTATAGTGCACCCTGCCTTAGGGCTGTAAGGCCTGCTAGAGGGGTGACTTACCTATGCCACAGGCAGTGTGAGGTTGGCTTGGCACTCTGAGGGGAGTGCCATGTCGACTTAGTCATTTTCTCCCCACCAGCACACACAAGCTGTGAAGCAGTGTGCATGTGCTGATTGAGGGGTCCCTAGGGTGGCATAAGACATGCTGCAGCCCTTAGATACCTTCCCTGGCATCAGGGCCCTTGGTACTAGGGGTACCAGTTACAAGGGACTTACCTGAGTGCCAGGGTTGTGCCAATTGTGGAGACAAATGTACAGTTTAGGGAAAGAACACTGGTGCTGGGGCCTGGTTAGCAGGGTCCCAGCACATGTTTAAATCATAACTTAGCATCAGCAAAGGCAAAAAGTTAGGGGGTAACCATGCCAAGGAGGCATTTCTTTAAAACATCCTAACATCTCTCTGTGTTGTTGGGGGATTCATCTGTAATAGTGCAGTTACTCCTTCCCTGGAATACTTCCTCGACCCTTTCTAAATTTGATGACCCAAGTACTTCACCTCTTTCTGGCAATATTGCAATTTCTTTGGGGACACCTTGTGTCCGTTCTTTCACAGGTGATTCAGTAAGGCGATCAAATGATACTTGCACTCATCCCTTGTTTTGGATGTGATCATCAAATCATCAATGTACTGCACTAGAGTTGATTGGAAAGGCAGCTCCAATGACTCCAAATCCTTCTTCAGTATCTGATTGAATATGGAAGGTGATTCCGAAAACCCTTGAGGAATTCAACACCAACTGTAACCCTTGTCCAGAAACTTAAAAATGAAGAGAAATTGGCTGTCCTCATGAAGAGGCACAGAAAAGAACGCTTGGGACATATCAATGACTGTGAACCATTCTGCATCGCATGGAATCTGAAACATAATCACAGCTGGATTTGGCACCACTGGGCAGCATTTCACCACTATGTCATTGATCTTTCTCAAATCTTGGACAATCCAAACCTTCCCACAAGGCTTTCTCAGTCCCATTATTGGTGAATTACATGGGTTGCTCATCACTTCTTTCAAGACTCCCTGTTTAACAAAGTCTGCAATTAATTACGCAACCTTCATAAGGACATCTTGTGCCATATGATACTGTGGTATCTGGGGGAACGCAGCATTTGGCTTCACACTAACTTTAACTGGCTCTACTCCTTTCATCAGTCCTACTTCTTTCCCTGTCAAGTCCCACACCTTCTCTTGGACTGTTCCCTGCAATTCTGCCGGGAGATCAGCCACTGTGAACATCGGGAAGAAATTAATCAGAGGGTACTCCTCGTCTGTGGTCTCAGTTTCAGGCTCTGAAGCCTGTTCCTCCCCTTCATCATCGCTGTTCGTCTGAACCTCAATTCCCTCATTGGAACAGGTGATTGAACACCTCGTCTTGCACAGTAAGTCTCTTCCCAGTAAGGACACAGGACTTGAATCGCAAACCACAAATCTGTGCAATCCTTGGAAAGTGCCAAGCTCAACCTGAACCGGATCTGTAATCGGGTTAGTCAGGAGTTGGTTTGCTACTCCCACTACCTTAACTGTGCTTCCCGAAAAGGGCAATTTCGGAACTTCTGCACTTCTGACTGTAGAGTGTGTAGCTCCTGTGTCAACCAAGAATGAAACCTTGTGACCCATTACCTTCCCCTGAACATAGGGCCCTTTCTGGTCTACTTCTAAGGACGCTGCAAGCCTACACTCTTCACTGTCTGAACTCTCATCCGACCATTCATTGTTTATTCCATTCTCACCACGCAATGGGTACTGTTGCGCGGTGTGATTTTGACTCATTCTTTGACCCGTGACCTGTTGAGAAAGCATCACCTGTTGCTGTTCCATTGGCGCTAAAGGCACTTGCATTTGCTGTCTAGGTACCATAGAAACCTGCTGTTGCATTTGCTGTAGCTGCATCGGCTGTATACGCGGCATCTGCACCTGCTGCATAGATTGAAAACCCTGCATTTGATTCACATGATTCTGGAAATTCAGATTTGGACCTCTCAATCTCGGTCCCCTCACATTTTGGAATGAACTGACATCATTGCTTTGTTGAACAACACCCTCCTGCACCATCATTAGGCACTCCCGCTTCCAATGTCCAACGACCCCGCAAGCATGACAAGGTAACATCTTCTTCATTCCCTGTACATTGTTTTGAACCACTACAGTGTTTAAATCTGAACTTCGGTTCTCAAAACCTCCTCGACCTCTACCTCTCACTTGCGCCTGAAACATCCCGTTGCCTTACTGCTGTTGCACCATCTGCTGTAGACAACCTCCCTGCATCCTTGACTGTGCTGACTTAATTTGCATCACCATCGCTTTCTACTTCAACTTTCTCTGCTTTAACTCAATCTTGTCACTACAGTACTTCGCATACTGCAACACCTTGTCAATAGCCTTTGCTTGCCAGCAAATCAAGTGACTCTTAATCATCTGGCTAATCTCAGGTCTCAACCCTTCAACAAACCTAAACACAAGGTGATTCATGTCTTTCGCCTCAACAACCTCTGTACCACTGTAGTGCTTGAACGCCTTCAGCAACCTCTCATAGTAGGCATGTATCGACTCCTTGGCTTCCTGAGCCGTTCAATCAATCCTTTGCCAATCAATATTCTTCAGCGAAACTCCTGATTTCAGAAACTCAATCACCTTACAGTAATACTTCATCACCTCAGGAGACGGTGCTCCCGTGATTCTGTCCGTTGACGGATCCTCGGTCGGCCAATCCACGCTTCTCTTGCACTCAAGCCACAAAACAGCTGGAACTATGATCTCAAAGAGAGTATTCAGGTCTTCCCAAAGGCCTGTCCGTCTGCTGATACCACTCTATTGGCTTCTCCCTCAGCCTGGGGAACTCATTCATAAATGATAGAATATCACCTCTAGTCAATGGTACATGAACGAGAACCCCTCCGGCAGTCTCTCTCATTGGTAAAAATTTTACCGTACTGGTGTCCGGTAATGCTTTTGCTGGCTGCTCTATGCAGTCACTCTTCCTCTTATCTCTTTTATTCGCCCATCTGCCTTCCCACTTTTCTAAGGCTCCCCAAACTTGTGCACTCTGCAGTATCTCTTTGAGGTGTGCCTTCATCCCAGTAGACACCTCATGTGTTCAAAATCCTTAGGCTCAAAATCTAACCTATAACTCCTCTTCAGATGTTTGGTACTTTCTAAATCTACGTCGTACTTATCTGCCAAATTCGCCAACCTCTGGTGCACCCTGCTCACTTCTCTAGTTATCTTTGGACACAATTATTTAAATTCTGCTTCCGTGTATGACTCTAACCTGTTGACACCCATGCTTCCTTCAACAAGTTAATTTGCCTCCATGCACAACCTCGCAAAATTCAGGTGTTCTTCCCCTTCCGTCCTCCCTGCGGCTACAGGAGCAGTCTGTGGAGTACTAAGCTTGTCTAGCCATTCAGTCAGCTGTTGTGCTGTTAAACCCTGTAGTGAAATATTCCTAGCCTGCGCTAAAGGTGTCTGTGGTATATTCACACTCGAGATCTGGGGAGTTAACAGTCTCAAACCTGTCTGTCTCATGGCCTCTGGAGGATCCCTGACCGGACTGAAGTCTAAGAGGGATCTAGATCCTTCAAATGACGGTTCCACTGGAGTCGTTCCTTGGGAGCTTCCTACGAACCCTCCTCTTGTCACTTCTTGCGTCATTACCCCTTGATCGCACACACTAGGCTTCGCCTGCGCATACAATGGTATTGATGGGTCAACTGTAATAGGCGAAGATATGGCGGCTGGCGGCTGCCCGTTCCCCAAAACTTGTGGAGGACTAACTCCCATATTCTGGTTCATCACTGGTGCCATGGTTGATTGCGGGCCCATGACCGAAGTATAATTCGGAATCATATGCTGCTGCACCTGGGGCAGTAAAGGTGGAGTTGGCTCAGTCTGGATCACTTTTGGTCTTCCATATATTTGCTCTGTCGGCATCATCAGATTTGTGGTAGTCTATAAAATTGGGACATCGGGCTAAATTCTCTGAACCTGTGGTGGTTGCAGCTGGGATTGCATACCGTGGGCAGTAGACACGCAAAAACTACTCTGCACCGGGATTAGTGTTGAGACAGGACTAACCTGTATCGTATTCGTTGTCACCTTCTCTTGGGTCGAACCTGCAGGACATGTACTAGTACTCAGTCTATTGTCATCTATCGTATATGGTGGCAGTCGATCATTCAGTAACTGATTAAGGAACTCATCATCGTCTGAGTCATCTACCTCTGACCAGGGCAGGACGTTTGTCAGTCTTACAAGTGGTTTTCCCCCCTTTGTCTTCACCTTCTTGAGCTATTGCTGGAAACAGCCTGACTCCATCTATTGTTTCTCTCCTCCAAACTCTCTGTGCACAATCCCACCTAGCCTCCGCTAGTGTCTTTCCTGCTTTCCTCATTCTCCTCTCAAATTTCTGTTGCTGTTGTTGTATTGCCATCAGTTCCCAAATTGCGAACGCCTCAAACTGTGCTGGCCTTGGAGGTGGTTTTAGCTCATTTAGCACCCTCTGCAGATTTTCCAAAATCCTCAAATTGAACATTTCGTGTTCTGGAAACGCTAAGCACCCTTCTTTCTCTGTAGCTTTGCACCATTGCTTTAGCCAAAGGCATGGTGCGACCCCCTTTTCCTCCATTACAGTGTAAGCCGGTGTATCCTCTGGTGGTGTAACCTCCCCTACACTCGCGGTAATATATGTGTCTCCCCTCAAAGCGCTCTTTAAAGCCTTGAAAAATTTCTTTTTTACATCTTTTATTTTTTTTCAATCAAATCAGGAAGTGACTTTAAAATCCCAGAACTCTCTTCGCCTACCTTCTCAACCAATTGCCTCTCACGGATGGCTGCCAATCCGTGAGCGACCCTTCTCACTAGCCAACCTATCCCAGTGCAGCTCTAATGACGTCACACTCACACACACTGTGGCTGACAAAGTCTTGCGGCTTGTCTTCCCACTCTCGATTCACACAAAACTAATGCAATATGTTGTGAGCACCAACAAAACAAAACTCAAAATTTGCCGGTTTACTACAGGAAAGGGTAACACAATCGCTTCAGAACTTTGCAGAGATTTTGCTTAGCCTCGGCCGCTACTCTCTCCTTCTCAGATCCCGCACTCGCAAGCACAATTTGACCCGTAAATTTTACTCTAGACTAGTCAATGGATTATTGTTCTAGTGCACTTTAGAACTCACCAAATCTCCATCGAAGTTTTCACTCACTCACCCTGACTCATACTCAACTTGTCGACTTCACCATCGACCTATTAAACCGCACAAATTACAACATAAACCAAGTGTCTCATACACTTAACAATATACTCTGGAGTCTTAGACCACGCAGGGTCCGTACATCATCAACAACCACGTGGACAATTTTTTAGCACAAAGCGCTACACTCACATGAAGTTTGCCGACTTCCCTACTCTCATACTGCGGAGTACGCCCACTCCTACTAAAACATCATCATCTGGCCTAAAATCCTCACAAACTTCACAATTCACCCGTGGTATGCATAAGCTGTGCAAGCGCAAAATCTACTTCATTCACACTATCACTAGAACGCTGAGAATATACTCAAACTTCCTTCAGCAAGCACCAAGATTCCGGGAAAGTCATTTGGGACTTAGGGACACATCATCTCTCCAATTTGCACTCTTGGAAAAAAAATTCTCACAAAAGCCGAATTTTCTGATACACCTCCTCACTTCCAAACCACTCCCATCAATCTCTACCAGAAACCAACACTTTTTCTACCAAAACTGTAATTTTTGGACCGTCAATTCTATCAAACCGTAGTCCCTCGTTCTGCTACCAAAAACTGTTATCAAACCGTGATATTTCGTACTGGGGCCCCAAAGGGCCAAACCGTCCTCTGCTACCAAAAACTGTTAGCGCGTCAGAGCCTTAATAAGTAAACTTACAAGGAGACGCGTTTAGGTTGACGGACCTTTGGACCACGTTCGGGGACTTCCCAGTACGAAATGTCTTCTTTGCATCACAGATCAATAGATCAATAAACCAATCAATAATTTCAATGGCTAATCAACAACTAATCAATAACATTTAATAAGAATCAATAAAGCACACACACCATGACCCTTCAGTCATAAATAACCACACCAATCCGTTAAGTGTTAGGATATTTATTTCCCTATTGGTCACAATCTAATGTCATCTCTGTTAATTTCATTCGCAATCAATTTCATTAGAAAACTCTTCTAAATTGCAACTAGAACATAATTAATCAATGCGTAGAGAATATTCATTCAGTAATTAGGCAAAACATTAATATGAAGCAACTTAGCAAAGTCTCACTAATATATGATTCAACAAAGCAAGAACTCAGTCATTTGTCTTTTTGCACAAGATATTGTGAATACCTTAACTAACCTCAAATTAGCATTAGCATGTTGGGCTTCATGCAAAACATTTTAGTAAGCACGAATTTGGAAAACATCTAAACTAAGGACTCTATCAAAATAGCAGTTGGTACCTAGAAAGATAAGGCAAACAGACAATTATAATTTTGCATCTTATAGTTACCAATCCAACGGATCAGCAAACAGCGTCAGTCTTCCTCCTCAGGACATCAGTCGATCCTCCATCAGCAGAGGCAGGGACAAAGTATAGTTAAAGGATAGGACCTTCCCTCATATGGAAGAGAAGTTCATATCAGGCAAGAATGGGGTAGAGGATGGTTCAGAGTACTCAGACTAAACTCAGGAAAATGCTAGAGCAATAGGAATGACAAATGAAGATGTTGAAGTGGAGGGAATTTGAGTGAAGTGAGTCTCTTTCCTCTTGGGTCACGCCGTTAAATCAAAACTGTCTAATTAGCCCTTAACTCCTCATTGGATAATAATTGGTGCATCGTTATCTCTGTCCAATAATTGTTCAAGCAACTTGCCAGAATTTTCCACAAACCACAGTTCTCATGTCGCAGATTGGTCCATATTATTGACATCTTCATCGGTTGGAATGTCAGGTAGTAAAAGTTACACTGTGCACTCCAGTCAGTGTCTCCATTGTTTTCTCCTACTACAGTTAACCTTGCACCTGTTACGAATTACACTGTTGCATTCAGCAAGAACGTCGCCTTGAGCAAGTTTGTTCTTATGAAAATGTTTTTACTACAGCTACACACATATAACTTATGGAAAAGTACAGCTTTGTGTCCTTCAGAAAAATAGCACATTGCACATTAGAAAATGCAGTTTAATATGAGGCCAGGCAGCTAGGCCCAGACCCTTGCTAAGCTAAGGCCCTCTATTTTAATAATGCAAAACTCTTAACCCATAACTCTAATCATGATATACTAATACAAATTCAAGCATTATTGCATAAAAATTCAGAATTAACAAGCTTTTCATTAGTTTTCGTATACATTGGTAGCCACTCCCCGTGGGCACATTTCAAACGTGTGTATTATTTTCTATGTTAACACGTTTTCTATGCAGCTTTATCACACAATACATTGCAAGCTTTTCATGTTAATATTGCTTTTAAAAGACACACTCCAACAATCCCTCCTCTGATGACTCTTGTCATCACACAAAACCTTCCCCAAAAATTTGACATCAGTTAAAATTCTTTCAGCTCAATGTCCTCCCTTATTGGCTTCCCCTTTGATTTTTCCCTATACAATTTTTCCCTTTGTTTTTCTTCCCTCCTCTTATTATTTTTCTCCATATTCAATTTTATTCTTTTACTAATTTTACATGCCACCCACAATACAAATAGGCAAGCTATAACAATCAATATCCCCTGTACTATTTTAGACAATATCCCACACCAAATGTTGCTAAGCCAATTTCCCACTGAAGCAAATCCTTTCCCAACCTTTTCCCAAACACCTGGTTCTTTCAATTCCTTCAAGTCTGTACTATCCCTAGTCAAGTTAGTAAGCATACTTTTAATCTCATTACTATTATCTGGTATATATGTGCAGCAATGGCGCTCATTAAGCATCCTACAAACTCTGCCATTTTTCGCTAAAAGAATGTCTAAAGCAAGCCTGTTTTGAAGAGTCATAGCCCTCTCCGCAGCAAGTTCAGTATCCATCAGGAGTATAGCCCCTCATGTCAGCATGTTATCCACAATAGTAGACAACTTCCGAATCTTTCTGGAGTTCAAGATAACTCCCACTGAGGGAATTATCACCCAAAATATGTCTCCTACTACACCAGCAGCAATTTCTCTCTTCTGTCTAGTACGATGTAATTCAGACAATTTCAGAAAACTTTTCAAATTGTCAAGTTGATATATCTTTGGGAAAACTATCCCCAAATACCATGTCCCATACCATCCCTTTGGAAGACGGTAGTAAGCATTAAGTCCTCATATGTAATAGATCCCTGGGATCGCTGGATCCTATCTATTTAACATGAATGTCCATTTACTCTGAAACAAAAACACATGCTTACATTCACTCATTCCCACAAACACGTTGTCATAATATGATTTCGGCCTAGATATGCAAAGCTTCCCTACGTGTAATGCATCTAAATCTAGCTTCCCTTGTTCCCAACTGAGAACATTTATAAAGTGGGTATTATACCTTTGGGTTTTAGCTCTCTCTAAAATCAGTGTGGCCTGACCTCTTTGGTGTACAGGATCTCCAAAGGTGAGCATGTTCAACCATCCTATCCACCATGGTGGGCATTTTACCCATGAAGTGATATCCATGCCCTTTGTGTGAAAAACATGTGTGTCAGCAGGTCAGCTTAGCCACTATTATCACTTAGGATTATCCTGGAGTTAAACTGGCAAAGAAAAGTAGATCCTAAATGTTCAAAGAGCTGCCCTTAATTTGAAGTGTTCCAATACAATTCTAATTTCTCTAAGGTCTACCAAAAGGCTATTCCCAATGGTGGTGACAGTGGCAGCTCCGCTATTGGGAGCAACAACTCACGCAATCCCCTAAAGCAGACAGGTTAAAATCAGAGGTGCCCTTTTCTGCAGATGTCCTTTTATCACTTACCTCTTAAAGTGGCCCTGTGTTGGGCTTTGCCCTTTTTTGCAAGGACACCCCAATAATTTTGCCTTCGGTTGATGAACCCGCTTTGGTTGACATTAGGGCTCTGTGCCCTCTTTCACTGATTATATAGGGTAAAGTGCTTGTGGTCTCTTCTTGAAACATAGTGAAATTGGCATACACCAGATTGGCACATTTAATTTACCTGTAAGATCCAAGTATATGAAATTACTTGTACCCAGGCCTATAAATTAAATTGTGCTAGTTCGCTACAGCACTTATTGTGCGAGTCACTAATGTAGGGATTTAAAACATGTCTCCCAACTGCCACTGCAGCGTGTAGTGAAGTATTAAACTGACATTTCAACCTGGCAAAAAAAAACTTTTGCCAGGCCTAAACCTTACTTTTTAAAACATATAAGTCACCCATGGGTAGGCCCTAAAGCCTCATAGGGCTGGGTGATTACTATTCAAAAAGTAGGACATGTGGCTTTAAGTGTTATATGTTCTGACAGTGAAAAACACCTAGAGTTGTTTTCACTGTTGCAAGTTCTATCCTTCCCAGATGCTAACAATAGCTTACCTTATTATATATAATGGGGGTCATTCTGAGCTTGGCGAGCGGCGTTAGCCGGCCGCCAAGCGGGAACCGTCAGAATACCGCTGCGCGGTCAAAAGACCGCCGCGGTTATTCTGAGTTTCCCACTTGGCTGGCGGGCGACCGCCAGAAGGCCGCCCGCCAGCCCAGCGGGAAACCCCCTTCCATGAGGATGCCGGCTCCGAATGGAGCCGGCGGAGTGGAAGGGGTGCGACGGGTGCAGTTGCACCCGTCGCGATTTTCAGTGTCTGCTTGGCAGACACTGAAAATCTTGGTGGGGCCCTGTTAGGGGGCCCCTGCAGTGCCCATGCCATTGGCAGTGGCATGGGCACTGCAGGGGCCCCCAGGGGCCCCATGAAACCCGTTACCGCCAGCCAGGTTCTGGCGGTCAAAACCGCCAGAACCAGGCTGGCGGTAAGGGGGTCGGAATCCCCATGGCGAGGATTCCCTTGGGCAGCGGGAAACCGGCGGGAAACCGGCGGGACACCGCCGGTTTCCCGTTTCTGACCGCTGCGGTCAGAATGCCCATGGGAGCACCGCCAGCCTGTTGGCGGTGCTCCTGCGGTGGACCGCCAGGGTCAGAATGACCCCCAATATGTCCTAACTTCAGATTGGGGGCAGATAGACATATGCTGGTGGCATTCAAGTTAATTATAATTTAAAATTCTCTTTAATGGTGATGCTGGACTTTAAATTCCAGTGTTGAAAAAGACACTTTTAGAAAGTTAGTTTGTGTATTACTTCCAGACAGGAAGACAAAGAAAACCCATGTGAAGGTAGGTTTATCTTCCCGACAGGATGGCAGGAGAGGATTGTCCTTTACCCTAATTACACTTCAAAGGGCCTTGCCTGCAGCACACACAAAGGAACATGACACCAGACCTGCCATGCCTAATATCACCCAAGGTGGTTTGGAGCCAGGACCAGGGGAAGGGAAGGAAATTACCAGAACCAGTTTTGGGGAAAGGTTAGTGGATTTCCCCACACAAAACCTGGCACCAGCTTTATAAAAATGGGATTTTGAGAACATTCTTTGACCTGTGGACCATTCAGAAGAATGACTGCCCTGCTGCCAGAATGACTGCCCTGCTGCTGAGGGACTGTTTTGGTGTCTGAAGAAGGAAAATGAGACGTTCTTGCTTTGATCATAGGCTTCTTAAAGTGACTCCATGGGTCAATTGGCTGACAGCCTGTGGGAACTACTAAGATACAACAAGCTTGCGGAGGCCTCCCTGCAACTGCCCAGCTGATCAGCTCCAATTGTACATCCCTCCCATTTCATCCTGCTTTGGAGAGGCACACTATCATAATGGGGGTTTCATTTGCAGTGATATATAGAGTAGAGTGTTACACATGTCACTGGTGAAAAGATAAGGGAGAGCACATTACCTGCTGCGATGACACCATTCCATAAGATCTCAGTAGATGTGTCCTTGATTGAAAATAGACTACTCATTAAGAGAATAAAAATGATGGCACCAACAGCTGTTGGAGAAAAACTTCTAGGGCAGACCCTCACCATCAAGAGACTCAAAGAGAAATTCTGGTAGCTGAAGATGGATATACTGGTGTAAGACCTGGCGTCCTTGGGGTGGTCTCCCTAACTTTTTGCCTCTGCTTCACAGGTTGTTGTGGTGTGCTGGACTCTGTTTTTGCTGCTTTTGTTACTCTGGGCATTTTACCACTGCTGACCAGTGCGAAAGTGCAAGTGCTCTCTGTGTGAAATTGTATGTGTAATTGGCTTTCCATGAGTTGCATATTTGATTTACTAGGAAGTCCCTAGTAAAGTGCAATAGAGGTGCCCAGGGCCTGTAAATCAAATGCTACTAGTGGGCCTGCAGCACTGGTTGTGCCACCCACATGAGTGACCCTGTAAACACTGCTCAGACATGCCACTGCTGTGTCTGTGTGTGCAGTCTTAAAACTGCCAATTTGACTTGACAAGTGTACCCACTTGTCAGGCCCAAACTTTCCCTTTTCATACATGTAAGGTGCCCCTAAGATAGGCACTAGGTAGCCCCATGGGCAGAGTGCAGTATATGTTAAAGGTGGGACATGTACTGATGTGTTTTACAAGTCCTAACAGTGAAATACTGCTAAATTAGGTTTTCACTGTTGCAAGGCCTATCTCTCTCATAGGTTAACATGGGGGTTGCCTTTAAATATCCTCAAAGTAGAGTTTCACTTTGAGAGCAGATAGGAATGTAGAGTTTGAGGTCTCTGAATTTACAATTTAAAAATACATATTTTAGTGAAGTTGGTTTTTAGATTGTGTCACTGTGTCCTTTCCTCAGGATCTGCACGCTGCTGAACAAAAGGCCCACTTCCCAGCGTCACCAACTTAGAAAGCTATTATAGCACAGAGTTATGATGAAGCCAGGCAGTGGGAAGGGAATTAGGGTAAGAAACTGCAGGGAGAGAGATCTGAAAAAAAAAGGTTAGAACAAATATGCATATACTCATTCATAGCAGTATAACTCATCAATATACTCTTGACTAAAGGCATCTCCGTGATATCAGATTGAGACCCCTTTTGAAGTGAGGGCGAAGCCCCTTCTTTGAATCATGGAACAAGGACAAACTACAACCTCAGAACCACGAGATGGCAAGAGCTTTGGACTATGGTCATACTCTGAATATCAATCCTGTAACAACTATGCATTCATAGCATAATCTTTTGATCACAGCCTAAAAATTCTCAAAGACTTAAATATGCTTTTCACATATTTTGCTTTCCAAAAAACAATGAAACTATAATTTGCTTATCTCCAAAAATGCTTTCCCATTTACAACTATAGGCCTAAAAGTTTTCCTCATCGAACTTGAAGTGCTTTATTTGTTGGGGAAAAAGCGCCTTGTTTATTATTCATGAAGCGCTTTGGTTATTATACATGAAGCGCTTTGTTCCTTATGCCAGAAAGCACTTTCACTTGTTTTATCTGAAGCACTACGCTCGTTATGCTAAGGGGCGCTTTACTCATGTGGCCTGAATCACTTTGATTGTTGTGCCAAGGATGTTTTACGCATGTGGACTGAAGCGCTTTGATTGCAGTGCCAAGGGCGATTGCCTCATATGGACTGAAGCCTTTTGATTGCCGTGCCAAGGGCGTTTTACTCATCTGAACTGAAGCGCTTTGATTGCTGTGCCAAGGGTGCTTTACTCATGCGGACTGAAGCGCTTTGATTGCTGTGCCGAAAGTGCTTTCCTCATGTGAACTGAAGCACTTTGATTGGTGTGCCAAGGACGCTTCACTCTTGCAGACTGAAGTGATTTGATTGCCATGCCAAGGACGCTTTACTCATATGGACTGAAGCGCATTGATTGCCGTGCCAAGGGCACTTTACTCATGTGAACTGAAGCGTTTTGATTGCCGTGCCAAGGGCGCTTTACTCATGCGGACTGAAGCGATTTGATTGCCGTGCAAAGGGCGCTTTACTCATATGGACAGAAGCGCTTTGATTGCCGTGCCAAGGGCACTTTACTCATGTGAACTGAAGCGCTTTGATTGCCGTGCCAAGGGGGCTTTACTCATGCGGACTGAAGCGCTTTGATTGCTGTGCCAAGGGCACTTTCCTCATGTGGACTGAAGTGCTTTGATTGCTATGCCAAGATTGCTTTCCTCATATGGACAGAAGCGCTTTGCTCGTTGTGCTAAGAGACGCTTTACTTCTGTGCTCCGAAGCGCTTTGATCGTCGCGCCAAGACTGCTTTACTCTGAAAACTGAAAACCCTTTGCTTGTTGTGCTAAGGGGCGCTTTACCTTTTAGAAGTAACAATTCCCTTCAAGATTGGGCTCATCAAGACATTACCGCTAAGAGTGCGACCTACTCGTATCTGAATTCACCATTGAAACAAGGATACTCTGAATTGCCGTCAGTCTGCCATGCAGGAAATCTGCTCTTCTTCGGAGGAATCCCCACGAGGTCTCACTGCATCGAAGTCTTCAAAATAGTGAGCAACGTGCTTGGGTGTGGCTGGGCTTTATAGGCTGCCTCTAAAAACATGGAAATTGTAGTCCCTTCATAGAATAGCACTCATAAGTGCATCTTGTCCACCAATGTCCTGACCCTGCAACTACATGAGCTTTACCGCAGGGCAGACAACGCTGATGGCCCCTTTTGGAACAAGAGGGGAAGACAAGTGGTGTGCAAGCAGTGCCGCAAATCCAGGCGGGCGGGACCTGGACCGCGCACAGCCTTATTCCTGACAGATTGTTAGTTGGAAAATGCCACTTTTAGAAAGTGGGCATTTTCTTGCTTAAACCATTCTGTGACTCTGCCTGTTTGTGGATTCCCTGTCTGGGTCAGACTGACAGTTAGGCTGTTTGTGAATCCCCTCTAGACAGTGACACAAAGGTAGCTGGGGTGTAGCCTGCATATCCTTATATGCAATCTAGATTGGAGTGGAGGGAGGAGTGGTCTCACGTAATGCAGTCTCCAACCCCTGGTGTGTGTCTGGGGCCTGGCCTGGGCAAGGCAGGATCTTGTGAACAGCAGAGACCTTCCTTTGAAGTTTGCCTACTTCAAAGGCAGAAAGGGGTTTAAGTAGTGGATCCAAAACCCCAGACTTTAGATTACTTCTGGAACCATAAGGAACCTCTGCCAAGGAGAAGAGCTGAAGAGCTGGAAGAGGAGTACTGCCCCTTTGCCTGTCACTGTGCTTTGCTGGGTGAACTGCAGTTGCTGCTTCTGCCTGAAAGAGGACAAAGACTGGACTTTGTGGTATATTTCTGCTTGTGAAGACTCTCCAAGGGCTTGAACTCAGCTTGCCTCCTGACTTGACGTCTCAGGGCCATCAAAGACTTCCTCTGCCAGCACCTGGACTCTCTGCTGAGACTCCTCCCCTGCCAAGTGGTGCCCTATCCAGTACGTGGGCCCTTGAAAGGTGAGGTTGGCAGAACAAGGACTGAAATCCACGCACAGAACACAGTACAGAGAAGATATTCCTTTGAAATTAATCACTGACAATGGTACCCAACTAACTTCAGGGGAGATAAAAAACAATATTTCTGATATAGGAATAAATAGTGTGTACCACACTCTACAATCCCCAGAGTAATGTCCTAGTTGAGATGTAGAACCATTTGGTACAAGGCACCATAGAATTAGCTGATGAAGCAGGCTTAAATGTGCAGAGTTCAGTCAAAGATATGCTGAGGACACATTGCACCACTGTTAATTCCAGTAGAGGCAACCAGTAACTAAACTAGTTCCCAATTGGCTGTGTGAGAGTGATTTGGAATTGATGGAGAATGCAAAGATAGTAGTAAACAGTTGATTGAAGTTGGGGATTGGGTGACGGTGAAGCCTGTTGGTGTGAGTGGTGGTCTGTCCAAACTCTGTGAACCTTATGAAGTGAAGAGGGTGAGTAGAAAGTGGGTAAAGTTAGAAAATGGTCAGATGTTAGGTGAGTTGCTTTGTACCAGAAGGATGGGAAAGGAGAAGTCAAGGTGGCTGAGAAAGTAGAAGGCTGCAAATGATGGTTGCTGATGGATGATGAGGACTTTTACAAATCTACTGTGAGTGATAGAGGTGATGCAGTTGATTCAAGCCACAACAGTGGGAACGCTGGTTTGCTTAGTGTGTGTGAGCAGATTTCTCGCATAGTGAGATTATGCATGGGGTTGAGCTATTTTTGCTGATTTTTATGGAAGAGAAGCAGTGGATTGAAATTATCACAAGTTAATAGTATTTTTATGATGTTTTGTGTTGTGTTTTGTCAGTTTTGTTCTTTGGGTTTTATTATGTTGGTATTGTTTGGAAGAAAGGGGATGTGTTATAATGGGCTTTCAATTGCATTGGGGTATGGAGTAGAATTTTACACGTCATTGGTGAGGTACTGGTGTTTCATAATGTTCTGTGGCGTTTGAGAGGGGAGTGTGAATAAACTTATGAAGAAGACTAACTTTTCATGCCCAAAGCACGTTTCTGCCATATCTGGAAGGAATACACACCACACAACAGAAGAATGTATCATTTGGACAGACAAATGAGAACCTTCGAAAAGGGGCATTTTTAAAATCGTAATTTAAAATCTAACTTTAACTTTAAAGACAATTGTAATTATATTGAAAATGAATAGGATAACTATTTTTCTAGGTGGTCCTAACCTGAAGTCATCACTTATTAAATGTAACAAGGTAACCCAGTGGTAGTCTACGGGAAAGCTAACATTGCAAAAGTTATTTTTGAGTGCCAGGACATGTAAAACATGAAATATACATGCCCTACTGTTTAAAAACCATAGACCCTGCCCTACGAGCCTTTAAGGGCATACAATAAGGGTGACTTAGAAATATTAAAAAGGAAGGTTTAGGACTAACAAAAGGTTTATCTTGCCAGGTCAAAATGGAAGATTAACCCTTTGCTGCAAGGCTTTTTCCCCCTCAGGTGCCAGGCCTTTTTTGGCTATTTGCAGGCCGTTCAAGCTTAGGCCCTCATACCTTTACGTCCACATAAGCTACCCACAGCAAATTTGTGTCCTTTTTCTCCAACATCCTAGGGATTCTAGAGGTACCCAGAGTTTGTGGGTTCCCCTGGAAGAGACCAAGAAATTATCCAAAATACAGCAAAAATGTTGTTTTATTAAAAAAAAGAAAAAAGGGAAAAAGAGCTGCAGAAGAAGACTTGTGTTTTTTCCATTGCATCAAAAAAGGGTTTGTGGTGTTTTGAGGTGCTAAAATCACCATCTTCCCAGCTTTCAGGAACAGGCAGACTCGAATCAGAAAATCACATTTTCAACACAGTTTTGGCATTTTACTGGGACATACCCCATTTTTACTATTTTTTGTGCTTTTAGCCCCCTTCCAGTTAGTGACAGAAATGGGTGTAAAACCAATGCTGGATACCGGAAAGCTAAATATTTCTGAAAAGTAGAGAAAATTCTGAATTCACCACAAGGTCATTTGTGTAGACCCTACAAGGTTTTTCTACCGAAAATAACAGCTGAAATAAACTAAATATTGAAATTGAGGTGGGAAAAAAGCAATTTTTCTCCCTGTTGTACTCTGTAACTTTATCCTGCAATGTCAGATTTTCAAAAGTAATATACCGTTACGTCTGCTGGACTCCTCTGGTTGTAGGGATATATTGGTTCATCAAGAACCCTAGGTACCCAGAGGCAATAAAGGAGCTGCACCTTGCATGGGGTTTTCATTCTATACCAGGTATACAGCAATTCATTTGGTGAAATATAAATAGCGAAAAATAGGTATCAAGGAAACCTTTATGTTTCCAAAATGGGCACAAGATAAGATGTTGAGAAGAAGTGGTTATTTGCACATCTCTGAATTCTGGGGTGCCAATACTAGCATGTGAATCACAGGCTATTTCTCAAATAGACGTCTTTTTTACACACTGACTTACATTTGAAAGGCAAAAATGTAGAGAAAGACAAGGGGCAATAACACTTCTTCTGCTATTCTGTATTCCCCCAAGTCTCCCGATAAAAATGGTACCTCACTTGTGTGGGTAGGCCTAATGCCTGCCACAGGAAATGCAACATGGACACATCACGTTTTTACATTAAAAACTGACGTGTTTTTTGGAAAGTGCCTAGCTGTGGATTTTGATCTCTAGCTCAGCAAGCACATAGGGAAACCTACCAAACCTGGGCATTTTTGAAAGCTAAACACATAGGGGAATCCAAGATGTGGTGACTTGGGGGGATCTCACCACCGTCTGTTACCCAGAATTCTTTGCAAACCTCAACATTTGGCCAAAAAGACACTTTTTCCTCACATTTTGGTGACAGAAAGTTCTGGAATCTGAGAAGAGCCACAAATTTCCTTCCACCCAGTGTTTCCCCAAGTCTCCCGATAGAAATGGTACCTCAGTGGTGTGAGTAGGCCTAGTGATCGCGACAGGAAATGCCCCAAAACACAACGTGGACACATCACATTTTCCCAAAGAAAACAGACCTGTTTTTTGCCAAATGTCTAGCTGTGGATTTTGGCCTTTAGCTCAGCGGGCACCTAGAAAAACCTACAAAACCTGTGCATTTTTAAAAACTAGACACCTAGGGGAATCCAAATGGGGTAACAATGTGGGGCTCTCATCAGGTTCTGTTACCCAGAATCCTTTGCAAACCTCAAAATTTGAAAAAAAACACCTTTTTCCTCACATTTCGGTAACAGAATGTTCTGGAATCTGAGAGGAGCTCCAAATTTCATTCCATTCAACATTCCCCCAAGTCTCCCGATAAAAATGGTACCTCACTGGTGTGGGTAGGCCTAGTACCCACAAAAGGAAATGCCTCAAAACACTATGTGGACACATCAAAATTATCAAATGCAAAACTACCTGTTTTTTGGGCCGGGGGCACCTGTGTTTTTTATCCTGGGCTCAGCAGCCATATAGGGAAACCTGCCAAACCTCATTTCTAAAAACTAGACATCCGAGGGAGTCCAGGGAGCTGTGACGTGCATGGATCCCCCAGTGTTTTCTTACCCAGAATCCTCAGCAAACCCTTAAATTTAGCTAAAAAATCAATTTTTTTCCACATTTCTGTGTAGGTTCACCACACCGATGAAAATGTCCTACCACACAATGTTCCCCTCAGTCTCCTGGTAAAAATGATACCTTACTTGTGTAGGTGGGCCAAGTGCCTGTGACAGGGAAGAGACAAAAACATGTTGAAAATGAAGAGGAACCAAAGCGGGTCTCAAAGGGCGGTTTGGAAAAAAAAAACTTTTAGGCTGACAAGTGGGGCAGAAATTTTATCCCCCAAGTCCCCAGATAAAAATGGTACCTCACTTTTGTGGGTAGGCCTACTGCCCGCGAAAGGAAATGCCCCAAGACACTCTCTGGACACATCAAAATTATCAAATACAAAACTACCTGTTTTTGCGGGAGGCACCTGCGTTTTTGGTCCTGGGCTCAGCAGCCAGCTAGGGAAACCTACCAAACCCAGACATCTCTGAAAACTAGACACCAAGGGAGTCCCAGGAGGTGTGACTTGCGTGGATCCCTCAATGTTTTCTTACCCAGAATCTTCAGGAAACCTTAAATTTAGCTAAAAACTCACATTTTTCCCACATTTCTGTGTGGGATCACCGTACTGGGACAAATTTCATACCACCCAACGTTCCCCACAGACTTCCGGTAAAAATGATACCTCATCTGTGTAGGTGGGCCAAGTGCTGGTGAAAGGGAAGAGCCAAAAACATGTCAATATTGAGGGGGAACTGAAGGGGCAGTTTGCAAAAAAACATTTTTAGGTTGACAAGTGCAGCAGAATTTGTATCGGTATAGATGTGACAATGCTGACTGGTAGGAATTTTGTGGATTCCTGCAGATTCCGGAAGGTTCCATCACAAAAATGTGGTAAAAATGGGTGATTTCCAGCAAAGTTGGAGGTTTGAAGGGCATTGTGGGTAAGAAGATGGTGCAGGGTGCATGTGAAGCACACCACCTTGGCCTCACCCAGATGTTTTGTTTTCAGATGTGTTTAGGTTTTGTAGATTTTTCTAGATGGCAGCATCCGAAAGTCCAAAAAGTGTAGCCTTCACCATTCCAAGTGGGGCAATTTTGAGAGTTAGACAAGCTCTCATGGCCCAAATGTAAAACCAAAACCCAAAATAATCAAATGTCCTCTTGCTTGGTGTGGGATAAGATGTTTTAGTGTGCAGGGAGAGAGCTGAAAGACTGTTACCCCCTTCAGTTTGGGTGAGGGCATACCCATGCCCATAGTGGCTGGTAGCCACCACCCCACAATTTTTTTAAAAAATTCCCCGGCGTCTAGTAGGTTTTCTGCCCCGTGGAGTAAATCAGGGGTAATTGTCCCATCTGCCCTCTGGTGAGCAGAACAAGTTTGTCCCCATTTATTTGGGGTGGGGGTATGGCCATACCCCCACCCTTTTTAAAAAAATAAAACAAATCTTCCCTGATCTCTGCTGGGCTTTCTGCCCTTCTTGGGGGCTGATGGGCCTTTCAAAAATAGGCTGATATGCCCAAAGGGGGGCAGAAATGGCCAACAGTAATGTGCCCCCATGGGAAGAGACCCGTGCCCAAGGGGCTGCCCCCCAAACAACACACACACACCAATTCCTGGTGCCTAAGTGGTCTCTCTCCCCTTTGGGGCAGATCGGCCTAATAGAAATAGGCAGATCTGCCCCCAAGGGGAGCAGAAATGACCTAACATACATTTCCCCCCAGGGAGGGACCCAGGCCTAAGGGGTTGCTCCCCATCTGTAAAAAAATAAAAAAATAAAAATCCCTGGTGCCCTTGGGGGCAGATCGGCCTAATTAAAATAGGCCGACCTGCCCCCATGGGGGGGGAGCAGAAATGGTCTAAATAAACTTGCCCCCCAGGGGAACGATCCTTGCCTAAGGGGCCGCTCCCCTTTAAAGAAATGGTAAAAAAAAAATCCCTGGTGTCTAGTGGTTTCTGCCCCCCTTGGGTCAAGATTGGCCTAATAAAATTAGTCTGATCTGTCCCCAAGGGTGGCATAAATGGCCTAAAAATAATTTGCCCCCCAGGGAAGAGACCCTTGCCTTAAGGGCCTAGGGGGTCGCTCCCCTCCTATAAAAAAAGAAAAGTAAAGTAAACAATCCCTGGCGTCTAATGGTTTCTGCCTCCTCTGGGGGCAATTCAGCCTAATTACAGTAGGGCGACCTGCCCCCAGGGGGGCAGAAAAGGCCTTAAAAAAATTGCCCCTCTAGGGAGCGACCCTTGCCCAAAGAGCCGCTCTCCTTATTTACAAATTAAAAAAAAGACTTCCTGTTGTCTAGTGGGCATTTGTGCAGCCTGATCGTGAAAGGAAAGGCATTTCCTTTCCTTCTATGCCTCTGCATGCCCCCACCTCCCGGTCAGAAGAGAAATGCTTGAGCATTTCTGTTCCGGTTGTGCTAGAAGCTGAGCTTCCAGCGCAATGGGAGTTGACCTCTGATGAGGTCAGCCCGCAATTGCACACGGACATCTTCAGAGGTCACTGGGGAGGGAGGGGGCAGGGGTGGAAGAGGAAGCAATTCCCCTTCCATCCCTGCCCTTTGGGGGGTGGGTGAGAGGCTTGCTGCCCCATGAGCCGGGGCAGGAAGAGCTGGTCTCATCCTCGGCACACGACAACCGTGGCCGAGGGCAAGACCATCTCGCCCACGGCACCCGAGGGGTAAACTGCACTACAAGCTGTAGTGCAAGGCCTGGGACATTGTTTACAGGGCTACTGTAGTTGGGTGGCACAATGAGTGCTGTAGCCTACTAGTAGCATTTAAACTGTGGGCATGGGTACATGTAGTACCATCTGCTTAGGACTTGTAATGTAAGGTACCAATCAGGATTATGCCAATTTTACCACATTTGGAGGGGGGAGCACAATCACATTACCACTGGTTATCTGAAGTAAAGTGCACCAATTTCTTCATGTCTTTATGGAGAGACAACACACTTTACCACTGATTAGAAGGGACAAAGTGCAGAGAGTCCTAATGCAGAAATGGGTTCAGTAAATGAAAGCAGACATCTGGTGGGACCCTGCAGAAAGGGCCAGGTCCAATAGCATCCAAAAATAGTCTAAATGTTTATTTTCTTAAACAAACTTCTGACTATTGACTCCTCTTGCAGTAACTACACATGATCTACAAATTGAGAATGTATTTGCACTAATAAATGATTATTGAATTTAAAGTGTTGTGCCAATAGTGACTTTGTCATTTGGATGTATAATCGGCTTAAGTTCATGCCACTTGATTTTAACTTTTCTTGCTGTTTCACCAACATTGTAGAGGCCATGTCTGGTTTGAGTTGTATAGATCAGAAATGTGATGCCACAAATGAAGAAACTGTTTATTTTTATTGCTCTAACCTGTATGCGAGTAATATTTTACTTCTTTTAGGTGTACGTAATTTAAGCAAACCATGTTTCATCTTGTTCTCTCATGTAACTTTTCTGCATGTCAAAAGATTGTTGTTTTTTGCTTTATAAATATTTCTCTCAAATTGAATGATCTTTTAAGCATACATAACAGAGGTCCTATAAAATTGTCTTAGGGTTGCCTCCCAGCTCAACACTTTGTCCATTCTTTTTAAATTTTTCTTAATCCTGCTTTGCAACATTGAGTATCGATTAATATATGTTTTTTGGTCACTCACTCTTTTTAGTTTTAATTATTCTTTGTACCACTTCTTCTCAATGTATTTTACAATTGATTGGGATTTCAAATAGTTCTGGCCACCTGGATGTAGACCAGTCCAGTGCTGATTATGTTATTAAGCTCAACACTCAAAGCAGATCATCTGGTAGACCCTTCTTTGTCCTTGTTTAGAAAAGGAAGGGCACAATACCCTATTACTGTTATATGGAGCAACCCATTTCACAATTCCAGTTTAAATTACTTTTATGTAGAAGGCAAATAAAAAGGGAAATACTCTTGGATTTACACTAAGAGACTGGAAAAGTGCTCCTAGTTCTTGGTCTTATTTCTATTTAAATAATGGATTACATTGCTACTATCACAAGGGAAAAAAGACATTCTTACAGCAATCTTTTGTTTAAATTAGAACTTACAAATATGACAATGACCTTGCACCAGTTTGAACGTAAGTGGCAGAGAAATTATAATATTACTAATATTACTAATTACTAACTCAACTCATCTATTCATAGAATTGTTTACAATAGTTTAAAATCTTTAAAACCTGCAATCACAAGTAGTGTCTCCACCGGTTACAGGCAATTTTTGAAATTACCTTTCAGCATATATGTTCAAATGAAGGGTATAAAAGATCTGCTCCAAGATGCTTGCTGTATCCATAAATGACCCCCTAGATCAACAGAAGTGATATTTATCAGGAAAGTGGCCCCAGAAATGGAACCTCCCTTGCTTGAGTATTTTAACCCTATCTCCCCCTCCTCTCTTATTGGCAGTCTAGTGACACGCACCTGTTGCTCTCTCCAAAAAATCACACCCCAATCAAACTGCCTAAACCTCTTATCTCTGTTATCACAGAGACTATTCTGCTTATATTTAACAGCAGTCTAAAATTTGAATAGTTTCTATCATTTGGAAAAATGTGATGGTCATACCACTATTAAAAAATAAAAAAAATAAATAACCTTTGGAAACTGAGCCATTATATGCCTATATCCCTCACACCATTTTCTGTTAAAGGTTTGGAGAGTAGATCCACATTTGTTTGCTCAACTTTGTCAACAATTATGAAATTCTAGATCCTCAGCTGGCAAAGTTTCAACTGGGCAGAAGTATTGGGCTGGTCGTGATATCTGCTCTTGATAAGCTTAGGAGAACCCTGATGACGTTAGGAGAGCAGCAGAGAAAGGGTAGGTCATAGCCCTTGTTTATTTTATCTTATCTAGAGACAGAGACAGAAAAAGATAATAAAGAAAAATTAACTTTCCTAGACATTGGTGTACATCCAACTATGGAGTCTATTAAAACATTTGGATTCAGCGAGGAAGACCTAGCTAAATTATTAGATCAACCAAGATCAGGATCAGGGACATCGATCTCTTCGAATCAACCTAAAGAAGGTTGGTTCAAATTATTGGAACTAAAGAAAAAAAATAAACGCACAGAACTACACGCAGATTACATCCTAGAATATCTCAGAGCCGGGATCATTCCTGCAGGACTAAGAGTGAGAAATATCCCAGGCCTCTTTGTAGAGATTAGACAATTCCTAGAAAAATGGTCCTTGATCTCCAATCGCTGTTCTCAAGATTGGATGATCCTTATAATAGAGACCGCTAGAGAACTGATGGAAACTCTTATGAAAGAGATCCAGTCACTAGAAGAAGAATTGAAAACACAAGACTCCGTACAGGAAGCGAAGAAACAGATAGAGACCATCAATCAAGAACTTGAATCCTTTAACCTATATCTAGTCAAGAGAAAGACAGATAAGCTTAGAAAGGATATCAGATGGTTCACCAAAGAACGAGCATACCCGTATTTATCAGATCGATATTATGCGAACCAACAACAAAATGCATCAGAACAAGACCGACAATTCTGGACGACTAAGAAAATTGTTACCTTCTCAGACACCTCAGAATCTGAGGGAGAAGGAACTTCTAATCAGTTCGAACAATACAATGTAAGGGTAGGCCCCAATGAAGGCCCTAGTCGTTCGAACCATTTTTTATCCAGAGGAGGGAGACCCCGAATGAGATACAGAAACTATCAGAGAGGCAGATTTCAGAATGTGGACAATCCACCACACACCCTGCAAACCAGGAGACAACAATATGGGAGGGATTAAAAGCAGTACCAGTCTTTAATCTAAGAACTTTACCTATGGATATAGATACTGAGTCATTATTAAAGAAAGGGTTGTCATTTATTCCTACTACTCCCATTAACAAATTTGATCTTCTCTCTGACCTGCATGCCTTCTTTCGAAGAATCAGGCTCTTCAGATACTTCAAAGGCAAAATAGACAGTAGGGAATCAAACTTATCTGGATTAAAACCTACCTCCACTTTTACTCCCCACCTTGATATGGTGGGTTTTGAAGTTAAAATCTTCGAGAATATAGTGTTGAACAAGATTCAATCTCTGTTGAAATTCGTTCCGAGACCATACTTTAATCTAAATCAAGGAGAACATCAAGCCCTGCAAAGACTACAAAAAGATAAACACATCACAGTCAAACCGTGTGATAAAGGAGGGGGTATAGTTTTGTTGGAAACTGAAACCTATAAATCCAAAATTCAAACTATGCTAAATCAATCAGACTACTACCAGAAAATAGGAAACAATTGGCATGAACGAGTCAAGAAAGAGATAACTAGCATAAGTGGCGAAGCCTTAGAAAATGGAATCATTTGCCAACAAGAATTCCAATACCTCAATCCAGTGAAAACCAGGACCCCTGTGTTCTACGGGGTCCCGAAAATACATAAAAACAAGACAGATCCCCCCATGAGACCCATAGTCTCCACTGTAGGGGCATTGACAGAACCTCTATCTAAATACATTGAGAAATTCCTGAACCCGCGAGTAGCCTTACTTCCAGCATTTATTCGAGATATTAGCCACATTATTGCCAAACTAGAAGGTCTTCCGTTCAACTCGACCACACAACTATTAGTAACAATGGACATTGAGGCACTATATACCAACATCCCGCAGAAAGAGGCGTGGCTAGCAGTTGCACGCCTTTTCGGGAAAGAAGGTAATAAAGAACATTCTTCCTTCATCTTACAGTGTCTCAATATTGTCCTACGAGAAATCTTTTTTGAATTCGATGGCCAGACATATCAGCAGAAGAAAGGAGTTAGTATGGGAGCTGCCTGTGCCCCAAGTGTAGCCAACATCTATGTTGGCTCCTTTGAGGAAACCCATATCTACAACGAAATGGCACCATTCTACGAAAATGTTCACTTCTGGTCACGTTTCATAGATGATATCTTTTTTATATGGACAGGTGAGGAAGATTCACTAACAGAATTCAGTCAGTGGATCAATTTATGTGATCCTAACCTCAAGTTTACTATTCACACCAGTAGAAATAAAGTTGAATTTTTGGATATCTGGATTGGCCATAATAACTCCCAACTTGAGATGTCATTGTTCACTAAACCAACAGCTAGAAACACTATATTACACTATGACAGTTTCCACCCTACCAGTCAGAAACAAGGGATACCCTTCAGCCAATTCCTGCGGGTCCGTAGAAATTGCTCTAGCATGAGTGACTATGAACACCATGCAAACGTTTTACAACAGAAATTCCTTCTACGAGGATATCCCAGAAAACTGATTAGAGACTCATACAAAAGAGCTAAATACTATAACAGAGCGAGTATGTTCGAGAAACAAAATAAAAAATCCACACCTTCCATAGTCTGTGTAATTCAACACTCTAATCTCAATGAAAAAATCAGGAAAATAATTCTTGCCAATTGGCACATTCTCAATAGTGACCCTAATCAAGCACTATTAGAACGTCCTCTTCTATCTTTTAGGAAAAAACAAAATGTTTTGAACAAACTAGTGAGAGCCATTCTACCCAAAAACGAGACCTTCTGTCAGAAGTCGATACATGGGAATCGACCTATCACAGGCAACCACAAATGTGGTAATTGTAAGGCCTGCCCGAGAGCCATCGTGGGCAACGTATTCTCGTGGAAATGTACCAACTTTCAATTATCGGATATGACCAATGGTAAAACAGCCAATTGT
The DNA here is from genome assembly GCF_031143425.1 of Pleurodeles waltl. Classification (NCBI taxonomy): domain Eukaryota; kingdom Metazoa; phylum Chordata; class Amphibia; order Caudata; family Salamandridae; genus Pleurodeles; species Pleurodeles waltl. The sequence continues at coordinate 489,441,822 of NC_090442.1, read as the reverse complement.
ATCTATTTAATCAGATGTCCTTGCCCTCTCCTATATGTAGGAGAAACTGGAAGAGAAGTCAAAGTTAGAATATTGGAGCACATCTCCAATATTCGAAATGGCAAAGAGAGTGCCCAGTTGGTTACACACTGGATACAGCATGGACATAAAATCGAGGACCTCTCCTGGACTGATCAGAAAAGATTAAGAACTCTGGACAGATAGAGGATCACAAAATCCGGAAAAAGAGAGAAGTCTTCTGGATTTTTACACTAGACAGCTGTGAAAAGGGATTGAATGAATATATCCCGTGGGAAAATGCCATTATATAAGTTTAATTTTTATATAAATTAGAGCACGACTTTATTATAAACTATTTGCCCTTCGCGGCCCAGTGGTATCGGGAATACTATTCTACAGCCGCATAAAAATGCCCATGAGTAGCGGCAGCTGACTCTAGTCAGCAGACGCGGGACGACTGAACGTCGTGATCGGTATTTACTTAAAGCTCTTGGTTCCCTTTTGTCTGTACTTGTATCATATTCATTTCATCATTACTTGATTATACGGTGTGAGTGACCTATAGGAAACAGTTCAACTATTTCGGCCTTTCTTCTTTTCTTGTTTTTTGTAATAGTCTAGTTTATCATATCCAGGCATACATACCCCGGACTTACTTTGTATGCCGGCAAGATTTTGAGGACCTATATATAAAAAACGGACTATATGGACCTAATTCCAACAGCTGTTACCATCCAATACTTAGGTGAATTTCAGCATTTATAAATAATAGCAGTAATATATATCTATTACATCGTCAACATATAACATCCATTTATTTATTTACTTATTTATTATGTGGTTTCTGTTATTTATTTAGCTTATTTTTCTGCATAACAATTGGCATCATCACGCTCTGCAGTGAAGCAGAAATGGCCGGAAAAACCACTGCCCTATAAAAACGTTAGACAAGACTCTTCAAGTAAGGTCTTTCTCCACCAGAATTTATCACTTCTATCATCTTACACACACTCAGCTGCATGTACTCACTAAAGGGAACTAAGGCATGCTGGTAGCACAATGCAAGGCACCCATCAATTATGATATACTAACTATCGGTGCACTTAGTTGTATTTGGCATGTACCACAGTAACTAATTTTACATATGTCATCACTATGTTCTTCAATTAAGTGACTCTGGTTTTCATCTTTCCACATTTCATATTTTATTACTAATAACACTATTCAAAGTCCATTTTGACCCTTTAGGCACGTATTCGTGATAGGACAACATGTCACCCTCGATAGATATATATGTAAAATATAGATAGGTGACTTCTAGTAAACTAGCATGTTGATTCATGCAAATCGTCATATAATTTTTTCTATCAGATTTCTTGACTGCATTATCAAAAAGTACATCACAAACCTATAATCAATCTGACCAGAAGATTTGTCTGCTAAGACTAGAGCATCATTGAACAGTACCACTGGGAACGGCCCTGAGGAAGGTTGCCCACAATATCCTAAGACACCGAAACGCGCGTAGGCCCTTGGTCCCTACAGTACCACCTGGATAGAATTATGTTAGCATTGTTTTTCTCTTTGTGCATTAGAGTATCAATACCAATGTATTAGAACAATTTATACTTTTATATCTTTATTATCATAAATTGCTTTAGCTTTATTTTGTTATTTGGATTAGCCTTTATTGATGTGCTGTTTCACTTGTAAATAAGACACGTCTTTTCATTCGTATAGTCTAGTGTGTATGTGGTATGCTTGATTTAGGTGCTTCGTATGTCCTTTCTTTTTTTGATATAATGTATATTTTTTCATGATTGTATTATTATTGAATAATAAAATATTTGTATCTTTAAAATAATTTCATATCAATTATGTAATAGGATTACTCTATCTGTGACTAAGTGCCTAAGTATAGTAGTCTGATATCATGAGTATACAACTGGTCAGCAATATATAGTTATTATCATTTAAAACCATAGTGTTGGTTCATGAAGATGATGGTATCTTCATGTTTATTTGAGCAGCTCTTATAGTAGTTTTTTTCTACATAGCCCTTGTTCACCCTGACCTTTCTGCATTCTTTAATATTATACATCATGCTATCCTAATGTCCATAATGTAAGAAATAAGTGTCGGCAATACTGCTCTGAAGTGGATAAAATCTTTCCTGGATAAGAAAAGTCAAATAGTAGCCTACCCACCTTGCAGTGCCAATTCCAAAATTCTTGCATGATGTGCCCTAAAGATCAATAGTTTCTCATCTTCTGTTTAATATCTATATGCACTCTTTGGCATTGGCCCTCTTTAGTATGGAGGACACATTTTATATATGCGGTGATAACACAATTTGTGTTTAGCTTGAAGAAAACTTGAGATCAAACATATTCATCCTGTTATAATCTATCAAACCTTCTTCATTATACTAAATGGTGGGTGTCAGCAAATTTCTTGGCATCAAATCCATCAAAAATTTAGATTTTACTAGCTTTTTGGTAGTCCATAAGGCCCTAATTCATTAGATTGGTTTCAAGAGATGGAAACGTGTCCATGCCATTCAAAACCAGTCTATAATATTAACATTACTATCGATCAAAGACCACAAGTAGCTATAATTGTCAAATATTGTTTTTGGCAATTAAGATTAACATACTATGTGCTTCCTGTTTTGAAAGCCAAACTCCACATCCCAGTGATGAACGCACTAATTTAATTGAGACTTGACTGTGGCAATGCAGTCTATCTTGCTACATCTATCTAACTCATACATCAACTACAAGTTGTAAGAAACATTGCTGTGGCCTAATCTCAAAAGAAACAATAAGAGCACACATCACCTCAGTCCAATTAAACAGAACATTATTTTTAAATTGGGGGTCCTGGTTCATCGTGCCATTTATCTAGGCAATCCAGAATTCTTAGAGGATGATTTTCAATGGTACTCTACATCCCCCAAATTAAGATCTAACCAATAAGGTCTATTGAATATTCCCAAGACAAAAACTGCAAGGTTGGTTGATTAAGCATTTTTGGTAGCTGCAACCAAACTACAACCTCTCCTACTAGATCCAAGCTAAACAGAACTTCTTCAGATTCAGAAAGGTATTAAAAACCTTTCTTGTTAGCAAAAGTGTTTTTCTGGTGCAATAACTGTAGTATAGATTAGCAGCAAGATACCTGTGTGATAGTAGTGCTATTTAAATACATTAATCATTCATTCCATTCATTTATTCACCCATTGATTGATTGATTAATTCAATATTTATACAGAAACTTGCATATGCTTACACCAGATTTTCTGTCTTTATTCGGGTGAGTATATTTACATGAAAATCTGCCTAATTTATTTGTTTGTTTTCTTACGTTAGTGTCGTGGTTGAGTACTAAGGCCAGCGACAAAATGTATGATATTTTGTTTCCTACCTTTGGTGAGAAAAATGCCAAGGCTTTTTCTGTAGCAATGCTCTGAAGATTAAATTATTGCTTCACAGGATGGTAAATTGGAGCTCTTCCTGGAAGTGATAGTTATTGAAATGTTTTAATATCTATATGTGGGCTATTACTGTTGTTTTATTGTGTTGACATTTAGCTATATCTTTGCAAGATGTGGTTCAAAAATTAGGTCCACTAGGTCCTTTCTGATGAAATTGCTTTGTAAATTATGGGGTAAATTATTATGTGACCTTTAGATCTGTTCCTTTCATCTAATCAATTGAGCAACATGCTAGAGACCTCATTCTACACCAGACACCAGAGTGACTACTTGATATAATTCAGAGAGCTTACTGCTATATTAAGCATTGCCTGATGTCATTCATGCACACTGCAATCAAGGCAAGTCTGTTTCAAGGAAACAGCAACTCATAGTCTCATAGGCCTTCCAGGAACTTATTGTGTTCCTCTGAAGTCTTCTTCTAACTTTGCACTGCAAGAGAGATGTAAATCACCTTTAACCTTAGCATGGCAGTCAGCAGTGGTGAGTCTGCCCATAGAGACTTACAATTCATGCTTAACAGGACTCTCTGAATTCCATAAATAAGACTGGACTTGCAGTATTGTTAATATTCCTTTTGTCCTAGCAATTCCAATGAGTGAGGTTGTGACTGTCCTGCAGAACATTAGCTGAGGTATCCTTAGAAGTATTTTGAGGTCCGATACTGTGTTATATTGAACTTATGACGATTTGTAACTTCTGAGCAGAATCACTTCAAGATAATACTAGGTAGCATCTGCTGTGCTGTGTGTTGGGGGGTGGGATACCCGAGCTCCAGGGGGCCCCCTCATCACAGTATACTGGGCACGGGCAGCAAGCCTCTGGCCTGAGAGCTCCTGACTGGTTGAGGGAGAGGGGCCACTCCATGTACTTTGCTTAGGGCGCCCTTTAAGTTTCTTTAGGCCACTGCCAGTTAGACATCCTTTAACAAAGTATTTTTTTAGATGAAATGGAACAGCTGATTGTTTAAGATTTTAACCAGAAATTCATCTTTACCCTTGGGTCAAGGGAAATTGGCAGAGAAATTAGATAGTGTTTTAGGTGAGTTTTGCTAGTTACATCCCATCTCATTAGGGTCGAGCCTGCGTCTCATGCTTTTCGCTGGTGAGACGCTTTTGGAGTTAGAAAAGGGCTCAGAGCCCCGTCCACGTCACGTCAGTGTCTTTCATTGGTTCATTGGCTTGCCTGTTAAAATCTGCTTGCTTTCATTAGTGGAAGGCATGCATACGTCATGCCTTTTCTGGTTAGCCCTCCTTGAGCACAGCGAGCAAGTACTGAAAACATGCGAGGCTCTGTTTCCCATCAAGTTTGTGGACTACTTTTTATCTTTTGTTCGCAGTACGATCTCGCTTGGCAGAAGTTGAGCGCTTTGCATAACATCAACCCTGTTACATAGTTAATTGCACTTTTGCCAGTTACATAAATAATTGCACTTTTGCCGATAGGCTTCATTACGAATGAATTGTAGCAGCGCGATCGCGCTGTTTTTTTTCCATCCAACGTGGCAATAAAAATCCGGTTGGGAGTTTACAACTGCTAATAACTGTAACTCGGAGAAATGCGAGACCCTAGTGCATTGCAAATGCTTGTTTTTCTTAACTAGTCAGTACAGAAAACGAGGACAACGTGGTAAAGATCACCCTTTGCCCTGATCCTGACTAAGGGATTTGAAGGTGGGCAGGAGTTTGACAAGAAGAGATTGTCTTTGGGTTGTTTGTTATTTCATGTCGGTTTACAGTAAAATAACTAGATCTGCCTTCTGATTAATCTCCCTGCTACATAAATTCAAAGATGTTTGGGATGCGGTAACAGAATTACAATTCAGAAACAGAGAGTGTCCTTACAATATAATCAGACAAAAAAAACTCAGAGCAGCGTATCCCTGCTGTGGAGCAACCTTACTTATAAACATTTCGCCACAGAACCACGACAAAAATGCAGTTGGCAATGGTCACTGGAAAGGAGTCTGAACAGCAAGCAACGAAAAATATGTATTGAAAATGTAAAAAGTAAAGGTTGAAGGCTGATCCCACCTTAGAAGGTTCTCACAAATAGATGAGTAACCAATAATGGTTTGTTGGGTAATGTTCCCGGTCAAAAAGTTAAGCTACCTCTGCACCTCTAAAAGCAATGAATAAAGACAATAAACACAAAAAATAAAAGTACATAGCTATAGCTAGTTGAATCCTTGTAGGCCCTTTGACATGATCTGTGAAAGGGAGCATTCCGAATGCATCATTCAGGTTTATTTAACAGCTGCTTAGCCCAAATGAAACATAACCAGGGAATTAGGGCAATATTTATATGACATGAACGTGTGGAACTGATATTAAAAAAAAGCCATGAAAGAAGTCAAGCACGCAAGGCCTTTCTCAAGTTCTTCTTTTGAATGTGCTTGGAACGAATATGAACGAGTGCCTGTGACCTTCCAGAGTTCATTCTATTTATGCCTGATCTCTGGGGTCTCTTGGAGCATCAAAGTGGATTCATGACTGTAATTGCTTTTGATTTATTAGGTACTAACAGCAACTTGACTCCGTTCTCTAAGGATCTTCTTCTTGGACCAGTGGCTTTAATATTCTTTGTACAGTGTTAGTCTGCTGCAAAATGATTATTATGGCTTCTGTTCTGACAGGTTTAACAAGCATCTGTATCCTACTCGCGGCCTTATTATAGGATAATTAGCACTCAAATCACTGCCCCCAAATCAATATTCATTCAGCTGCAACTGGTCTTTTTGAAAAGAACAGTCCACTCCAGAGATTAGGCTCCCCATCTGCGCTTTGTTACGCTTGCCTATGCTCACGAATGCACGTTTCACATTCTATTTTGAATCTAAAAGTGTCAGTACCTAAAGTAAAATAAAAAGGAACTGTTAACACATGTATCTGAAAAGTAGCCGCATTACGCTGAGAGATGTAGTGATAATTTATGGGATGAGCATTCTGGAGTATTTTAAGATGAGTTTTAGACACCCTCACTATACACAACTTCCACTTGTCTGATATCCTGCATCAAGGATATCAGACAAGTCCATAAACACTGGGCCATAAATATGCTTGGTAACCAGAGCGAAATAAGTTAATACCACTGCCCAGTGAAGACACAATGGCCCGTATTTATACTCCGTTTGCGCCGAATTAGCGTCGTTTTTTTCGACGCAAATTCGGCGCAAAACGAACGCCATATTTATACTTTGGCGTTAGACGCGTCTAGCGCCAAAGTATGGGCAAATAGCGTCATTTTTTTGCGTGAACGCCTTCCTTGCGTTAATGAGATGCAAGGAAGGCGTTCCCGTCTAAAAAAATGATGGCGACGCAAATGCGTTGTATTTATACTCCCGGGCAAAAATCACGCCCGGGAGTTGGCGGGTCAAAAAACCCCGCATTTGCGCCACTATTTAACGCCTGGGTCAGGGTAGGCGTTAAGGGGCCTGTGGGCTCAAAATGAGCCCACAGGTGCCCTCCCCTGCCCCCAGGGACTCCCCCTGCTACCCCTGCCCACCCCAGGAGGACACCCAAGGATGGAGGGACCCACCCCAGGGACATTCAGGTAAGTTCAGGTAAGTATAATTTTTTATATTTTTTTATTTTTTTTTGTGGCATAGGGGGGCCTTATTTGTGCCCCCCTACATGCCACTATGCCCAATGACCATGCCCAGGGGACATAAGTCCCCTGGGCATGGCCATTGGGCAAGGGGGCATGACTCCTGTCTTTACTAAGACAGGAGTCATTTAAATGGCGTCGAAAAAAATGGCGCAAATCGGGTTGAGGCGATTTTTCTGCCTCAACCTGACTTGCCCCATTTTAAGACGCCCTAACGCCATTTTCCCCCTACGCCGGCGCTGCCTGGTCTACGTGGTTTTTTTCCACGCACACCAGGCAGCGCCGGTCTACTAGCGCCGGCTAACGCCATTCCATAAATACGGCGCCCGCATGGCGCTTCAGAATGGCGTTAGACGGCGCTAAATTTTTTGACGCTAAACTGCGTTAGCGCAGTTTAGCGTCAAAAAGTATAAATATGGGCCAATGTTTATTAGTCAGTTTATTGGGCCCAGAAGGAATGAAAATGGCAACTACTGAGTACGTGTGAAGCAAGAATTTTTTTGTACACACCATCAGCGGCAAAGCCTGTTCTGGAATACCCCAGGAATTCAAATCCGGTCGGTGGTGGAGCTTCTTGTCCTCCAGAATTCGAAGAGACAATATATGATTTCGTTAGAACAAACTATGCGGGAATTTTCTGTGAGATGTCCGGAGGACCCCAAGAGGCCACGGTCTGAGGCTTTTTCGGAAAAACTAAATGAAAGGAGTGTTTCAAGACAAAATATAGACGCACTTAACGACACCGTGGAGAAACCGTGGAGAGGTAAGTGTACGGGAGAACTTAACCAAAACAGGAAACATCAGTGTCTTGGCATGAATGAAGAAGAGGATAGTGCTGTTCATCAGTAGTGTGAGACTCTGGATAATCGAACAGTAATAGTCCATTCCTACTTCCGATGTCTCATCACATTTCGTTTTAAATGATTATGAATGAGAATGCATCAGCCAAGAATAAAACGAATAAGGTTGGAAAAACTCTTAACATGGTAGGTGAAGCACACCTCATTCCAGCGTGCCTAGTAACCTCATGATCTAAGGTAATGTGAGCAAGTGAATTATTAATTAGGGTGGCTGGTAGGCCACCACAAGTGAAGAGAACTAACCTGTTAGGCCCAGTCAAAAGTGTTGGTAATTTAACCCTGAGTTCAACCCCTGGGAGCTAAGGCACAGAGTAGAAAGGCTTAACTTAACGAAAATGTGTAAAGCATGTAAAAGTCCCAAAGAGTTTAATAAGTAAAAAACGAAAAATAAATCCCATATATAAAAATAGAAAAACGTGTTATAAGTCAAACATCAAAACAAAAAAGGGTAACTAGAGACATTAATTCTTGAAGTTTTAAGTAGACAGAGACAAAACTTGAAAACTGCCAATGGTAGTTAACATTGTGATACACAAGGAAGTAGGGGCATTTTGAGGCCAACAACGATGTAGTGCAGTTTAGATACACCAGGTAGCCAGGTAGGTTGGCTCCACTAGGGCCTGGAAGTGGGGACGCTCAAAGCAGTTTATAAGGGCCAAACTGAAAAGGGACATTTGTTTTTTTTCTGAGGAAAAATTATTTTCCATGTGAGACTCACCTGAAATTAAATCTGAAACCGTCGGTCTGCCATTCAGGTACTTTTCACAGATTTCCCCTTGAAGTTCTGGTGCTGTGGTGCAAACGTTTGAAAAACTTCACAAAGTTCTTTTGGTAGCCAAACAACCACAAAGGCACACTTTCACTGCCCCAAGAACTCAAGATGAACACTAAAAGACTCTCAGGGTGTTCAGGAAATGATGGCAACAGCAGAGTCAAAGTCCAGTCGGGTTCAGGTCCAGTTACCAATGGTTAGCTTGGATCTTTTACAGGAATAGCCTCCTCAAATTTATTTATGTTCCTGGACCCATACTGGGATCAACCTTATGACATTTCTGTCCTTGGATTTCAAGTTCGAAGACGTCTAGCTTTCTCAAGTCCTTTCCTCAGATCACAGATGCCAAGTGCAACAACAACAATGGAATGCTTGAATTAATCTCAGCGACTGGAAGTCACTCTGGGCCGCATTCTAGTCCACCATTTTTCACTCATCATACCAATCTAGATAAAAAATGGCCTTATGCAAATCAGTACCTACCCTGCTCCTCATGGAAAAGTCTGTTACAAACTGCCAGCAAGGCCTCCTGCAGAGGGGACTGCAGGCAACCTTAGACCAGGTTTCAGCTACTTAGGTCTCATTAGTGAGATATAGCTTGAGTTCTATGGCACAGTGAGCACAGTACCCACATCTGGGTGTACCCGTTGCTAGGTCAAGACTGATTTGTATATGGCTGTCTGAGGTGGCATAGTGTGACAAATAATGATGGACTCGAATGTGGCTCAAGTAATTACCAGTTTCTGGGATTAATTAAAGGCTTTCCAGCCATCACTTACTAGTGTCTCAAATGTATTTAGGCATTCCAGCCATTACTTTTTTTGTAACCACAGAGCCAAGTGCAGCATGTTAAGTCCACCCAGCATTAGCAAGTGGATGGGGAATTCTTTTGTACATTCCCTAACCAATTAGGTAAATGTTTTCTGGGGAAACCCTTCCCACTTATTCAGTAGTTTTTCTTTGCCTTACATTGGACAGGCTAAAAATGCCATGTACGCAGTAAATGTCAAGTTGGTCCAAGTCTTTCGCCACACTTAACTTGGGCTGTGAGTACTGGTAGTGTTTGGGCATAGGGAAATACCCAGTTTTCCCCAGCATCTCCAGACTCTGGCTCTGTTTTTCCAGTTTCCAGCTTTGGCACTTCAGTGTGGGGGGTGCAGAGGCCAGGAAGAGGCCGGGTGTGCACGGGGCACCCCTCTCCTCCCCACTCCGGTCTTTGGCCTGCCCATCTGCATTCTCCTGTAGCCCCCTATCGGCCTGGCATCTAATATCTTTTCCATCCGCCCCCTGGTCTCTCTGTCCTGTGTCTGGGACACAAGTACAGACACAGGCTAAGACCCCCTGCCCCATGCCAGCCTGAGTAAACAATTGCCAATTGGCATTGAGATATTGAGGAGGCATCAAGGAGGCACTAAGAGGAGGAGGTGGTAAGCATGGCAAGCTTTTGGGGGAAAGGGGAGAGCAGCAAGTACTCTTGCACCCGCAGGTTGAGCCCCATTTACTGTGGAAGTGGCCTGACTAGGTACTGGGTGCAGCTTGTGGTATCGACAGTGCTCCCATTCCTCCACTGCAATTGCTCCCCCGACACCAGCCCTTTCCAGCCACTGCAAGTGAAGAGCAAATCCTCGGCAACCTAGTGTGACCTGAGCAATTTAGTGAAACCTGGTGCAGAACATTTTTTTTTCATCATTTGTATCACCTTTATCTATGATTTTTATCCATAAATGCTGCATGTCAGCTTTGAACCAGGGGGTCCTCATACCTTATGTTGTGCCATTAGCATTTTTCATCATCCACCTAGCCTTACATGCCCACAGCCAAGAAGCCAGTGAAGCCAGTGGTTCAGTGAAGCTCACTGATATAAGTGCTAATAAGCCAGACCACTGCTTACTATTGCTTACCCTCCTTATTTTGCCTTTAGATGTTTAGATTTGTCCCGCAAGATGAAATCTGGCAAAATTAGGACCTACGTCTAATCTGACCAAAAAAAAAGGAGCCATGAGACTGTCCTTTCTAAGGTAGCACTCAAAAGAAAAGCTGAGTGCCAAATATAAAAAAACACTCTAAATAACATCAAGCCTGCAATAACGGAAGGATGCAGCAGGATCAGAGACAGTATGCCCTGTAAGTGAGGACATGAAGTTGGCCAGGCTCCTACGTGACCTCTAGGGCTGTATAAAATCCTTAAAGCCTGAAGAAATATCAGATTTCCTTCAGTTATTGAATGGTGCAGTTGCCAACTGCTCAGACTACTGCTGCAGTATAGGGGTTCAGGATAGCCCTATGGTGGCAACCCCTCTTCATAGCTCTATCTTAACTCAGAATCAAGAACTTGCCTGTGAGGAAAAAAAAAAAAAACCTATTGAGAGTCTGCTTTTGGTCCCTTTAACTCCAAACGTTATGGTTGCAAAAAGAATAACCCCCCCCCCCTTGTCCACCCATGACACTTCAGTCTTAAGCGGGCCATGTTGTGACATCTCCATTCATGCTTTGGCATCAGATGTTTAGCAACAAGACCTGGGTATTACTGTCTCACCAACCATGGCCTCTAGTCTAGAGAGGCTAGAGAGTTCTCAGTCCACATTATGCTTGTTTCCAACATTTCAGGAGGCCTTCATGAGCTGTCCAGCTTTGTGCAGGGCGCTCACTATCTTGACAGTCCATCACGAGAGCAGGAGAATGGGAAAATCTCCCCTCCCCGATTTTTCACCCATTGGATGTGCCTTAAGCTGAGGAACCGAAACGTTTAGCTTCAGCTCCAATAGATTCAAACCAACTCTGGTGGGCTACTCTAAACTCCATGCAGGCAACAGTAGTGGGTCTTAACCATCATGGCAATAAAATGGACATACAAGTAGATCTACTTAACACCTTGGCATGTTTTGTGTCTGGCATCGATGAAGAGCTTGAAAAATTAAACACCCTTATAACATGAGTGCAATCAAATAAAGAAAACCAGCTTTACTATGTGCTTGTGCAAAAAAGTTATCGGTAAGGTGGCATACCTTCCAGCTTTTCTTAAAGAAATGTTGGGGAGAATAAGAAATGGGCAGTTAGCCTGTAAGATACAAAATAACATTCCACATCATCAAAGAACCCACATTATCTTGAGCAGAAGAGACAAGAGGGGGGACTCTGCATGGAAACAATCTGAATTGTAGGGTTAGTCAAGTCCAGGAACTCAATACAGAGTTAAAAAAATGATGGATTGGAATCAGTAACTACACTGGTACTCCCTCCCCTGACTAACCTGGCAAGATAGCATGCCAGAAAAGGAAGAAACAGAACCCAGCCCAGGGGTGTTGTGTACCCAAGCACTCATCCAATTGAGCTTCTCATTCAGGAAAAGTGTTTTGTTGGAAGCACTGTTATGCTGCTAGCTGATCCTGAGCTGCTGGACACTAACTAAGAGAGAGGCTCAGAATCACAATTGCATCAAGAGCAGTGCAGTCAGTTACAAAAACCTGATGAAACAGCAAGGCACATTGCAGGAAACAAGGAAATAAGTCAGTGCAAGCCCCACCATTACTACGTACATAGTAGTGATCCCGTCAGTGGTCAAAGTACTCCAGCTGGAAGGCTGCCTGGGCCTGGCCTTCAAATATCACAGCCTAATAGTGACAAGCCACTCTGCACCCTATAGAGAACTCACCCCAAGGCAAAGCTCCTTTATAAACTGTGTCTTAGCCCTCAGCCCCTAATCACTCAAGAAAAAGAAAGTTCTGAATTGCAGAGAGAGACTGAAAGTCATGGTCTCCTGGAATAGAATGGGCACAAGACAACCTATTGTGGATTCCAGAATTCAAATGAAGGGAAGCATAGGACGTCTTAAACTGCACAAATGTTCTTAAATTGATAAGAACCCTGCCAGCTCTGGAGCAGGTGGTGTCAGGCGACATCTTCTCTATCAAATTCTGGAGGAAAACAGGCATCAGAACCCACCCTGGTTACATTCAATTCCAGGTGCTTCCAAAAAAAATACTGGAGAGAAAAGATCTGTTGAAAAGCTGGGGTATAAAGATTTATAAAGATAGTAATAGTACAGGAGGATCGCTATCCCCTCTGCTTCTAAATCAAGCCACCTTACCAACGGAAGTGAGGTATCATTTTTATCGGGAGACTTGGGGGAACGCTGGGTGGAAGGAAATTTGTAGCTCCTCTCAGATTCCAGAACTTTCTGCCACAGAAATGTGAGGGACATGTGTTTTTTTAGCCAAATGTTGAGGTTTGCAAAGGATTCTGGGTAACAGAACCTGGTCCGAGCCCCGCATGTCACCCCTCCTTGGATTCCCCTAGGTCTCTAGTTTTCAGAAATGCACAGGTTTGGTAGGTTTCCCTAGGTGGCGGCTGAGCTAGAGGCCAAAATCTACAGGTAGTCACTTTGCTAAAAACAGCTCTGTTTTCTGTGATGTGTCCACGTTGTGTTTTGGTGCATATCCTGTCGCGGGCGCTAGGCCTACCCACACAAGTGAGGTATCATTTTTATCGGGAGACGTGGGGGAACGCTGGGTGGAAGGAAATTTGTGGCTCCTCTCAGATTCCAGAACTTTCTGCCACAGAAATGTGAGGAACATGTGTTTTTTTAGCCAAATTTTGAGGTTTGCAAAGGATTCTGGGTAACAGAACCTGGTCCGAGCCACACAAGTCACCCCTCCTTGGATTCCCCTAGGTCTCTAGTTTTCAGAAATGCACAGGTTTGGTAGGTTTCCCTAGGTGGCGGCTGAGCTAGAGGCCAAAATCTACAGGTAGTCACTTTGCTAAAAACAGCTCTGTTTTCTGTGATATGTCCACGTTGTGTTTTGGGGCATATCCTGTCACGGGCGCTAGGCCTACCCACACAAGTGAGGTATCATTTTTATCGGGAGACGTGGGGGAACGCTGGGTGGAAGGAAATTTGTGTCTCCTCTCAGATTCCAGAACTTTCTGCCACAGAAATGTGAGGAACATGTGTTTTTTAGCCAAATTTTGAGGTTTGCAAAGGATTCTGGGTAACAGAACCTGGTCCGAGCCACACAAGTCACCCCTCCTTGGATTCCCCTAGGTCTCTAGTTTTCAGAAATGCACAGGTTTGGTAGGTTTCCCTAGGTGGCGGCTGAGCTAGAGGCCAAAATCTACAGGTAGTCACTTTGCTAAAAACAGCTCTGTTTTCTGTGATATGTCCACGTTGTGTTTTGGGGCATATCCTGTCGCGGGCGCTAGGCCTACCCACACAAGTGAGGTATCATTTTTATCGGGAGACGTGGGGGAACGCTGGGTGGAAGGAAATTTGTGTCTCCTCTCAGATTCCAGAACTTTCTGCCACAGAAATGTGAGGAACATGTGTTTTTTAGCCAAATTTTGAGGTTTGCAAAGGATTCTGGGTAACAGAACCTGGTCCGAGCCACACAAGTCACCCCTCCTTGGATTCCCCTAGGTCTCTAGTTTTCAGAAATGCACAGGTTTGGTAGGTTTCCCTAGGTGGCGGCTGAGCTAGAGGCCAAAATCTACAGGTAGTCACTTTGCTAAAAACAGCTCTGTTTTCTGTGATATGTTTTAGGCCATTTCTGCCCCCCTTGGGGGCAGATTGGCTGAGTTTAGGTCAACCTGCCCCCAAGGGGGCAGAAACCACTAGGCACCGGGGATTTGTTTTTTGGTGCCAATGTCACGCAGGGGGAGCGACCCCGTAGGCAAGGGTCGCTCCCGGCGGGGGAGGGTGGGGGTTGGGGGGGCAAATTTATTTTAGGGCATTTCTGCCCCCCCCCCCCCCTGGGGCCGGCTGAGCTACAGGCCAAACACCACAGGTAGGCACCTTGCAAAAAACACCTCTGTTTTCTGTGAAAAAATATGTTGTGTCCACGTTGTGTTTTGGGCCATTTCCTTTTGTGGGCGCTAGGCCTACCCACAGAAGTGATGTACCATTTTTATCGAGAGACTTAGGGGAACGCTGGGTGGAAGGAAATTTGTGGCTCCTCTCAGATTCCAGAACTTTCTGTCACCGAAATGAGAGGAAAAAGTGTTTTTTGGGCCAAATTTTGATGTTTGCAAAGGATTCTGGGTAACATAACCTGGTCAGAGCCCCGCAAGTCACCCCATCTTGGATTCCCCTGGGTTTCTAGTTTTCAAAAATGCACTGGTTTGCTAGGTTTCCTCAGGTGTCGGCTGAGCTACAGGCCAAAATCCACAGGTAGGCACTGCTTTTTATAAAAAAATGTGATGTGTCCACGTTGTGTTTTGGGCCCTTTCCTTTCGTGGGCGCTAGTCCTACCCACACAAGTGAGGTATCATTTTTATCGGGAGACTTGGGGGAACGCTGGGTAGAAGGAAATTTGTGGCTCCTCTCAGATTCCAGAACTTTCTGCCACAGAAATGTGAGTAACATGTGTATTTTTAGCCAAATTTTGAGGTTTGCAAAGGATTCTGGGTAACAGAACCTGGTCCGAGCCCCGCAAGTCACCCCTCCTTGGATTCCCCTAGGTCTCTAGTATTCAGAAATGCACAGGTTTGGTAGGTTTCCCTAGGTGCCGGCTGAGCTAGAGGCCAAAATCTACAGGTAGGCACTTCGCAAAAAACACCTCTGTTTTTTTCCAAAATTTAGGATGTGTCCACGTTGCGCTTTGGGGTGTTTCCTGTCGCCGGCGCTAGGCCTACCCACGCAAGTGAGGTATCATTTTTATCGGGAGACTTGGGGGAACGCTGGGTGGAAGGAAATTTGTAGCTCCTCTCAGATTCCAGAACTTTCTGCCACAGAAATGTGAGGGACATGTGTTTTTTTAGCCAAATGTTGAGGTTTGCAAAGGATTCTGGGTAACAGAACCTGGTCCGAGCCCCGCATGTCACCCCTCCTTGGATTCCCCTAGGTCTCTAGTTTTCAGAAATGCACAGGTTTGGTAGGTTTCCCTAGGTGGCGGCTGAGCTAGAGGCCAAAATCTACAGGTAGTCACTTTGCTAAAAACAGCTCTGTTTTCTGTGATGTGTCCACGTTGTGTTTTGGTGCATATCCTGTCGCGGGCGCTAGGCCTACCCACACAAGTGAGGTATCATTTTTATCGGGAGACGTGGGGGAACGCTGGGTGGAAGGAAATTTGTGGCTCCTCTCAGATTCCAGAACTTTCTGCCACAGAAATGTGAGGAACATGTGTTTTTTTAGCCAAATTTTGAGGTTTGCAAAGGATTCTGGGTAACAGAACCTGGTCCGAGCCACACAAGTCACCCCTCCTTGGATTCCCCTAGGTCTCTAGTTTTCAGAAATGCACAGGTTTGGTAGGTTTCCCTAGGTGGCGGCTGAGCTAGAGGCCAAAATCTACAGGTAGTCACTTTGCTAAAAACAGCTCTGTTTTCTGTGATATGTCCACGTTGTGTTTTGGGGCATATCCTGTCACGGGCGCTAGGCCTACCCACACAAGTGAGGTATCATTTTTATCGGGAGACGTGGGGGAACGCTGGGTGGAAGGAAATTTGTGTCTCCTCTCAGATTCCAGAACTTTCTGCCACAGAAATGTGAGGAACATGTGTTTTTTAGCCAAATTTTGAGGTTTGCAAAGGATTCTGGGTAACAGAACCTGGTCCGAGCCACACAAGTCACCCCTCCTTGGATTCCCCTAGGTCTCTAGTTTTCAGAAATGCACAGGTTTGGTAGGTTTCCCTAGGTGGCGGCTGAGCTAGAGGCCAAAATCTACAGGTAGTCACTTTGCTAAAAACAGCTCTGTTTTCTGTGATATGTCCACGTTGTGTTTTGGGGCATATCCTGTCGCGGGCGCTAGGCCTACCCACACAAGTGAGGTATCATTTTTATCGGGAGACGTGGGGGAACGCTGGGTGGAAGGAAATTTGTGGCTCCTCTCAGATTCTAGAACTTTCTGCCACAGAAATGTGAGGAACATGTGTTTTTTTAGCCAAATTTTGAGGTTTGCAAAGGATTCTGGGTAACAGAACCTGGTCCGAGCCACACAAGTCACCCCTCCTTGGATTCCCCTAGGTCTCTAGTTTTCAGAAATGCATAGGTTTGGTAGGTTTCCCTAGGTGGCGGCTGAGCTAGAGGCCAAAATCTACAGGTAGTCACTTTGCTAAAAACAGCTCTGTTTTCTGTGATATGTCCACGTTGTGTTTTGGGGCATATCCTGTCGCGGGCGCTAGGCCTACCCACACAAGTGAGGTATCATTTTTATCGGGAGACGTGGGGGAACGCTGGGTGGAAGGAAATTTGTGTCTCCTCTCAGATTCCAGAACTTTCTGCCACAGAAATGTGAGGAACATGTGTTTTTTTAGCCAAATTTTGAGGTTTGCAAAGGATTCTGGGTAACAGAACCTGGTCCGAGCCACACAAGTCACCCCTCCTTGGATTCCCCTAGGTCTCTAGTTTTCAGAAATGCACAGGTTTGGTAGGTTTCCCTAGGTGGCGGCTGAGCTAGAGGCCAAAATCTACAGGTAGTCACTTTGCTAAAAACAGCTCTGTTTTCTGTGATATGTCCACGTTGTGTTTTGGGGCATATCCTGTCGCGGGCGCTAGGCCTACCCACACAAGTGAGGTATCATTTTTTTTTTTTTGTTTCATTTTTTTTTATTGAGGTGGGGAGCGACCCCTTAGGCAAGGGTTGTTCCCCTTGGGGGAAAATTATATTTTGGCCATTTCTGCCCCCCTTGGGGGCAGAGTGGCCTATTTTGATGAGGCCAATCTGCCCCCAAGGGGGGTAGAAACCACTAGACACCAGGGATTTTTTTTTTTTTTATTGTTATTGACAAAAGGGAGCGACCCCTTGGGCAAGGGTCGCTCCCAGGGGGGCATATTTTCGGGAAGGCCTTTTCTGCCCCCCCTGGGGGCAGATCGGCCTACTATTAGGCCGATCTGCCCCCACGGGGGGCAGAAACCTCTAGGCACCAGGGACCATTTTTTTTTTTTTTGTTTCATTTTTTTTTTTTTTGGTGGGGAGGGACCCCTTAGGCAAGGGTCGCTCCCCTTGGGGGAAAATTATATTTTGCCCATTTCTGCCCCCCTTGGGGGCAGATTGGCCTATTTTGATGAGGCCAATCTGCCCCCAAGGGGGGTAGAAACCACTAGACACCAGGGAGTTTTTTCTTTGCGTGAATTTCACGCAAAGGGAGCGACCACTTAGGCAAGGGTCGCTCCCTGGGGGGGAGGGCAATTTATTTTAGGCCATTTCTGCCCCCCCCTGGGGGCAGATCGGCCTATTATTAGGCCGATCTGCCCCCAGGGGGGGAAGAAACCTCTAGGCGCCAGGGCACATTTTTTTTTTGTGTTTTTTTTTTTTGTTCTTTTTTTTTTTTAGAGATGGGGAGCGACCCATCAGGCAAGGGTCGCTCCCCTGGGGGGCAAATTGTATTTAGACCATTTCTGCCCCCCTGGGGGCAGATTGGCCGATTTTAGGTCAATCTGCCCCCAAGGGGGCAGAAACCACTAGGCACCGGGGATTTGTTTTTTGGCGCCAATGTCACACAGGGGGAGCGACCCCGTAGGCAAGGGTCGCTCCCGGGGGGGGGGGGTGGGGGCTGGGGGGGCAAATTTATTTTAGGCCATTTCTGCCCCCCCGGGGGACAGATCGGACTATTATTAGGCCGAACTGCCCCCGGGGGGGGGGCAGAACACTCTAGGCGCCAGGGCAATTTTTTTTTGTGTTTTTTTTTTTTGTTGTTTCTTTTTTTAGAGATGGGGAGCGACCCATCAGGCAAAAGTCGCTCCCCTGGGGGACAAATTGTATTTAGGCCATTTCTGCCCCCCTTGGGGGCAGATTGGCTGAGTTTAGGTCAACCTGCCCCCAAGGGGGCAGAAACCACTAGGCACCGGGGATTTGTTTTTTGGTGCCAATGTCACGCAGGGGGAGCGACCCCGTAGGCAAGGGTCGCTCCCGGCGGGGGAGGGTGGGGGTTGGGGGGGCAAATTTATTTTAGGGCATTTCTGCCCCCCCCCCCCCTGGGGCCGGCTGAGCTACAGGCCAAACACCACAGGTAGGCACCTTGCAAAAAACACCTCTGTTTTCTGTGAAAAAATATGTTGTGTCCACGTTGTGTTTTGGGCCATTTCCTTTTGTGGGCGCTAGGCCTACCCACAGAAGTGATGTACCATTTTTATCGAGAGACTTAGGGGAACGCTGGGTGGAAGGAAATTTGTGGCTCCTCTCAGATTCCAGAACTTTCTGTCACCGAAATGAGAGGAAAAAGTGTTTTTTGGGCCAAATTTTGATGTTTGCAAAGGATTCTGGGTAACATAACCTGGTCAGAGCCCCGCAAGTCACCCCATCTTGGATTCCCCTGGGTTTCTAGTTTTCAAAAATGCACTGGTTTGCTAGGTTTCCTCAGGTGTCGGCTGAGCTAAAGGCCAAAATCCACAGGTAGGCACTGCTTTTTATAAAAAAATGTGATGTGTCCACGTTGTGTTTTGGGCCCTTTCCTTTCGTGGGCGCTAGTCCTACCCACACAAGTGAGGTATCATTTTTATCGGGAGACTTGGGGGAACGCTGGGTAGAAGGAAATTTGTGGCTCCTCTCAGATTCCAGAACTTTCTGCCACAGAAATGTGAGTAACATGTGTATTTTTAGCCAAATTTTGAGGTTTGCAAAGGATTCTGGGTAACAGAACCTGGTCCGAGCCCCGCAAGTCACCCCTCCTTGGATTCCCCTAGGTCTCTAGTATTCAGAAATGCACAGGTTTGGTAGGTTTCCCTAGGTGCCGGCTGAGCTAGAGGCCAAAATCTACAGGTAGGCACTTCGCAAAAAACACCTCTGTTTTTTTCCAAAATTTAGGATGTGTCCACGTTGCGCTTTGGGGTGTTTCCTGTCGCCGGCGCTAGGCCTACCCACGCAAGTGAGGTATCATTTTTATCGGGAGACTTGGGGGAACGCTGGGTGGAAGGAAATTTGTAGCTCCTCTCAGATTCCAGAACTTTCTGCCACAGAAATGTGAGGGACATGTGTTTTTTTAGCCAAATGTTGAGGTTTGCAAAGGATTCTGGGTAACAGAACCTGGTTCGAGCCCCGCATGTCACCCCTCCTTGGATTCCCCTAGGTCTCTAGTTTTCAGAAATGCACAGGTTTGGTAGGTTTCCCTAGGTGGCGGCTGAGCTAGAGGCCAAAATCTACAGGTAGTCACTTTGCTAAAAACAGCTCTGTTTTCTGTGATGTGTCCACGTTGTGTTTTGGTGCATATCCTGTCGCGGGCGCTAGGCCTACCCACACAAGTGAGGTATCATTTTTATCGGGAGACGTGGGGGAACGCTGGGTGGAAGGAAATTTGTGGTTCCTCTCAGATTCCAGAACTTTCTGCCACAGAAATGTGAGGAACATGTGTTTTTTTAGCCAAATTTTGAGGTTTGCAAAGGATTCTGGGTAACAGAACCTGGTCCGAGCCACACAAGTCACCCCTCCTTGGATTCCCCTAGGTCTCTAGTTTTCAGAAATGCACAGGTTTGGTAGGTTTCCCTAGGTGGCGGCTGAGCTAGAGGCCAAAATCTACAGGTAGTCACTTTGCTAAAAACAGCTCTGTTTTCTGTGATATGTCCACGTTGTGTTTTGGGGCATATCCTGTCACGGGCGCTAGGCCTACCCACACAAGTGAGGTATCATTTTTATCGGGAGACGTGGGGGAACGCTGGGTGGAAGGAAATTTGTGTCTCCTCTCAGATTCCAGAACTTTCTGCCACAGAAATGTGAGGAACATGTGTTTTTTAGCCAAATTTTGAGGTTTGCAAAGGATTCTGGGTAACAGAACCTGGTCCGAGCCACACAAGTCACCCCTCCTTGGATTCCCCTAGGTCTCTAGTTTTCAGAAATGCACAGGTTTGGTAGGTTTCCCTAGGTGGCGGCTGAGCTAGAGGCCAAAATCTACAGGTAGTCACTTTGCTAAAAACAGCTCTGTTTTCTGTGATATGTCCACGTTGTGTTTTGGGGCATATCCTGTCGCGGGCGCTAGGCCTACCCACACAAGTGAGGTATCATTTTTATCGGGAGACGTGGGGGAACGCTGGGTGGAAGGAAATTTGTGTCTCCTCTCAGATTCCAGAACTTTCTGCCACAGAAATGTGAGGAACATGTGTTTTTTAGCCAAATTTTGAGGTTTGCAAAGGATTCTGGGTAACAGAACCTGGTCCGAGCCACACAAGTCACCCCTCCTTGGATTCCCCTAGGTCTCTAGTTTTCAGAAATGCACAGGTTTGGTAGGTTTCCCTAGGTGGCGGCTGAGCTAGAGGCCAAAATCTACAGGTAGTCACTTTGCTAAAAACAGCTCTGTTTTCTGTGATATGTCCACGTTGTGTTTTGGGGCATATCCTGTCGCGGGCGCTAGGCCTACCCACACAAGTGAGGTATCATTTTTATCGGGAGACTTGGGGGAACATAGAATAGCAAAACAAGTGTTATTGCCCCTTGTCTTTCTCTACATTTATTCCTTCCAAATATAGGGGTGTGTGTAAAAAAGACATCTATTTGAGAAATTCCATGTAATTCACGTGCTACTATGGTCACCCCGGAATTCAGAGATGTGCAAATAACCACTGCTCCTCAACACCTTATCTTGTGCCCTTTTTGGAAATGCAAAGGTTTTCTTGATAGCTATTTTTTACTCCTTATATTTCAGCAAATTAATTACTGTATACCCGGTATAGAATGAAAACGCACTGCAGGGTGCAGCTCATTTATTGGCTCTGGGTTCCTCGGGTTCTTGATGAACCTACAAACCCTATATATCCCTGCAACCAGAGGAGTCCAGCAGACGTAACGGTATATTGCTTTCGATAATCTGACATTGCAGGGAAAAGTTACAGAGTAAAAAGTAGAGAAAAATTTATGTTTTTTTCACCTCAATTTCAATATTTTTCATTTTCAGCTGTTATTTTCTGTAGGAAACCCTTGTAGGATCTACACAAATGACCCCTTGCTGAATTCAGAATTTTGTCTACTTTTCATAAATGTTTAGGTTTCTGGGATCCAGCATTGGTTTCATGACCATTCCTGTCACTGACTGGAAGGAGGCTGAAAGCACAAAAAATTGCACAAATGGGGTATGCCCCAGTAAAATGCCAAAATTGTGTTGAAAAATTGGGTTTTCGGATTCAAGTCTACCTGTTCCTGAAAGCTGGGAAGCTGCTGAGTTTAGCACCGCACACCCTTTGTTGATGCCATTTTCAGGGGAAAAACCACAAGCCTTCTTCTGCAGCCCCTTTTTCCAATTTTTTTGAAAAAAACGAAATTTTCACTGTATTTTGGCCAATTTCTTGGCCTCCTTCAGGGGAACCCACAAAGTCTGGGTACCTTTAGAATCCCTAGGATGTTGGAAAAAAAGGACGCAAATTTGGCTTGGTTAGCTTATGTGGACAAAATGTTATGAGGGCCTAAGCGCGAACTGCCCCAAATAGGCAAAAAAAGGCCTGGCACAGGAGGGGGAAAAGGCCTGGCAGCGAAGGGGTTAAAGAAATGCTCAGTAAGCAGCATAATATCAGACTGTTGTACAAAGTACGCCCTTGACTTTTAAAGACATCCTCATAATATCTCATTGCACACTGTCCCCACTCCTGGGTAGTCACCCCTCTTCCCTGTAAGTTGCCCAAGCACCCCAGATTTTCTTCCATTTTTTTGGGCAGCCCCCAGTGGTGTACGCCACATGTTCCGCTCTCTGACACCAGTCTACATCTTCCTCCCAATCTTAGACTTGTGTTTTTTTAGGCGATCCCCAGGCCTTTGCCACTTTGCGCTTCGCCATTGCTGTTTCAAGTGCCAGTGCAAAAATCATGGGAGACAGCGGGAAGCCCTATCTTGTGCCCTTTGTCAGGGTAAATATTTGCCTGTGGACATTATTGACGCGCACCCAGGCCAGCGGGCCATTATATTGAAGCTTGACCCATTTGAGGAACCTCGGGCCAAACCCAAACATCACTAATGCTGCGAACAGGTATGGCCACTCCACACTGTTGAATGCCAGCTTGGCATACAAGGATAGTAGCGCAGCCTCATCATGGCCAGTATCCTTGGTGATGTACAAGGCGCTGTAGAGGATACGAAGATTAAGCCTTGTCCCCATGTGTGGCATAAAACCGGCCCTGGTCAGTTACTCTGCTTTCAGGCCCAGATCCAGGGTCACCTGATCTTCCTTTGTTAAGTTTGGAAGAGAAATATTCTTCAGGAGGTTAGAGCAATTTATGCTCGACATGGCTGTGGAGGAGAAATATAGTCCTCCATAGTGGCTAGCAGAAGTTTCTGCCAAAGCTATAGCTGCGCTGGTGGTCTGTCGTGTGCCCATATTGTCTAGCATTGCTAAGACCCAGTTGCTGCTTTCATCTTGTTTCACCAGCATGAGTGCACACTTTATTCTTTGCCAATTCTTTTAGTTTGTGCTGTTTAAAACCAACTTATGCAAGAGCTGTTGCAGGTCCACCGTATTCGCCACCAGCCGTGCCCCCAGGGAGGCACATTCATGCTCAAGCACTGCATAATGTGACTGTCTTTCTTTGCACAGACCTCCCATCAAGGTTTGCACCTGTCCTCATCCCTGAATGCTTCCCACAGAATGCATGCCGGTTACACTGTACCCTCATTGTCCTAAAAGTATCTTTCTATTCCTGCTCTAATTTTGTCCCTGAATTCATCTTCCTTCAAATACCATGGATCTATCCTAGGAGGAAATCCTAGCATCTGCATGGGCCATCCACCTCCACCTCCGCTGGTGAATGATCTGATATCCCATGCGCTTTTATCACTGCAGCTCTAAACAGACCCACATGTGTGATTTGAGGAAATATATAATCCAGACGCACCATACTCCCATGAGCCAACAAGATGTGTATGCTGTTTTCCTGTGGGGTTATGTGCCCTCCATATACCTATCAGTTCAACTGCTGCAGCAAAGTCCCCTACTGGGCCTGCCACCCTCGCCACCTCTGCTCTGGAAGAATTATCCATGGTAGGGTTAATAACGTTATTGACATCCCCTTCAAAGATCAGCAGCCCCAGTGGGAGCCCCAGAAGCAGGGCTCCCTATGCCCCCAAGGTGGGCCGATGTAGTCTAGGTGGTATATAGAGGGATCTGATATTCAGAGAGAGACCTTCCAGCTACCTGTCAGGAAAACATATCTGCCCGAATGGTTGGTTTGTATCTGTTCAGTGATAAGAGAGATAGTGTTCTTGCAAAGAATCCCTACCCTGCTTGAGTCAGACGCATAACAAGCATATTCCATCAATCTGAAACCAAACCTGTCAGGCACCCTGTATTGGTTGCCTCATAAACATGTTTCCTGCTTTAGGACCAAGTCCAGAGCATTCTTTTGTATGTACTGTAAGACCAGATTTTATTTGTGTTTACTGCCTAAACCGTTGACATTCCAGGACCAGACTGTCAACTTATTGCATTTCTGTGGATTCATGTGTGACTGCTGCCAAGACCAGGATATCCCTCTGCAAGCAACCAGTCACCTCCAGCCTCCTCCCACCCTCCCATATACCTTATGAGGAGCGACCTAAGTTTATCTTGTGGCAAGTGAGCATAATTGATGGAAACTCAAATCTAAAGAACCAGAAGAATAACCCCCAACTCAATTCATCCCCCCTCCCTGCCACCCTACTACACTGATACAAAACTATCTGCCTCCCCAACCTTCAGAGCGCCTGTCGCACCAACTTTACCATACTGAAGTTTAGTTAGAACTTGTTGGTTGGGTAGCTGCACCCCGATGGACCAGCAGATTTGTTTAGTCCATCTGAATTCAACCTCCTTCCTTGAGTGCATTGTGTACAGGCATTCGTGAGTAAGAAAGATCATGTCCCCCCTGCCCAGGATGGGCCCATCCTGTTCCAATGCGGTCCATCTTCACAGACATGGCCCCCCCAACCACAGATGCAACCCCATCAGAGCCCCCACTAATCGAGCATCCCCCATTGGGGAACTTTCATCGGTCGCAGAATCACTCTTCCTTTCCTGCTTTTTCCACTCCCTCAACTGCATTTGCTTCATCGTCTGTATTGCTGGAGGGCTCCTTCCGTTTGCTCTTCCTAGGGTCCTTGTTGCCTTTCTGTCCTGAAATTCCGCCATCCTTCTAGCCACTCCCATGCCTCATCCGGTGTAAGGAAATTCCAAGCTTTACCCTCAACCACCACTCTCAGTTTGGATGGATAGAGCATCATGTATTTAAGGTCTTGTGTTCTAAGTTCTTTTTTGACTCCTTCAAAGTTGCGGTGCTGACGCTGTGCAAGTCAGACATGAATTTTCACTGTTAAGGCAATCCTTAGCCAGGTCAAGGGCCTTTTATAAAATGTCACAAAGCGTTATGTTATGCATTATGTTTGGACCAAAATCAACCTATAAAGAGGGAAAGGTGGTGGTAAAAAGTACCTTCTGGACAGCATTGAAACCCTTGATCTCAGTAAATTATGGCTTCTAGACACAAGCAAGCAAGTTTTACAGAAAATCGTGAAGAAAAGCATCAGGCTAAAAGTCGCTGGTAAATAACAATAGCCAAGCAAGCACATGGGTGGCTGGTGTTAAAATTGTAGGAAGGTCACTCTGATAAGCCTTACTTTGAAGCTGCTTAATCTGTGAACATCAAAAGAAAACTGGTGGCGATGAGGCTGGGGATGTTCCCTACACTAGACTTCAAGCCCAAGGGGCAGGAGGAAGAACAATAGGAGAAAATGAGGTGCCATTTATGCCGCTGGATAAGGGAAACAATTACATGCCTTTGCCTCTGCCTAGTCATGCATCAGAGGGCCCTGCTGCAAAACACATTTTTAGCCCTAGGAATCACAACTTGTAGGCCAGCCATAATGGAGACCTTAAATCCTGGAAACATAATGTTGAATATCTAGCAGATGTAGTTTCTTGACTTTTTCAAAAGACTGGTCAAGGCCAAAGACTCCCTTAAGTCGGGTCGTAGGCCCTCTGTTCTGGGAAGGTGCCAATGGCAGCCTGTGGATGCACATATATGGCGCCAAGAGGTGGGCTGCTAGGTGGTATTTAAAGTGTGAAGGAAGAAAAATAACATTTATATCGCTATCCTTCCAAGCCAAGTCTCAGCCTCGAAGGAGGGTTTCGCTTGTCTCTTATTTCCGTTGACACTATGCACTTTACAGCTTGCTTCCATGTGGTCTTACGCCCGTTATGCATTGTACACTTTACAGCTTATTGCTTTTTGGCCCTAGGCACTGCTTTTGATGCCAATCGGTGGTCTCATTTTAGCTAAATATTACTACGCTTCTATATCTGAAGTGAATGGTTATCCCAATCCATTTAAACCTGCTATGGGTGCCTATCAAATCTTTGTCTATCTGTTGGATAGAGTCTGGGCCTGGGGGGGATGAGGCTGCTTTTTGCACTTTTGTATGTATGAGGCACTTTGTTCTGTATTAAGCACCTTGTAAGATATATATTAGCTGCTATTATGGGGGAGGGGTTTGTCCTCTAAAATGTGTTTTTTCAGGTAGGTTAGGGGAATGCCCCCTCAGGAGGATTATACTTTTTGCTTGTGCACATTATAAGCAAAATAAATATGTTCTAGGTCTTTTGCCTATTTTTTCTTGGTATTGCTGCTTTCATAGGGGAAGGCAAAGGGGGGTCCCAGCAGAGGTTTCTCTAGGAATAGGCTTAGAGTGTCTTACTTCTATTTTAACCAGGTGTCATGTTTCATGTTTTTACATTTTGGTTGATGTATGCATTTTTTTTGTTGCTGGTTTTTATTAATTAATAAATCAAATTAACTTTTTACTCTGTCTCAGGCTATTTTGGTGTCCTACTTCTCTGCACTAGTAAAGCTCTTCATCTTCGGCTATCCATATTGCAACTGAGGTTTTGTCTTCGCTTTGTAGCTTTTCACTGTCAACTGGAACCCTCTGAAGGACATTTGACACCATCCTATATATGTTAAGTGGATGTTGGCAAAGGTGATAAGTATTCCATATCATCTGACAAGCACAAAGGGAACAGGAGAGAGCTTAGCTCCATCGAGTCCTTGAAATTAACTTTAGAACATTTCAGGAGGCAGATATGGAAGCTGCAGAGAAGAGTCCACTCAAGGTATTACTAGCTTTCCAGGTATTGTTCACCATTGGTATATAGGGTGCAGTGATGGATCATTGATGTGGGGGGGCTTTAGAGATACCTTATATGGGGTGCACCAAATTCCCAGAAGCTTGCGCTGCAGTTTTCCTGTGGCTGTAGACCTGGCTTTAGAAATCTGAGACTGTGTAACTGCTAGGAGGGTTACAAAACTGTTACCAAAATATAATCACTGGCAAGGCTGTTTTCCTCACAATAGAAGTGCTTAATTTAAAGATAGTGTATGAAAAACTGGTGTGAAGAATTGAATGTATCGTAGGATGCTCAGAGGCTAACCTCTACTTGCTAATGCATGTTTTATGATGCAAAGTCAGCCAAAGCATGCTAACTGAAAGGAAGTTTATCATGTAAAAATAGGCATACCATTAGGGAGACTTCTTGAAATACAAAATCAATGCTTTAACCTTTAAAAAACAGCAATTAGTTCCAATACTGCAAATGGAGACAGACAAATAACACCTTCACCAGTTTGATGAATGCTGAAAAATGAGTGTATTATTATTCCCAGGAGAAAAACAAAAACAATGATGGGTAAATTGCTTCAATTAATCCTAGCCCCTGGTAATAATTCTGGGCTATAATCCAGTGCTTTGCTGTTAGGCCACTATGCCATCTCAGAGAGGAATCTGCAATTTGCAATTCAGCTTTGGTCTTGCTCCTATTGGTAAAGTACATCCTAACCTGCCAGACCGGCTTCTCTCTGAAAGGGAATACAAGCATCTCCAGAATAGGTTTGTCCTATTTGAGCCTTACCAGTAGGGGCAGCTTGATTCTCATAGACCAGGAAGTGATGAAGCCTTGTTTGGGCGCAGATGCTGAGAGAACCCTATCCCAGAGACAGGTAGGGCTACTTTAACAGAAGAGAAAATCTACCATACATACCCTTGAACTTGGCCAGCTTTTACACTGGACATCATTGACGTGTTTCCCATTGGAACTGAGAAAACATCTTAGCATTGCGTTTGCTTCTAAAGACTTAAATCTGCATTCCGGGCAAGATTTAGGATATGGTATAAATACCATTGGCATAACATGTCCAGTTACAACCACAAATATGAGTGTACAGATATTTCTGTATAATTCAAGTATGGAAAAAGTATTTCAAGAAATATTGTTGAAGGAAATCACTAAGTCACTCTTAAAACAAGGACCCTAGCAGCTAATGATGATGGAGGGTCCAATCAATTGATTATATCTTCCTGGAGTGCCCACATCCAAAATCCCTTTTTAAGTTGTATTAAACTTAAGGAAAGTGTGCCCTGCCCATTTATGCATCGCTATCAGACATTGAGCAAATTATTTGGACGTATGAAAGGAAAGCAACAGATTAAATGCTAACATAATTGTATTTAGACTTTTGTAACCAAAGGATAAATACCTGAAATATCTAATGAAGCAATGCAGAAAATTATCTGGGAAAAAGTTGAAATCTTTGTGGGCAAGTTTATGGCATTAAGAAACACTGTTTGCATCCCGAATTTAAGGAAGATGCATGTGCACTGTTGGTCTCCTGATACTAATGTCCTTAAACATAAACAGTAAAACGCTGTGATTGCAATTTTTGAATGTAATGGACAAGGCCAAATGTATCACGGCTATGACATGGTCTCAGAATACAGAAATCAGTGGCTTATCTCAACATGTTGACCAGTGGTAACATTATAGTTGTAACATTTAGCCCTTAGTATGTTCATGCTCAATATCTGCACTGCAATCACTTGTCAAACCAGAATCACAACATAAACAAAAATACAAAGTCAACAAACAACAACTTATTACAACAAACAATAAACAGCACCTCACCAATATGTGACAACAAAAAAAATCACAACGCAAATGCAGTAAAAAAAACATCAACACAATACTACTTTATTGTTGTTTTGGTGTGCTGTATTTTCTTAGGATGTAATTGTCGTATGGCGTGTTGTATGTAGTACTGATGTGCTTTTTATGTTGGCATGTGGTTACATTGGGTTTCTTATCTTGTTTTATTTTATGTGTGTCTTGTATTTGAGCGCTCTACTGGTGTGTTGATATGGGTTATTCTGTGGTGTTATTGTGTTATATTGTTTACTATTTTCTGTTGTGTTGTTTTTATGTTGGCATGTAGTCTTGTGGATCTATTGTGTTGGTGTTTTGATGTGCCTGTTCTGGTTTGGTGCTGCTTTGTTGGTTTGCTGATGTGCTGAAAGTTTGCTATATTATGGTTGTGTTTTGTCTTGTTGTGGTTTGTCAATGCATTGCTTTCTCGTGCTGTGCTATTTTGATTTGCTTTATTGATATTGAAATGTTGATATTACGGTTTTGTGCTCATGTATTACAGTTATATAATTATACTGTTGTGTTGTGACTTTGGAGTGCGCAAATGTTGTTGTGGTATTGTGTTGCATTTGTACTGCAGTGCTATACCATCTCCTTAAACATGCAAAGCATTCTTTTCTCAATACTCATTTCTCAAACTCACTTTCAAACTATGGTGGTAAACGGTGTCTGCACAAAACACTGCAATTTACCACCAATCAGCAGCAGCTCATTCGCTATGGCGAAGGAGCATGTCCACCTTGGCCAAGTGTCAGGAAATGAAAAATAAAATGATATTTGCACTAGTTTTTTTTATTTTTCATCTGCTGGTTCAGCCAGCAGTACAGGGAGGGGAGGGGCAAGGCCATGGGAGGGGGGCAAGGGGAGGGAGAGAGGAGATAGTGCACCTAAGTGCACATGTGTGTTTGGCTGGCCATCTCATATAGACCACAATATATACAGTAATTAACAATATAATTATAACTTCACCTGACATAGGCAATCCATTACATATGACATGCATTCAATCCCAGTATATACCAATTACCCGTGCATTTAGAGCTGAGCTCCCTGGGGAGAATGTATTGGTTTTGAGGACTAGCCTCCAATTTCCTGGTCTCCATTTGTGCAGCAGAGTGGCCTAGGAACGTTCATCGCAGCCTTTTTAGAGCCATTCATTTGAACTGTAGCACTTCAGTCCTACAAGTGACCAGTAGGAGGTGTCAGAGTTATGACAGCAGGTGCTCCCAGCATAGCCTTGGGAGAGCTTGCAGTGTAACAAAATCGGATTCTATGCTCCCTCCTTCATCTCTCAGGACAAACCAATCATTGTGTTCAGAGCAGTGCTTTAAATGGGCCGGTACTGTCCGGTACGGAGTAACAACACTTTTTTATTTGAGAGGGAGAGTACCTGCACTTTGCAAGAAAAATGTAATACTTTTCATTGGAGAGTACCAGCACTTCTCAAAAACAAGCTGGTACTCTGATACAGAGTACCTGCACTTCTATTTTTGCATTTGAAAGCACTGGTTCAGAGGGTCAGAAAGTTGTTGGAATAATCATACATCTGCACATGTACTACAACTGTACTTTCCAACATTTTATTATGAGCTTAAAAATTGGGTCAGTGTTTCCAGTTAATGGAGATCCTTTAATACGTATTTACCATTGTGGCTTTCTCTGCCGTCTTAGGGCCTGTAAACTGAATCAAGCATGCAAAGACGATCTTTCACTTGTGAATGACTGGAATGACTTCTTAGAATCCGAGAGAGCTAGAACATTTTCTAGAACATTTTCTGAGCTTGATATAATGACTCAGTCACTGATTTAATACTATTGAATATACAAGTTGGACTGGATGGATAGAACATTTCAAAACAGTGTAATCAAAGTATTGTACTGTAATAGTGGCAGTGCTTAATTTGTGCTTGTTGTTTCTGGTGCAGAGCACCAGCACTTATTTTTGAGGGCTGGCCCTTTTTTTTCTGCCTCAAGCATTTACTGCGAGCAAAAGGCACTTATGGTAAAGACCGGGGAAGAGAAAAACGAAAAAGCATCAAAATGGGAGAAAGCAGAACGCTGCAAGAGTGAGCTGAAGGGGCAGGGACTGGCTTAAAATGAATTGAAGCGGCCTGAGATGGCTTTAAGATTACGTATTTTGTGTTTGTACATTTAATTGCAGAAGCTGCATGTTTAAGAGGGGGGCTTTGGGCACCGGCACACTTTTATTTACAAATTAAGCACTGAATGGTGATGATAGTGACAAGACAGAAGAAAATTGTCTAAAATGCAGTCCTTTCCTTGACTTTGTAATATTTCTATTGGCACTTTTGGTCTGAATGTTTTCAGTTTTTTAAGGAACATAATTAGTGGAAATTGCCAAGACCGTACACTTATTTCTAGCTGAGGGAAACAAAGAATACTGGAGGAAGAGAAATATGATGAATCCCAATCAGAAATAAAGTTAAGTTCAATTATTTGAAATATTTTAAATAGTTATGGTTTATATATATATATATATATATATATATATCCACAGAGCACAGGTTTATTACTCAATTATCTGTGTCTTCTATGCTCCATTTAGAACTCGATTTTTACTACCGCTCCTTAGGCCCAAGGGTTTTGTGCAATACCGTCCCGCCTTCATGTGGCTGCAAATGGCCTCAGATGTACTGGTATGGAAGGGCCTGGGCTCATTCCTGAAGGGAGCTACTACTTGGCGCAAAAATGTAGAATTCTTAGAATGATTTCATTTATCTTTTTCAGCTTTTATGAATGAGGTTTTAATTTTCTTCTGTTTTTTAATTATATATATATATATATATATATATATATATATATATGTATTTATATGTACATGTTTTTTATGATGGGTGTTTTTATCATACATGGTTTTTATTGGTATTTTTACAATGTTTTGGTGATTATCTGTTGTAATGGATGAATTCTTTTCATACCGAATAAAGCTTCTTCTTCTACTTAATTATCATGAAATATTTAATAACCTATTTTGCATTTAAAAAAGAAAGTAAGAATAGAAAATAAGAATCAAACAATTTATGGAGTGGCAAACCACCTTTTGTGTTCTGCTGTAAAGGAAATGTGAGAACCTTTTTAATTTAACTTAGTTAAGCTTATTTCTTTTAAGATGAAGACAGAGGATTGATCGAGTAATATTACTGCACTGAACTCTGCCTTGTCTGCTACTCTTCTTAAAAGATGAAGATCAGATACCACAAGCAATGCAGTGCTTTTACCTGATCATTTGTATCTATATGTATTTTATATATATATATCTGCCTGTAGACTGTTTCCAGGTTTTAGGGACAATACCTTTGTATGGACTACATTTTAAAATATATAGAATCAATTGGAGGGAAGAAAAAAATAATGGACTTAAGAAACTTGGCAGGTGCCTGGTCATTGGTGGAGCCTGATGGTCACACATTTGCTAACATCTCAATCAGAGTTAAAGTGATAATTGTTAAAAATAATAAAACTATTCAAATACTAATATATATATATATATATATATATGTATATATATATATATATTACTACTGATATAAAATGTCAAATAAAAAATACTAATAAAAATAATGAGAGATCTTGGAAACTCAGGCCCTCATTTGATGGTCTTTTGCGAAGACTGCCATTGAAGCAGGTGCCAAAAGACTGCCAGTGTTGGCAGTCCAAAGACCGCCGTATTATGCGTCACCAATGGATTTCCGCCCATAAACTGGTGGAAATCCAACACCGTTGGCCTGATCGATGGCAGGTGAGAGGTGATTCCAACGCCAGCACCACCACACCAGAAGTACTCTGCCCGCCATATCACAAGCCATATTATGGCACGGCGGTGCAGCATTGGTGGTAGAACTGCCGACATTCACTTCTTCCCGGATGACCACCTTGACATGGGCTGCTGTGTGGCCCAGACAGGTAGGTGGACTGACTGGAAGGGGATGGGAAGTGTGGTAGGTGCATGTGTGTGGTGTGTATGTGTGCGTGTCGGAACAGATGTGCGTGCATGTGACTGTATGCGTGCCGGATGATGTGTATGTGACTGTATGTGCGTGTGATGGTGTGTGTGTGAATGTATGTGGAGGAGATGTGTGTTTGTGAATGTATCCAGAGGGGGGGGTGTGTGTGTGAATTTATGCAGAGGGGTGTGTGTGTGTGTGTGTGAATGTATGTGGTGGTGCAGATGCATACGAGCAAGTGAGGGTGCATCTCTGTGTTTGGTTCGGTGGGGGTGCATGTCTGTGTGTGGGAAAGTGGGGTGCATGTCTATTTGTGTTTGGTTAGGTGGGGGTGTCTGGATGTATGCGTGGGGTTGGGTAGGGGTGTCTGGATGTATGTGTGCGGTTGGGTGCGGCTGTCTGGAAGTATGTGTGTGCTTGGGTGGGGTTTGGGGGGTTGGATGGGGGGTATGGATGCATGTGTGCAGTTGGGTGGGGGTGTCTGGATGCATGCGGTCGGGTGGGGGTGTGTGTCTGCAAGTGTGGGGTGTGTGTCTGCAAGTGGGGGTGTGTGTCTGGAAGTGTGTGGATGTGTAGGGATGTGTGCGCCGTCGACAGGAATGGGGAATCCTGTCGCCAGGTGCATTACCACTGGGGTTTTCGTAGCGGGGCAACCACCGCAAAAAGCCAGGTGGTTTGCTGTCTCCTAATACGGTCGGTGGTCTTAGGCATGCCGCCAGGCCGGAGGTGCACACCACAAGCTGAGCTGGTCCGACCACACCCGCGGGACTGGCGGCGTTGTGACGGTTTTACTTCAGCCAAACTGCCAAACTCGTAATGTGGCGCTCTTTACCGCCAGGACTGTGATGGTTAGACCCCCACCGCCATTGTGGTGGTCTTAAGACCGCCACACTCGTAATGAGGGCCTCAGTGTTATTAGTTGTAAAAGGATCAGCAATGAGGTTTGCAAGAATGTAATTATTGATTTTAGCTATTTTATACTGAAAATAATAGGCTAGTTGACTTAAAAAATATCTTGGTTCTGAGGAGGTGGTGCCTGAGATCTCAGATTTTTAAGTTCATCCACAAATCTGAAAAGTTCTTTGGATAGGGTGGGTGTATAGATTATCCTGTCAGAATTACTATTATTTTCTTTTTCTGCCAGGGCAATCTTTTTTTTTTATAGAGCTTGAAAAACATCTTGAACTTTAATGTATTTATCTCTTGTAAAGTGTCAGACTACCTAATTATCAAAATTATTTTCAGGAATTGTGAAAACACTGGACCTTAATTTCTCACTCATCTAGAGAAAGGGGGCTTCCTGGTGGCCTTTTGGCAATTACACTTTGTTTCTAGGGCCCTTTTATAATAAATGACCACATCCTCAATAACTAATTTAAATGGGATTGTGCAATGGTTGGTCCTTATCACTTTCAATGTGTCTTTTACCTGTATCTGGTTTGTTGATGAAAAGTACTCTTTGCAATTGATACCCTTAAGCGCCCTGTATTTCTCACTTCATGCCAGGAGTACTTTCTGTGTAGGGCCCCAACAACTGTAGAAGTGGGTTAATTTTGCTTTTTGTTCTGATAGAGCAACTTCACTCACTCACTTGAGTTAATGCCAGTGGCTGAGCTTAATTCAAGCACTTTTTTATCACCATATTGCTTTAAATAGGATGCCCCATCCATTGGTCTGCCACATTCTATGCTTCATATATTTCCATGCACTCAGTCCTATCATGATTGCCGTAAAAGAAGATGAAAAACCAGCAACCTAGGAACATAGGTATCATAGGAAATAGCAACAGTATTCGATTTGACTTTTCAGGAGTCTGCCACTACCAGACGAGTCAGCTTGAAGGGGCAAGTATGTGGCATGTTGTTGTGGTCCTGTCACAGCACAAGGGGCTAAAGAAAAACAGACTACACTTTGACCCTTTCATTCTGGCCCAACTGGCAGAGCCAGGCCGGCCACAGTTCCAGTCTAACAATGCCTAGCAATATCAATGGTTCCTTCAGAATCACTCAAAAATGTTTTTAGAAACCCTAGGAGAGTCAGTAAATGTGCACCCAATGCAATTAATTCCTGGGAGAATCAGTAATTATCCACACCATAGTCAACATGATATATGCTCAGTGCTTTTGATGGAAAACTTCCATCAGACTGGACGTGGTCGCGGCACAGAGAGTGCTGACCCTTTAGATATATCATCAGCAGCTGTGTTCCATATTTCAAGGATATTAATACTTGCTAATAAGCTAATGAACAGACTGTACTCTAAGTATTTATCCACTCATAAATCCTTAGGTTTGAGCTTGCTACCTTTCTTATTTTTTGACCTCGTGAAAACTGTAGACCATTGGGGTATTAGTTGAGGGGGAGTGAATACCTACCTAAAGCAATACCATGATAAAATGACCTGAGGTCAAACCCTGATACCTATGTTACAGAACAGACAGGCTTAACATTATGGAAATGTGTGGACTATTTATGCGGTACCAATTCAGTCATAAAATCAAAACGCAACACAAGAAAAATCACAAACTAATTTAGAAAAGTAGAGTATATTGTAATAAATAAAATGACAGCAAAATAACAACAATTTAATAAAAGGAATTAGATTTTTTTATTTTTTATTAAAGTATAAGTTTCAAATTGGTGTCAAAAGGCATTGAGTGCCAACCGTGGTCACATGGGAGCAAATGACTGGTACCTAGGTACAAGTTAAGACCCACCATGATGGAGTATGAGTCAAATACAGAAATCAGGTTCAAACTGGGCAGAAGTCTCTGTAAGGGAAGTCGGAAATCTTCAGTGGGGGAGGCAGCAAGCTATGGCTAAAGAGGGCATTATGTAGTTGGATAGGCACTGGATGGGGTCTCAGTGAAGCTGTTGACTTTTAGTGGGAAAGCTCGGCATGGGAGAAATTTGAATTTATTGTCAAAGGAAGGTCCCTTGCTGGTTGGATATCTTTGGTGCCTTCATCAGTGGAAGAGTTCTACCATCAGGCCTGATTACAATCTTGGCGGAAGGGTTACTCCATCACAAATGTGATATCCCGTCCACCAAATTGCAATTCCATTCTATCCTATGGAACTCATAATATGGCGGATGGAATAGCCGTCACATTTGTATTCCATCTGCCAAGATTGTAATCTGACCCTTACTCACATTTTAGGAGCTCAGATTCTTCCAGCAGTGCAATTCTGCAGCCTGCACCTGAAGAGGGTTCCACTTAGCTAGCTACCTACTACCCGAGGACCAGTTGAATTAGATGTGCTGATGTGGGAAAACTCTTACTAGGAGCAACCTGAGTCGTCAGTCCAGCAGCAACACACCTTCATCAGATCAACTTGGCTGGCTGGTCCCAGTCCTCTGGAAGTCTCGGAAGCAAAATGTTTTCAACTCCCAGCATTGGACCTGACATCTTTTGTGTGGCTTTAGGACTCTGCGCTACGTACCGCTGCTAACCAATGCTAAAGTGCTTGTGCTCTCTCTTTTAAACATGGTAAAATTGTCTGACACCAAATTGGTCTGTTTAATTTACTTGTAAGTCTTCAGTAAAGTAGTACTACATGTAACCAGGTCCTGTAAATGAAATGATACTAGCAGGCATGCAGCTCTCATTGTACCACACACCAATAAAACCTATGCCTGCCGTTGTGGCCTGTGCCTGCAGGCTCAAACTGCCATTTTGACATAGCAAAATAAATCTCTTTATACCAAGCCCACACATTCCTTTTTAATACATACAAGTCACCCCATGGTTAGGCCCTGAACAGCCCAGACGGCAGTGTGCAGTGTATTTAAAAAGTTAGACATGTACTTATAAGTTTTACATATCCTGGTAGTGTAAAACTCCTAAATTTATTTTTCACTATTGTAAAGCCTACCTCTCCCATATGACAACAATGAGTTACCTTATTACATTTGGTAAGCTGCAACTTTAAATTGGGAGCAGGTAGACAAGTTGAGTTTGGTATCTAAAGAATTGTAATTACAGGCCCTCTTTAATGTGAAAGTCACATTTAGGGGGTCATTCTGACTCCCGCCGGGCGCGGTCACCGCGCGCCCGGCGGGAGCCGCCAAAATACCGTACCGCGGTCGGAAGACCGCGGTGGGTATCTTGAGGTTTCCCCTGTCCTGGCGGGCGGCCTCCAAAAGGCCGCCCGCCAGCCCAGGGGAAACCGTCCTTCCCACGATGAAGCCGGCTCGTAATCGAGCCGGCGGAGTAGGAAGGTGCGACGGGTGCTACTGCACCCGTCGCATATTTCACTGTCTGCTAAGCAGACAGTGAAATACAAGCGGGGCCCTCTTACAGGGGCCCCTGCAGTGCCCATGCCATTGGCATGGGCACTGCAGGGGCCCCCAGGGGCCCTGCGACACCCCCTACCGCCATCCTGTTCCTGGCGGCCGAACCGCCAGGAACAGGATGGCGGTAGGGGGTGTCAGAATCCCCTCGGTGGCGCAGCAAGCTGCACCGCCTTGGAGGATTCCAACGGGCAGTGGTAAACCGGCGGGAGACCGCCGGTTTACCCTTTCTGACCGCGGCTGAACCGCCGCGGTCAGAATGCCCTCGGGAGCACCGCCAGCCTGTTGGCGGTGCTCCCGTGGTCGGTGGCCCTGGCGGCCACCGGCCGCCAGGGTTAGAATGACCCCCTTATTTTTTATCCACAGTTCTGAAAATGTCACTTTTAGAAACTTGGCATTTTCTTCCCCTTACCATTTAGTGCCTGCAGCCTGATCCTGGGTCACATGACTAGGTGTAACTGGCAGTTGGTCTTTGTGTATTGCTCCCAGACTGTGAGCCAAAGATTAGGTAGATGTTGACAGAAAGGGACACTCTGAGTTAGCAAGGGAGAGGATCTGCTACTACCACACTTGGACATCACAATGCCTCTGTCTGAGCACTTTCACTAGTCCTTTGTGACCCCAGACAAGCTGAAGCAAAGGCAGGGAGGAAGGGGCTGTGCAACACCGCTTGAGTGGGGAACTTCTAGAAGCTTCTAATACTTCAAAGCAGGCACCAGGTATAAATATTGGACCTCCAATCCCATAATGTCATTACACATCTACGAGAAAACTCAGAGAAAGGACTGCTGTGCTTCTCTACAAGAAGGACTGCCACTCTGCTGCCCTGCTTGCCTACTGGCTGAGTGAAGGACTGGACCAGCTTCTTAAACACAGGAACACTAAAGTGACTCCAAGGGTTAATTGGCTGGCCTCTTGACAAGGGCTTAGGGATAGTAGACTGTAGTCCACTCAAACCCAACACATGGAGTTGCCTGCAGTGAGTATTACTGTCCCAAGTGGTGGCACCCTAGTCTTGGGCCCTTGGAAGTGGGTATGAAGGTGCTCTCCTACTGTGGGCCCAGTGGAATCGAAGCATCAGAGCCACAGCACAGCATCTCTTTGCCCAGAAACTCGGCATCAGAGCTGCAGTGCATCACCACTCCAGACTCTGCTAGGGGTCCATTACTCAGTTTGGCTTCAGTGCAAGACTCCGCATTACCACCTGCAGCACTCCAAAGATCTGCTGTTGTAAGCCCATCACCAACGGCATCCTAGATGAAGATGAAGAACTCCACTTTGCAAGCCCCAGTCTGTGCACGACGCATCTTGATGCAGGACTTTGCTTTGCAAGCCCCTCATCAACAGCATCCTTTACGACCACACAGGACCTTGCTTCACACCTCAAAAGAATCACCACCATATTCTGCAGTGCTCCACACCCAGGATTTAAGGTCCTCTGGTTCA
This sequence comes from Pleurodeles waltl, assembly GCF_031143425.1. NCBI lineage: Eukaryota > Metazoa > Chordata > Amphibia > Caudata > Salamandridae > Pleurodeles > Pleurodeles waltl. The sequence continues at coordinate 489,403,539 of NC_090442.1, read as the reverse complement.
GTGGGCCTAACTGGGACCCTCTAACCAGCCTGCTCTCCATTGCGGTCAGCCTGAACTTGTGACTTTGTCCTGGTCTGGTGTGACTGGATATCCATAGTTAGCGCTTTGTACTTTTTAGTACTATTGTAACTAAAACCTTTAAAAGTGCACATCTCAAGTTCTTCTGGTTGGACGTTTGTTGTTTTGGT